>NC_135838.1:21942500-22402500 GCF_029677425.1 Wolffia australiana
TCACTGCCAAAGAAATTTTGGGTCGAACAATGGTCAGATATTGTAAGGCAACAACTATTTGACGATATAGAGTGGCATCACAGGTCTTTTAACTTTCGAATGTAGACATAGTCACATAACCTGGAAGATTGGTTGATTTACGTTGATCCATTTTTCGCTTTTGAAATAATAGATGTAGTATACTTAGCCTACAAGAGAGCAAGACCACCTGGAAATGGTATGAGTTCCATACCAAGAAAATGGCATGTAGTTCCGAGATGTTGAGTTCAATTACTGACTTCAAAGAGTTAATGATTGCCTCAACACCCCCTAGATCAGATCCAATGAAGATCATATCATCAATTTAAACCGAAATTGACAAAGGCTTATGAGCAGAATAAAAAAGAAGAAATCAGTGCGAAATCCACTTAGACCAAGTGAATAAACTAAGCACTTAGATTTGTAAACCATGTATGTGAGGCCTGCTTGAGAACGCCCTGGAATATCTTCAACTTACAAACATGGACAGGAAATTGAAAAGGAATGAAACTAGGTGGCGGGTGCATATATACCATTTCATCTAGATCTCCACACAGGAAAGCATTGGGGACATCATGTTGTTGAATTAGCCAACCATGTGACACAGCAAACGACAAAATAAATCAAATTGTTACAATATTGACTACGGCGCTAAATGTATTTTGATAATTGATACCCGGTAATGGAGAATAACCTTGGGCCACCAAATTCACCTTGTAGTGATCAAGGTATCCATTGGCATGGGCTTTGGTCTTGTAGATCTAATGACAACATAAAATGTTATGGTTAGGAGGAGGTACATGCACCAGGTAGAGCGTCATATTATTCTTGCATGGCTCAGCAGATATTTGGTTGTGTTTGAATAAGAAAACACAAAGGGGTGTTTAACTACTATATATGTTTCTTCTGCATAGATGCGGCAAAGAGATTTTGTATGAGGAATTGAAGATATATGAGAGTGTGTTGGTGGATTGGTCAGTACTCTTGGTCAAGGGCTGGTGGGGTGTTGAACGATAATGACAAAGAATGGGATATGCATGGAATGAATACGGTTGATGGGCAGTTGAAACTTTTTGGTAATGAGTGAATATGTAGAAGTCGAGCCTGCTACTAAGGAAGAAAATGAGAACTTAGTTTCATCAAATATTACATCGTTAGATATGTAGACTGGCCATGTAGTGAGTGAGATATGGAATCAAAATTCACTGTAGCCAAAGCAAGCCAATGGTTCAGACCTATAATCTAATTTCTTACTGGCCTAAGGCGGTAAGTTTGGACAGCCGGGACCATTTGGTTAATTTCACGTTTTATTTTAAATTGACAATTTGGTGTTTCTCAATGAAGTATCTCATAAGGCAATGAAAATGATAAAATAGGTGGTACCATTTGGTTAATGAGATATGTAGTTGTAGCAGTTGATTCATCACAGATATGCTGTGGTAGAGAGGAGTGATCAAGGAGGGCTCATACAGTTTCTGCGCTTTTTACGCATCTTTCTCTCTGCGATGCCATTTTTATCCAGTGTGTGAGGACATAACAGACAATGCTTAGTGACGCAAAGAACATTATGTGTATAAAGTCCTCAAAACTCACATCCCGAGTCTGACTGAAATGCTGGGGGAATTGCCATTTCACCAGTTGTTTAAAGTGCAAAAATCTGTCAGCTTCATCACTTTTAACTTTAAGCCAATGAAAGCAGGTGAACTTTCTATAGGCATCAAGAAATATACTATAATATCAAGAATCAAGATGCAATCTGATTGGGGATTGCTCCCTTAGGTTAGAATGTACCAACTGAAGTGGCTTAGTTGAACTACCCAAAACAGAAGATAAAGGAAGTTTATGATTCTTTTTACGGTGAATCGTGATGGACACATGTATTGTTAAGTAAATGGAGCAGAGAGCAGTCCTTATTTTTGGATAATACAATGGAGTATTTTGAAGGAGGTAGGGCCCAAATGTGAATGCTATATGGCATGTGAATGATATATTAGAGATTTTAAATGCATTTTATTGTGATTTAATTTTCTCTTGAAACTATCAAAATCCAATTTAGATTTCAGCCTATGATTGGTATCATCCAATCATTGGTTGAGAAAATGGTCAACATCAACCAATCATTAGTTTTTCACCTAATCATTAGTAAACATTAATCAACACATTCTTTATTATGAACTTTTAATTAAAATTTGTGCTACCAATATAAATGGATTAGACTTCATTTGAAATAAATCACAAATTCTAAGCATTCCTATTTCTTTGATACTTGAGATGGACATCGAGTTATCTTGATAGAATAACACCTTCTGAACCTACTTGTACGATGACTATGGCAGATACTATGGCTATTAGTTTCTAAAAATTGAGGACATCCAGCAGGTATTATTTAGAAAAAGAGTTAATTGAAGTGGTCTGTATGAATCCCTAAATGGTACTATACCCAAACATTGTTTCTGTTTATTCTTTTCCAAGTTATATAAGTGGTTCCTTGACCTGAGACACTAAGGGTATCTTGTGTACGGGCACCCATATTTTGACTTAGATGTACAAGTCTCTAATCATGGGATTCAAATGTCTCAATTCGGACGTAACAAGAAGTGCATGAATGTGATTGAGCGGTCAAGAAGAGGCATCAAATCCCTTCTCAGGGTAGTAGGGATATCAGAGAAAGGGTTCTCCAAATGATCCCTAATATGTTAAGTACTAACTAAAATATATATTAGGTTTAATGAATAGCCCTAGCTCAAGTCACTCGGGAGTTGCACGGATAAAGGATTACACATTTATGATAACCAATGATAGTAAAAGTTCCATGAGTGAGTTGATATGCATTCTATATATTTTAGAGCACGAGGTGGAGCTTGACACCTATTGGGTTGGAAACTAAACTTATAGATTGGGTTTAATCTATCTTTGATTAGTTAATATGTGTCGATAAATTTCATTAATAAGGTTAGATAACAAATTTATTGGCCATTAAAGTTAAAACTTGGTTGATGCATGGGTCTAGGGGATCACACCCATTAAAGGACTTTAGAAGGCATACTTTATTTCTAAGGACTTTTATGAAAAGTAATTAAAGAAGTGGCCACCCATGTTAGGTGCCCATCGCAGTCAGATCTGGGCACCCCCCCCCTTCTTCTTTCTCTCTCTCTCTCTATTCATTCTACTACGAAGTATTGACGGTGATAAGATCAACCAGATCTTCAAGACTAGTTGGATAACAAGAAGAGGATATCCAATAGTCCCTTGATTGCATGGATCATTCTACATGATGGGCATGTGAATGGCTTGAAGACACTCTCCCAAGGAGAAAGTCAATAATGGAAATAAGTTTTCTGAGTTTACTATCTATTAAAGATCAATTCAGAATTCTTTACACCTTCAGATGCATAATTTTTTTTTTCAAGCATTCAATGAAGGCCCATAATCCAACATTGAAGGAAGATTTTGTGAAAAAAATCACAAAGAAATTATTCGAGGTTTTCCCTGAGTCGGGGAAGTTGAATAAAAAGATCTCTAAAAAATATGTTACAATAAGGTTGGTCAGGGCAATGTCAGCAAAAGTTTGACTCAGCCATGATATTTTGGGGTCTTTTAAGTAACAAGAAGATAATCTCCGGGATCATGAAGGCGACATACCCTTTGGCTGACAAAAAGAAGCACCACAAAAAGTTAAACAAAAAGAGTTATGATTTACATAGATTTGCGCATCATGCAGCCTGAGTGCCACACCTGAAGGCGAGGAAGAGCATTAGTCAGCTCTTGTATTGCCAATTGCTGAAACACATCAAGATGAAGGGGGTGATTGTTGGGTTTAATATTGGCATTTGGAAGTTAGAGGTTACATTTATGACTTTGCAAATTCATGATGGAGAGATACAACTGTTCCAAAAATTCCAAAAGTTTTTAATTCCATGACCTCATCATTTCTTTCAAAAGTTTCATCGTAAAAGATGCTTTGAAAGGATGTCAAAATGCACTATAAATGCATATGGCACATATTTGATGGATGATTAATGCATAAGAAAGCTGCATTGAAACAAGTCCATAGAAAAATTATTTATACCCTAAAAATATGATTGTTGTGCTATTGACTGTTCATTCTTCATAAAATAGCATTGTATCTTCATCTGCAAGGTAGAGGGGGGGATATCTCAAATAT
Organism: Wolffia australiana; assembly: GCF_029677425.1. Taxonomy (NCBI): domain Eukaryota; kingdom Viridiplantae; phylum Streptophyta; class Magnoliopsida; order Alismatales; family Araceae; genus Wolffia; species Wolffia australiana. The sequence goes on from NC_135838.1 coordinate 21,946,684, forward strand.
GGAAATTGCAATTCCGTTGTCATTTAGTTATTGTAGTGGATCTTCAATTCCTAAAATTTTTATTTTATTTTCTGGACTGACCAATTCACTTTTTTCTGATTCAAATGTAATTAGGATGGGCATTCTATTTGATTAGTGAGCAGGATCTTTTAAGTAAATCCAAACAAATCGGTGGGCAAAGTCAAGTACTGAGTGGATCCTTTAAAATTCAACATCAAATATTAGGCCCAGGTGATTAGGGATTGGGTTCGATCGACTGAATGCACGATCAAATTGAACATCCAAATGATCATATTGAATCCCTGGTGTTTAAGTGCAACAACGCCTGTAATTATTTTTGTAAAATAATTATATTATAGCAAAAGTATTCATGCATTATCTAAGAATTTCATATTTATACAAGTACAACAAAAGTAGAGGTGCACAACACCATCTTATTGGTTCTTCACTACAATCACTTATGGCGTTTGACATTTAGGACCAAGGATCAGTCAGACTAAACCGAACAGGGACGACACATCCCCATTTTAGGGAAAACTGGTTGGTTGAGCAAGTTTATGTGCAAGGCTCAAACCGTCCTGGAACCGGAAGTAAATTATTGAATATTTATTTAATACTTTTCATAAAATTCTAAAAAATATCAAATCCAACTAGTATCTATTGAGCTTGGGGTTGCCACGACATATTTGATTGTTGGGGGGCACACACTTGATGAAGAGGAACTCTTCTTTGAAGGCAGGTTGCAATAACCCATCACAACCTCTTTTAGTATTGGATGTGTCTCTCTGTCCTATTTACCTGGACATTTCTTAATAAAGAAAGAGAGATGTTGTCACACGGTCAAATCTTGAGCTAGGAACAATGCTCGAATCTAACACGCTTTGGCCTCAGCGCTTGGAGCATAACACTAAGTAACCTTGCTTTGTTGGAGCGGAAGTCCTCGCAATAGCTTAAGAATGCTTAGAAAGGGTCAGGAGAGAAGGTGGGGATGGATCCCCATATAGGAATAGGGTCATCACATTATATAACAAAGAGGTTACATTGTATTCATGGCCATTACATTAAGGAAGACATGGGAAGATACCCAAATAACAAGATGAGGTGTCGTGCGCCAGTGTCGCTCCTGCGCCATGAGGCCCGCCGCTCTGTGCGTGCCTACTGGCCCCACCACTACACACACGCCCTCGGGCTGGGCGCCATGTGCCAGTGGGCATGGCGCCCAGCCATCTGCCGGCCCATCCCAGCCTTGATGTTCCGCGCTCCACCAGCACTGCACTGACACCTATGGCACGCAGTCCATGCGACCCAGCTGTGCTCAGCACCTCAAACTGCGCATAGCGCGCCAAGCACTACATGCGCAAATGCCAAGTGCTCGCAGCCATCTCGACGCTCTCTATGTGCAAATGCTTTTACTCTCATAGTGGAATGTCTTCCGCCCTATGCACTACATGCAGCACGCACGATGCGTGCAGGCAGCCGCGCGGCTCATCTACACGACTCTCTGCAACACTACGGCGCCGCCATCCAGCCCTATGCGTCCCGTACGCGCGCGCGACGCTTGGCGCCCGCACACGCGCACTCTTGGAAGCCCTTGTGCTCATCACGCACTGACCTCCCATTGATCCGCCGCGCTTGAGCGCCGGCGGGCACGCACAACATAAGGGCGTTGACCTAAAAGATCAAGGTGGGGCGTCACCACAAGCAGTGTGTTGTAGCGTCACACTTAAGGCCTCGGTTTCCAATCATGAGTTCAACATACAGACATGTCCCCACAGTTAGCACGCAGGCTTCTGTGCGGGAATGCCACATACTTTGGGGCCTTCTAGGTGTGGAGAGAGAAAGACCTGTAGAAGGAGGAGGGGAGTCAAATGACTTTTTTGCTTTGACTTTGATATTGATATTTACTTGGTTGATATTTAGGTCTTAAGAAAAATACCATTTACTTTAGAAATTTCGGGACAGAATTCGAGAAAACATTCTAAAAGGGGAATTTTCGTTTGACGCGAGCGAAAAACCGTCCCGTTCCGTCCTATCTCAAAAAATGAAAGCCTTTTCAATTTACTTTTTTTTTTCAAAAGAACTCGTCTCGCGTATTTGTACGATGAAGAAGATCCGAGGAGGGTGAAAAATAAGAGGAATTCCGCTTCCCTCGCTGGAGCTGCGATCAGAGATCGAAATATAGATCTATGGAGAGGTTTGGGAGGCGAGATTGAGGGCGATCTTGGCTGAGCTCGATGGCGAAGTCGAGCGCGGACGACGCGGAGCTGAGGAAGGCCTGCGAGGCCGCCACAGACGGCGGCGGAAGCAAGGAGACGGTCGCCCTGTCGATCAGGGTCGCAAAGAGCCGCGGCGGGTGGGGAAAGACCGGTCGGCTCGGTCGACACATGGCCAAACCGAGAATTCTCGCCATCACCAGTACGCTCTCGCCTCCCCCTACCCCTTTGCCTTAAATTTTTATCGTTATATACCTGCAGTTCGGGTCATCTGTCGCAGCTCGACAATGCCTGCGTGTTTTAACAGTAAAAAAATTGAATTTTTCGATCGCGAAAAGGCTCTTTTAGGCACCGTGACGGTTTAATTAATCGTATGGGGATGCATTTTGAGTCGTTGATTGAGCAGCCGGAGACGGTTGACTGTAACGATTTTCTGTTGAGGAAGCACGTTCGATTTCTGCCGAATTTCCTTATGACTGGGTGCCCGGCCATGGTATGTTTTTCGCATTTTCGCAAAGAACTCTTTGTGTTTTGCCACCTGCTGTCGTTTGATAGGTAAGCTCTCTGATGTTTTGCCACCTGCTGTAGCTTCTTCTTTTCAAGGAAAAGTTAAAGTTAGCTTCCTGTGATGGATTTTCCCATTAATTAGGTTAGAGTTCAGAATGAATTTTGAGGAATACAGTGTGGAGGGAGTGAGTGAGGGAAAAACTGGTATAGGAAAAGAGATAGGGGGAGCTAGATCTTCCTCTAGTTCACGAGCCAAATGAAGGGATGTTGGGGAGATAATAATTATTTCGGATGGCTTATGAAGGAAACTAGTTTCTATTGCATCTACATTGCTTATCCGTTCCACACCTTATCTTCATTCAGTATGTTTTCTACAAAAAGAAAAAATCTTCATTCAGTTTCTGTTTCTAGTTTGGCTATTAATCTGCATATGGCTAAACCTCTTCTGACAAAGTGTGTCGCCAATTATTGCACTACCTTTATTTTACCTGGAGATTAATACAACAATAACATTTAAAGGTGCAAGTCCCTTTGATTGAAGCTGTGTACTCCTCAAGTCATCCTGGTCATTGTTTATGTTAGTTTCAACTGCTTATCAACTGAGCTAGAATCTATAGCTGATAGCAGGGTGCTACTTTTCCTCTTTAATAAGGATCTTGTCGTTTAAGACTCCCCCACAACACCTGCCACTGGCCTTTGTGTGGCCCAATCGTGCACTGTGCTAAAATCTATAGCTGATAGCAAGGCACTACTTTTCTTCTTTAAGCAGGATGTTAGATCATCACGGCCCAGTTAGGGCTAATTTTACTAACTTATGGGCCTGAGGCCATGTACGTGTAATAGACTAATCCTAGGGATCTAATGGAAAAACTAACCTAAAATGGATTTAAATAAAGGCCCAATAAGGGCCCATTAACGGCCCACTAAGGACCCATTAAGAGCCCAATAGTGAGGGGCCCATTTATGGAATATATTAGGTCCATTAAGGACCTAATATATGCTGGGCCTGATTTATATCAGGCCCACCCTCCAACAGCTATAAATATAGCTGTTGGAGGTCTTTTTTGAAAAAGGAATCTCTTCTGCAGCTTTTTTCCAACGGTCAGTTTTTGACCGTTGGACAAAAGCATTAACCTCTCTCTCTCTCTGTGAAAATTTGTATAAAAGGGGCATCTGTTCAGTAATAAAGATCAGTTCATTTTGCCCCAATTTTTCTGTCTCTTCTCCACATTCTCAGAAATTCTCTCTGCAGTCCACTATCTCATCTTTTCCTTCAATTTATTACACAGGATATTGTGCTTCAACATGTTACCATGAAATTTTGAAGAATATTCAAACTTGATATTATTTAGCGTGGAAATAATTATGGATTTATAGATTTTATGAATTTATTACCATCAGCTCATCTACAAGACTATCTAAAAAAGAAAACGATGATTAGTTGGCTTTTAAAACCTTTTTTTGTATTTTTCCATAGATTTATTTTTTCCATTCCAAACTATCTTTTCAAAGCATCAATAAACTCTCATATTAGTGTCAGTGGAATGTCTAATTCTGACTTGAATACATTTGTGTCCATTTTAACATTCCGAACAGAGATTTTTGAATAGACAACTGTGAAAACTTCATACTTAAGGAACTAAGGTTGTTACTTTCTAGCTCTTAACTTTGGTGCTAAATATTGCTGATGAGTTCTCGTTGTTCATGTAGCCAAATATTCTTCTAAATCTCAGCGGACAAAAGCTTTTCTCCGGGTCCTGAAGTATTCATCTGGAGGTGTAATCGAGGTGCCATTTCCTCTCCTTAAGATGCAATATTTGGGAAAAGTTGCTATCATTGGTTCAAGCTCTGATGAGGCAGTGGACATGCCACTCGAATGGATTTCATTTTCATGCTGACTTAAAAGGTATCTGCCTTACCAAAGAATGGGAAGAAGAATCCCAAGTGCTATCACCTGGACAACAAAAACAGCAGATCTTCTTCCTGCGGTGCTTTTGTATTTCCTCTGTTAAATCTTAAAATATTGGCCCTGATTTTTCCATTACTGTAGCTTGTCCCTTTTTGTTATTTTTTAGTATCATTATTAGATTTGTTGGTTTAAAAAATCAACATGAAAAAAAAGGGTTGATCACCGATTTCGGGTGATTTTCCCTCTTTCATTCAAAAAAAAAATAACATGAAATTTGAAAAGCTTCATGCTTGTTTTCTGGTCTCAAAGTTACATCGTATCTTTGAAGTACAAATCCTATTGAATGTGCAGGCGGCAAAACTATACAAGCTAAAACATCTTACAAAAGTGGAAGTTGTTCCAAATGATTTCACCGGTTGTACATTCATGCTGGTAATGCATGGTCTCAGTTTAGACCTCTATTTCTCTTCTTATGCTCTGGATGATGTTATAAGACAGGGGGGCCCACTCGTTTTTTGTCTTCCTTTCAGGGCTTTGATAACCTCCGGAGTCAAAGTGTTGCCCCCCCACAGTGGACAATGAGAAATATTGATGACCGGTGAGAGCTAGTGGGTAGTAATGACATTTAAAATGAAGAGGGTTCATGGATTGTTAGTTATTTTTTCCCTTTTTTTGGCTTACTGGTCACATTCTCCTTTTCATCCTTCAGGAATCGTCTTCTTCTCTGCATCTTACACATTTGCAAAGAAGTGCAGGGTCAGATTCCCAAGTTTGTGGGCATTGATATTGTGGAGATGGCTCTCTGGGCCAAGGTGTAGTCCGTCATATCTGTTCGGGTCATAAGATTTAGCTTTAAACTTATTCGATTATCTTCTCTCCTATATATTGCTTTCCAGTTTTCTGTATAACGATTTTTAGTTATTTTTATTTCAGAATCTTCTTATTGTGCACGATTTTTAATTGGGCTAAATAACTTTAATGGATCTTCTTCTTCTTCTTCAAAAAAACTTTAGTGGATCACGATTAAGTAATAGTTTGTTCATATATTTTCCGTTTAGTTTTGTCTATTCTGTGTAAGTGGGCCACGTGGTATAAGTGGCCCACACAACTTATTCCCTCGTGTCAGTGGGCTCTGTATAAGTGGCCATGTACGCTGGCATTTAACCAGCGTTTCATGTGAATTCAGTTATGGCTTTCTTATTCTCTTTTTCCTCTTTGTCTCTCTCTCTTTTCGTCCAACCCTAATAGGACAGCTGACGGTGAACTAGGAGAAAGAGACTTCCGATTGATATTAACATTAAGGGATAATATTATTTTGAAGAAAGAGGATAATATTTTATGATGGCACCATCCTTTTTGAGTAAGTGGAAGAAGCTCTCCAACCTCTGAGGCGCTGTTGACTCCAGCGGTTTGCAGATTAGAGAGGCTTGGAGCAGAGGGAGAAGAGAATGTCGGGAGATAGAAAAATCCCTCTTATTTATTCTTTAGGGCAAGTGCCCTTTTATAGTGTACATGATGGGTTCAGATATTAAGATCCGAACCCAAAATGTTACAATGGTCAGAAGAAAACTAAACGTTAAAATTGGGCATGAAAGAAAATAAGAAATAAAAGTAGTAAAACGAAAATGAGAAGGAAGATGTTTCTAGCAGGAAGTCTTAAACTTTCTTCAAGGCTCTGTAGTTCTTCAGTCATTTTGAAAATAAAGTGCCTTCTTCCACGTCATCTCTATGTAATCCCTCTTTATAACAAATTTATAGACTTGCAATAATTAGAAGTTACATATACTGCGTGACCTTTTGGACTAAATGAAATCGAAATGCATTATAGAAAACGTTTGATGTTCCAAATCCTATCAGAAAATATTGAAATTTTGAACTCATTATTATTTATTACACTGTAAAGGAATGTGTAGGCCTTAATTCTCATGGGTTGTTTGACTGAAAGAAAATTCTCTTTTTTCAGATGTTCTTCTAATGGGAAGTCATTTGTAAATTTATTGGGATTACTGTGCTGCTAGCCCATACCGTTTAGTGCTTTGTAGTGCATTGCAGTTCTATCCATGCATAAACAGAAGTAATCTCTTAATTTCCAAAATTTTCCAGGAAAATAAGCCATCTGTTACTGCACAAGTCAAGGCAGAGGATGGAACAGAGACAGCGATAACAGAACAAACAAACACAGAAGTGACTGTGGAGAAAGATCTTGTTTCACAAGCCGAAGAAGAGGACATGGAAGCCCTTCTTGGGACGTAGGTTTCCTTTATTTGTCTACCAGTCTTATATCCTTCCTTTTATGTTATTTATCATTTAGAATTTTTTTTTGGAAATATATTTAGAATTCAATTTACCTCCTTTCTTTTTTAATATTGAAGTTGTGCCAGTTATAAGATCAAATTAATGATTAGTGTCTTCAAGTGTAATTTATGTTTGTGTTTTGTTTTTAAATTTTCATTAACAGTATTAATATTTTCAATGTTGTGTAATTTCTAGAGCTGGAGGATTTGATCAGGTCAGTCAAAAGATTGATCAGAACGAGCATTCAATTGACCAAATCTGGTCCACCATCATCAAGCCCATTATCCAATTGGGAAGAAGATCCAACCGTTGGGTTGGATCATCTTAAGCAATCAGGTCCAGTGGTTGAATTGAATAGGCCGGCCCAAATCGATTCAAACTGTGCGGTTCAAATTAGATGGGTTCGAAGTTGTCCGTCTAAAAAATAAAACCATTGTTTTATTTTTGAAAAAATAACGAGGAAAACCTCCATCGACTACGGTTTCGTGTGCTGTGATTGTTGTTGCCCTACTCAGTATCTTTCTTTCCTTCTCTTTATCATTCAGTCTCACTTTCTCTCTCTGGCTCTCTCTTGACCTCTCTGTCTCTCTCTCAGTCTCTCTCTCGCTGTCTCTCTCGCTGTCTCTCTCGCTCTGTCTCACTCCCTCTCTCTCTGTCTCAGTCTCTCTCGCGTGCCGTCTCTCTCGCTTGGTCTCACTCTATCACTTTCTATCTTGCTCTGTCTCACTCTCTTTCTCGCCTTCTCTCTTGCCCTTTCTATCTCTCTCACTCATTTTCTCTCTCTTGGTCACTCTCTTGCTCTGAGTCTCTCTCTCTTGGTCACTCTCTTGCTCTGAGTCTCTCTCTCCTGCCCTCTCTTGGTCTCTGATAGGGGTCTCGGGCCGCATCGAGGGCATTCTCATCATGTCCTCCTTTTATGTTCCTTTAAATAGCTCAGCCCTCCCTCTACGGGGGGCAGACTTGGATGTTGGTTCTTAAGTGAATGTTAGTTTCCCTTCTCCTCTCGTCTCTCCTGCATCTACGCTCCGTCTCCTCCACAATCCCCATCCCTCGCAATGTGATATCCAGTCCATAATGACATCCTACTGGCAATGTTCACGCAGTCGCACTGCCCACATCTCTTGGCATTTCCATCCTGGCAACTCTCCTCTCTATCCCTTTAACTAAAAGTGCCTCAGTTCATATCGGTATTGCCAGTTTTGACAAGAATCTAGGGCCAGATCCTCCTCCAGATGAGCCCACCAGATTGACTTAAGAGCAAAAAAGACATGAAGTTCAAAACTAGACCAAGTGTAAACAAAGTAGGGCCTGACCAACATGTGTGAGAGGAGAAACAATGTTTTTCTTGAAAGCAACTGCTCATGAGACACATGGATATGGGGAGAGGGAGAGAACATAATAAAGGAGAGTCCGATTATGTAGAATAATGTGATAGAATTGAACAATATCATGTAAATATTCGTTCATTGAATCGTGACCATCTAATAGTCAAACTCTGCAGCAAAACCCTTAAGCAATGAAGTGATTGTGCTATATTAAAAGGGGTGCCTACGAATTCAGCAGAACCCTGCGGAGTGTTCTCTGAAAAATATTCATATTGAATCTTTATTTTGTCGTTGGTGTAATTGTTTTTATACCAGTCTCATATACCCCTACCTTCTTCCTTCACGCCATCCATCTTCCCTAGTATTGGATTGGGTTCCTTCCAGAATTGCTAGTATTATCTTTGTTAGCAAGTTTTGTGCAGGTTATGTTATTGACACAAGCGAATTGTTAGTATTGCATTGTCATTGGAGTTGAAATGGTACTCATTAATTTGACTCTTTACAGATTTGTTATGGACATTGGCGAAGCAGAGGCATTTTCCGAAAGGTTAAAGCGAGAACTTCTGGCCCTTGAGGCTGCAAATGTTCATGCAATTTTGGAGAGCGAGCCTTTAATTGAGGAGGTACTGAATAAGTGATTATGTTCGTATTTTCCTCTTTTATCTTTACATAGGTAGTCGGTGCCTTGATACAGTGCCGACATTGTTAGTAACGGCATGTTAAATTTCACAACGCTGGTATTTAAACAAACATTTGATAACATTGTCACGTCCTCAGAAAGAAACTATTAGATTTGTAAGCCTTTATGCTATGTTGGATGAAAAGTGCAGGTTCTTCAGGGATTAGGTGCAGCTACAGCTTGTGTTGAGGATATGGAGGAGTGGCTCAATATTTTCAATGTGAAACTCAGACACATGAGGGAGGATATTGAATCGGTATTGTGTTAACAATCACAAAGCAAGAGTTCCTATTTTGGTGTCACATATTTAGCTTCATTGATGATAAAGCTTTATTTTTGATGAAACGGTTGGTGTTAATTAAGACTGCTAAGGTTGTTCAAGAAGTGTGGAGGGAAGTTATGTTGTCGACCAAAAAGCAAAAACTAATTGCTTATGATATAGATCATTAATGTAATCGTAATGTTTTCATGTACATAACTTTGGTGGGCCAAAGTACTGCGGAATGTTATGATTAAATGGCATTAGGACGACACTTTTTTTTGACAACATCAATTAACTAGGGCATCAATATAAGGAATGATAGATTGAGGTTCAATTAGCCAAAAAAGAAAATTCAAATAGTAGAAAACACAAAAATTTGAGACACGAGGTTTCGATAATTTTACTGTATGTGATTGAGGATAATCCCTGTAATAACAAAACTGGTTGTTTATGTTCGAAATTCCTCAGTCGAACTGCAGTTCTTTTTTGAAAAGATGACAACAAATGATGAAAACTATTCAAATTTTGCATTAGCTGGAATGCCTGTTCCATTGTATGTAGGGTTCTTGGGCCGTGCCCTGCTTATTTTCCATTTCTATTTTATGAAAGATATAGTTACATTTTTCCACTATTTACTTTCACACTACCAACATAGTCAACCGTAAAGAGTTGTACAGCTATGTTTTTGTATCCATCGTCTTGAGTTATTTCTACGCTATTATTCCAGATAGAATCCAGAAACAACAAGTTGGAGATGCAATCTGTGAACAACGAGGCCTTAATTCAGGAGCTTGATAAGTTACTTGAACGCTTGCGGGTTCCAAATGAGGTACTTCCCAGAAGTAATCGTCAAATAATCCATCTTTGGTGGTAAAATTAAGATCTTTTCTTCTTTTAGTGTGGCCTTAAGATACCAAATTTGCTTCTTTAGGTCCATGTTGATTGAATTTCCTTTCTAGAAACCTTTTACTTCTCTTTTTTTTTGGTAGATCCTTTATCTTTGCCATGTATCATTTTGGAATCCTGCCAACTGTGTTCACAGTTTATGTTCTGGACACCAGAAGAGATGTATGTCTCTGTATATGTCCATGTATATATCTTTAGATCTCTTACTTTCAGAAGCGTGGGAAGCTTTTTTTAGGATCGCCTCTACTTCACAGCAGTTTATTTACCAGGAGGACTAAATATCAATTCTCTTTGCTCTCAGATACTATGCTTAGAGAGAGTGTTTGAAAGCAATTGCCATAATTTAGGATTTATGTTTACTCTTTATTGAATAGGGTTTATTTTTTTTCAGTAATGGGCCTTTTGTTATATGGGCCATTCCCTCTTCTCCTCTCTTTTACTCTCTCTCTCTCCTATTCTCTATATGTATCTCATCAAACACAGCATTTAGGTTAACGGGATTATCTTTCTCCTATCTATTCTCTTCCTTTGGTCTTCTTCATGGTATCAGAGCCAGCACTAGCCTAGCTCAGCCGTTCAAGACCGTTCAAGCTTTGTCAAGCCTCTTCAAGCTTCCCTCTGGGTCTTCTTCAAGCTTTCTTTGGCCAGGGGATTCGTCGTCAAGTTTTTCTTTCAAGCTCGTCGAGCTCTCTTTAAGCTCGTAAAGCTTTCTTCGGCAGTTCCCTTGGCTAGTTGAATGACAAGCGTCAAGCTCGTCAAGCTTGTCAAACTCGTCCAGCTTGTCAACTTGGCAGTTCCCCTCGTCAAGTTCGAACGACAAGCTTGTCCGGGTCGTCCACTCGGCACTCCCCAAGCTGTCTTCACCGAGCTGTCTTCGACAAGCTGTCTTCACCGAGTTGTCCTTCAGCCATTCAAAGACAAGCTGTCTTCACCGAGCTGTTTGACAAGCTTGGTCAAATTTCTTCAGCCTTCTTCGCCGTTCATTGGCATTGACGACAACTCCGACGGCCATCTTGGCTATTCTTCGATCGCTCTTGGGCGTTCACTGTTCCTTACCAATTCATTGTACGGATCTCTCTCTTGGTATCAGTTCGAGGTGTGTCAGCTACAGCTCCAGCTTGGGTCATTCCATTCATCTATAATATGGCCTCCACCGATTCTACTACTTCTACTGCCGCGCTGCCACTGGGGGCGCTTTCTCACTCATTTGAATTGAGCTCTTGGCACTATTCTTTGCCACGTATGCCCTCTGAGTTTAGATTCACCGGGTTGAATCTCCTTCAATGGCTTCAGTACCTTCAAATTACCTTGAAAGGGAAACTTACGAAGCATCTTGTGGAAGAGTCTGATATGCGGCTGTATCGAATCAGGTAAAAATACTGTGAAAGTAGACTTACAAAATAGCCTCAACGATGCTCCTCGCCTCTTCTGAATACCCCACGGTGTCTTCGCGCTTGCTCCCCCAAGAATTCTGGAGAGATCCCTTGCCGAATGCAGCTCCCGTCTCTTCCAGACCCCTTGCTCAAGAAAGCCCAAATACTCCGTATCTTTCTTGTCGCCCCTGCCTCCTTATTTATACTGCTTCTTTATTTCCTAACTAACTACCTTTCAAGAAAGGTGGTTATTTGGCCAGCTCAGCTCCAGCTGGCCCACTTACTTTCTGCCCACTCCTCTTTCTCCTTTCATATACTCTTATGGGTATCGTATCAGAGTCACTGTCTCCTACTGCCTCCCACTACGATCATTGGCTCGATGTTGAGGGCTCAGTCCACCGGTGGCTTCTTGACAGTATTAGTCCATCATATGCTGCTGAATTCTTATCTCTAAACTCTACTAAGGAGATATGGAATGCTGCTCAAGAATCTCACTCGAAGCGCAACAACTTGGCCATTATATATGAACTTGTGACTCGCTCCACTAACTTGGTCCAGGGTCCACGATCTGTTCGGTGTTAGGACTCCGCAGTTTCACAATGTCGTAACGCTAATATTGACAATTTTTGCAATAGCCAAGCTCATCCAAGAATTCACAAATTCAAGAAAGGAACAAGTCTCACGAAATAGAAAATACCGGTCCAAGAAATGTGGGAAAAGAAGTAGTAAGAAGCGGTAGTTGATGAAGGCCGACTTGATCTCGGCCTCAGCTCGGAAACGCGGCGACGTCTGCGGAATCGGAAGGCGTCGAACTTGGGAGGATCTCTACGGTGTGATTCAAGAAAAACTTCTCGATGCCCTCCTTCTGCTGCTCTCCTTTATTTATACCCTTCGCTGCCTCCTCCTCCTAACTGATTTTCCCGCCTTATTTCAAACTCTCCACACGTGTGGGTTACTCCGCCCGTGCTGCATCTTGAACGTGAGCTTTTCTCTTCTTCGCTTGATAGGTCCTTATTAGACGCTTATCAGCTTACCACCAAGAATTTTCGCCTCTTTGGGCTGAGTTGGACCACTATATGTCACCTGATCCTCACTCAGTCGATCGTGGGTATGTTCTTCAACTCCGGGTGTTTAAATTCCTCATGGAATTTAATCTCGAATATGAGTCTTTGCGTGGCCAACTCCTTCATCGGGAGAAGGTTCCCACCTTGAAGGAAGCTCTTGCAGCCGTTCAGATGGAGGAAACCCGCCTTGGCATATTCCACTCCGAACCTGTCTCCGCGATGGCCGTTCAGTCGCTTGGGAACCCACACCCTATATCTATTCGGGGTGTGTCACCTCAGATGTCGTCCCCTCAGAAGTCAGCGACCACAGGACCCGATACCCATGGTGATTCTTCTCTTTTCTGCAACTACTGCAAGAGAAGAGGTCACGACAATGGAAAAATGCTCATCAAAGCCACTTGGTGACCACTATTCCTGCTTCCGCGGGGTCGTTCATGACTCCACCTATGTCTCTTCCTGAGGCCCCTCAACCAACTGCTGAAGCCACATCCTCCACGGGAGACCAGCTCCGGCGTGATGAAATTGAGCAACTCCAACAGCTTCTCCAGTCAAAACTGATGGACTCTACTTCCCTGGTTCATCAAGGTAACCATTTTTCCTCTTCCAATATGCCCTGGATCGTTGACTCCGGTGCCACAGCACATATGGCTCTTACCTCCCATTGTTTTCTCACTTACACCCCCTGTACTTGCTCTCATAAAGTCAGTACCTCATCCGGTGACCTCCTCCGTGTGGCCGGTGTGGGGAGTGTCCAACTCTCCTCCCATCTTACCCTCAAACACGTTCTCCATGTCCCACGTCTTACCCTGAGTCTCCTCTCCCTCCATCACCTCGTTCAAGATCTTGGTCAAGACTTATTTTTTACCCCTAATTCCTGCTTCTATCGTGATAAGGTGTCGGGGCAGATGACTACACTTGCTGAGGAACTGGGTGGCCTCTACGTCCTTCACCGCTCTACATCTCTCCCTCCTTCAGTCCCTATTAGTGATAGACTATCCCTCATGGGCTAATGGGCCCTATTCTATAAGCCCATTAGCCCTATTATCCTCTCTCCCTCTTAGGGTACATATACCCTTACATGTACTCTGTTCATGTTATGTCATTACCTTCTTCTTCTCTTCCCCAACATGGTATCAGAGCTCCAGAGCTCCTTCCCTAGGGTTTGACATCGCCCACCTATAGCCGCGCGCACAGCAGCCGCAGCCGCAGCGCGCCAGACGCACAACAGCCGCAGCCCGCAGCCGCCGCGCACGCACACCAGCCGCAGCCCGCAGCCGCCGCGCACGCACATCAGCCGCAGCCCGCAGCCGCGCCGCGCGCACAGCCGCAGCCGCAGCGCGCGCGCGCACAGCAAGCCGCAGCCGCGCCGCGCGCCAGCAACCGCAGCGCGCAGCCGCGCCACGCACAGCAACGCGCAGCGCAGCAGCGCGCAGACGCACAGCAACCGCAGCGCGCAGCCGCCGCGCGCACGCACAGCAGCCGCAGCGCGCAGCCGCCCGCGCACGCAAGCAGCCGCGCAGCGCGCCGCGCGCGCCGCACAGCAGCCGCGGCAGCGCGCCGCGCGCCACAGCAGCCGCAGCCACGCAGCCGCCAGCGCCGCGCAACAGCCGCAGCCGCAGCCGCGCGCCGCGCGCAGCAGCCGCAGCAGCAGCACTGCCGTAGCAGCGCCGTAGCAGCACCATGCCGTTCACCGAGACCGACTTCCTGGAGAAGCCACTGTCCTACAAGGTGGCTCATCCGCTTCCGTCGGTCCCGGAGACGACACTCTTACGGGGCCCGAATCTACTCCCGTGGATGCGCTTCGTCGAGACCACCTTGAAGGCACGCCAGCTCTTCAAGCATTGCACTGAAGACCCTCTTACCGTCGACCACCCACATTATGCAGCGTGGGACGTTGAGGACCAGTTCATCCTCTGCTGGATGTATGCGTACACCTTGGCTCCAGATTTCCGCGACCGTCTTCTGCATCAGAAAACGGTGAAAGGCTTCTGGGATCAGGTGCGCTCCTTCTGTGGCCGGGAAAGCGACTGGTGGCGTCTTTATTCCATTGCAAGTCAGGCCATCAATCTCCGTCAGGGGTCGTTGACGATCTCTGAATATGCACTTGCCCACAAGAAGATGTGGGATGTAGTGGATTACTACCTACCGTCCGACGATCCGACGTCCAAGACGTTCCAGAATGTGCTTCTTCTGCGGATCATGGGCTTCCTCAGCGGCCTGAACCGCGAGTATGATGACGTACGTCGTCGTGCCTTGCACCGCAAGGAAGGTCCTCCTGCCCTCGAGGAGTTGGTGAAGGAGCTTCAAGAAGAGGAAAGCCACTTCCTCCTCCATGGGATTCCCTCCTCCGGCCCCCTGGGTGAGTCGACCGCACTACTTTCTGCCCTCCCTTCAGGCGGCAAGGCACAGTCGATCCTCCCTACGCCCACCTCCGCCGCTCCTCCAGCTGGGACGACGATTTGCTTGTATTGCGGCAAACTGGGCCACGGGAAGAACAAGTGCAAGAAGCGCCTGAATGACTGGCGAAAGAAGAAAGAGGCCGCAGAAGGCAAGGCCATGGTGGCCCATTCTGATTCCTCCTCCGCCAGCCCCTCCCCAGTGACCATGGACCAACTTCAGGCAGATTTGGCCCGCCTCCGTGACCAGATGGCTGCCCTGCAGAATCCGTCCACGGCTTACTTCGGTGGCTTTGGTGCGTCTTCCACTCCTTCATCTTCAGATGTGTGGTACTGTGGCCATACGGCCTTCCACTCACCTGTCGTCTCCGATACGACTTGGGTCCTTGACTCGGGGGCTACCGAACACATGACCGCGAGCAATGCCCGGTTTGTATCATAGGAGCGGCATCGTGGTGGCCGCACTGTCCTCACGGCCGGGGGTGGACGTCTCCGTGTGGCCGGAATCGGGGCAGTCTATGTGGACGGCCTTGGTGTGGTCCACAACGTTCTCCATGTCCCTGACCTGCGGGCCGTGCTTATGTCTCCGCAGCGCTTAGTTGATGCTATCTCTTGCTCCTTCCACCTACAACCTGACGGCATATTTCTGTCTGACAAGGTGGGCCGGACTACACTGATTAGGCGGGAGAACGGACTGCTGATGCTGGACGATGGAGGCCGCTCCCAGTGCTTCATGGTGCACCGGACTCTTCTCTCGGTGGCTGAGCAGCGTCGGGGACGCCTTCTGATGGAGCATCAGCGACTTGGACACCCACCTTTCTCCACTTTACAGCGTCTTTTTCCCTCGTTGTGTTCGGGCGTGGACCTTAAGACTATGCTTTGTGAACCTTGTCAGTTAGCCAAGCATCGCAGATCCTCCTTTGCTTCATCCTCGTCTCACACATCGACCCCGCTGTTCCGAGTCCACAGTGATGTTTGGGGGCCGGCCCCGCAGATCAGTCTGAAAGGGCACCGCTACTTTCTACTCTTTGTGGACGAAGCTACCCGCTATACGTGGGTCTACCTCCTGACTGCGAAGTCGGAGGTTGCGCAGAATGTTCGACACTTTTGCGCCATGGTACAGACACAGTTTGGTCGAGGCATCCAGCGTTTTCGTTCCGACAATGCCCGGGACTTCTTCAACGCTGACCTCGCCTCCTTCTTTGCCGACCGGGGCATCCTCCACGAGTCCTCTTGTGTGGCCACGACCTAGCAGAATGGCATGGCTGAACGTCGCATCGGCTATGTTACCTCGACGGCGCGGACATTGCTGTTGGACTCCAAGACGCCGGGGCGTTATTGGGGAGAGGCGGTTTTGACGAGTACTCACCTCGTTAACCGTATCCCCACCCCACTCCTGGAGTTCTCCAGCCCCTTGGACCGGATGACTGTGGCATTCCCGAATGCGTCTTTGCGGACGGGACTCTTGCCTCGCATCTTCGGCTGCACCACCTACGTCCATGATACTTCTCCCACACGCACGAAGTTTGATGCACGCGCACTCCGGTGTGTGTTTGTGGGTTACTCTTCCCTCCAAAAAGGGTACCGGTGCTATCATCCGCCTTCTCGGCGGTTCTTCATCTCGGCAAACGTCACCTTTGCCGAGCATGAACCCTATTTTGGGGACTACTCTACCTCATCACGCCTTCCGCTGGATGAGGCTCCCTCGGCCCCCCCCTTGCGGCCAAGTCCGATCGTGGAGTCCACCACTCCCACTCCACCCTCTTCACTTCCGGATCTTTCTCCCCTTGATTCCTCTTCCTCACTTCCTCCTGCGGGGTCCTTGGACGTGTCCTCTACCTCTTCTTCGTTACCTGCCCTTCCCCCTTCGGCAGCTCTCCCTCTCCCATTGGTCTCCGTTCCTCCTTCCGGCCCCCATCCTTGTCAACCCCCGGTGCGTCACCCTCCTCCTCTCTCGGTGACCAACCCTCGTCACCCCCCTCTCCCGGTCTACCCTCGCCCTCCGGTGAGTCTCCTCCGACTCCCGGTGTGTCGTCCACTGCTCCTCCCGGGGAGTCCCCCATTGCTTCCGCTCCTTCTCCTGTCGACGGTGACAATCAGTTGGGGTGGCCTATTGCTCTACGGAAAGGGGTGCGTCAGTGCACTAAGGCCCCCCTCTACCCTCTCTCTCATTACCTCTCCTTTGACCGGCTGAGTCCTCCCTACCGGTTGTTCCTCACCCGCATCGAGTCGGATCTCGTTCCTCGACGCTTAGCCGATGCTATCGCTTCTCCCCATTGGAAAGCGGCGATGGACGAGGAGATGCAGTCTCTCCTCAAGAACCACACGTGGGACGTCGTTCCACTACCTCCGGGCAAGAGGGTAGTGGACTGCAAGTGGATTCATGCCAAGAAGCATCATGCGGACGGTACTCTCGAACGCCTCAAGTCTCGGCTTGTGGCTCGGGGGTTCACTCAGTCCTATGGCGTGGACTACTTCGAGACGTTCTCTCCCGTGGCGAAGATGGAGACTGTCCGGCTTCTTCTGGCGCTTGCAGCGCACTTCCACTGGGCCATCTGCCACTTCGACGTCAAGAACGCCTTCTTGCACGGCGACTTGACGGAGGAGGTGTACATGCAGCAACCCCCAGGCTACTCACTCGGCCCCCCCGGTCACGTGTGCCGACTGCGGAAGTCCCTCTATGGACTCAAGCAGTCCCCGCGCATGTGGTTTGGGAGGTTCTCCTCTGTTCTGAAGACCGAAGGGTACACTCAGAGCAATGGAGATGCCTCTCTCTTCTTCCGTCACCGCCCGACCGGTGTCTCCATCCTTGCCATGTACGTCGACGACATCCTTATCACGGGATCTGATGCTGCCGAAGCTGTCCGCCTCAGCACTGCCTTGGCTAAGGAGTTTGAGATCAAGGCCCTCGGCCTTCTTCGCTACTTCCTTGGCCTTGAGGTAGCCTACTCCCCCCGTGGGATCTTCGTCTCGCAGCAGAAATACGCCGTCGACTTACTGGCACTGACAGGGATGACCGATTGTGCGCCAGTGAGCACTCCCATTGATCCCAACGTGAAGTTGGGCAAAGGGGAGGATTCGCCGCTGACGAATTCCCACCAGTATCAGCAGCTGGTGGGGAAGCTCCTCTACTTGACGCACACTCGGCCCGACATCGCCTTCGCCGTCAACCTGCTCAGTCAGTTTATGCACTCCCCACGGGAGATTCACCATCAGGCCGCCCACCGGGTCCTTGCGTACCTGAAGGGCTGCCCCGGAAAGGGCCTGCTCTTCCCTCGCAGCACTGACCGGACAGTGAAAGTCTACACTGATGCTGACTTTGCCGGCTCCGTTGTGGATCATCGGTCTACCACGGGCTACTGCACGTTTGTTTTTGGCACTCTCGACAGCTGGAAAAGTAGCAAGCAGGACAAAGTCTCCCGCTCTAGCGCCGAAGCCGAGTACCGCGCACTCGCCAATGGGGCCTCTGAGGGCCAGTGGATCTACGGCATCCTTCACGATCTTCGCGTGGAGTATGCTGGCCCGATTCACTTCTTCTGCGACAACAAGTCGACGATCGCGTTGGCCAAGAACCCTGGACAACAGGGCCGCATCAAGCACATGGAGCGCAACCGCTACTTCTTCAAGGAGCGAGTTGACGAAGGGATCTTTGACCTGGACTTTGTTGCATCCGCCGACCAGGCAGCGGACGTCCTTAACAAGGGACTCTCCCGTCCTCTTCTTCAACGTGCCGTCTCCAAGCTCGGTATGGAAGATATCCATACTTCGCTTGCGGGGGGGTATTAGTGATAGACTATCCCTCATGGGCTAATGGGCCCTATTCTATAAGCCCATTAGCCCTATTATCCTCTCTCCCTCTTAGGGTACATATACCCTTACATGTACTCTGTTCATGTTATGTCATTACCTTCTTCTTCTCTTCCCCAACAGTCCCTGCTCTCGGCGTGTCTCTCTCCACTGTGGCGCCGGATCCCCTTTGGCTTCTTCACCGTCGCTTGGGACATCCTTCATTCTCTACATTGAAATTCATGTTTCCTTGTTTGTTTCATGGATGTCCTGTGGACGGATTTGTTTGTGAACCCTATCGGTTAGCTAAGCATACTCGGAACAATCTTCCTGTTCATCTTCTCCTTTCTCCCTCATTCACAATGATCTATGGGGGCCCGCACCTGTTCCTAGTACTTCAGGCGCTCGATGGTTAGCAATATTTGTGGATGATTTTACCCGTGTTACATGGGCTTATCTTCCCCAGAATAAATCTGATCTTTCCCAAACTATCCTTTCATTCCATGCTCTCATCCGAACTCAGGTCGCCATCTCCTTCCAACGCTTCCGCTCTGATAATGCCTGTGATTACATTAATTCCACCATTTCCACATTCTTCGCCTCTCACTACATCGTTCATGAAACCTCTTGTCCCTACACGCCTCAACAGAATGGTCTTGCGGAATGCAAGTTCCGTCATATCTTCGACACCACTCGCTCTCTTCTTCTTCACATGAACATGCCCACATATTTCTGGGGTGAGCCTTCTCTCACCGCGGTCCACCTCATTAATCGCCTTCCCTCTCACGTCCTCTCCCACCTTTCCCCTATTGATGCTCTCCATCAGGCCTATCCCATGGTCTCCTTGAAGACTAATCTCATTCCCCGTGTTTTTGGCTGCACTTGCTATGTCATTTGCCATCATCCTCCTCGGGACAAGCTTGATGCTAAGGCGTTTATATGTGTCTTTGTGGGTTACTCTCCTCATCAAAAGGGTTATAAATGTTATCATCCTTCCACTCATCGCTTCATTGTCAGTAAATATGTCCCCTTTGATTAATCCACTCCATTTTACCTTTCTGACTCAACGCTCTCTCATTCCCATTCTCATTCCTATGATGAGTCCCTAGATTTTCTCGTTCCACTTGCACCCCTCTCCTTGCCTTCTCTCTCAGCTATTCCTCCGTCTTCTCTTCCTCCCCCCGCTCCTCCACAAAAATTTGATGGGACCACATACCATCGTCGCCCGCCTCCTCCATTGACTACCTCTGTCTCACCACCTGCACCTCTCCCTAGTGCACCGCACCCTTCTCCCTCTACATCCTCTTCTGATGACCTTCCCATTGCCCTTCGGAAAGCCTCTCGCTCCTGCACCTCCAACCCCTTATACTCTTTGACCAATTATCTTTCCTCTCATCGCCTCTCTCCGCCTTACCGCGCCCTTCTCACCCGACTTGATTCTATTGTCATTCTGAAGACTGTGGCTGCCGCGTTGGCTTCCTCCGAGTGGCGCCGTGCTATGGATGAGGAATTGGCTGCCTTGGATATAATCCAGACTTGGGATCTTGTTGCTTTGCCTTCGGGCAAGCACATCGTTGGCTGTCGGTGGGTCTATACTGTCAAGTATAAGTCTGATGGCTCACTTGAATGGTAAGGCTCGGCTTGTGGCTAAAGGTTATACTCAGCAATTCAGTGTTGACTATCTGGAGTCATTCACTCCCGTTGCCAAGATGAACACTGTTTGCCTCCTTATCGGCCTTAAGGCTCATCATGGTTGGCCCATTCAGCAGTTTGACATCAAGAACGCCTTTCTTCATGGTGAATGAATGAGAGCCCCTTCTTCAGCGATTCCCTTCGTTTGTCGCCTCAAGAAGGCTCTCTATGGCTTGAAGTAGTCTCCTCGGGCTTGGTTTGGTCGCTTCACGCACTTGATAAAATTATTTGGCTATTCTCTGTGCAATCGTGACCATACCCTGTTCTATCGTCATTCCCCGTCTGGGGGAGTCACACTCCATCTTGTGTATGTGGATGATATTATTATTACAGGGAATGACTCGGCGGCCGTGGCACAGTTGGCAACTCACCTTACTGGTGCCTTTGACATCAAACATCTTGGCTTACTCCGATACTTCCTTGGCATTGAGGTGACATATTCTGCTGCATTTTCCTCTGCCAGCGGAAATATATTGTTGATCTCCTTCAAGAACTCAGGAAGGCAGATTCACAACCCCTTACCACTCCCATCGAGATGAACCGCCGGCTTTCTCTAGCGAAGCATGAGGAGGCTGTTGATCAAGGAAGGTACCAGAGATTAGTTGGTAAGCTTATCTATCTCACTCACACTCGTTTAGACATCGCGTGTGGGCGTGTTGAGCCAATTTATGCATTCTCCGATGGCGTCTCATATGCATGCTGCCAATCACGTACTTTGTTATCTCAAAGTTACAGGTGGTCTCGGTATCCAAGTCCAACGTAACGGTGGTCTCCAGTTGGATGTCTATACAGATGCTGATTATGCTGGCTCTCAAGTTGATCGTCGTTCTACGACGGGCTACTGCATGTTTCTTGGTGGAAATATTATTACATGGCGCAGTAAAAAAAACAACCTTTTGTCTCTCGATCTAGTGCTGAAGCCGAGTTCCGTGCCTTGGCACAAGGTATCTGCGAGGCATTATGGATCACTAATCTCCTTGCAGAGTTGAAGCTGTCGTGTGGTCAATCTACACAAATTTTTTGTGATAACAAGTTGGCTATCAGCATCGCCCATGATCCAGTACAACACGACCGGACTAAACATGTTGACATGGATCGTCATTTCATCAAAGAGAAGCTGAAGTCCGGACGCTTCTGCATTCAATATGTCCCCTCGGCCCATCAGCGAGCTGATATCTTCACCAAAGGCCTATCTGCTCTGCGTTTCGAAGAATTGTGCGGCAAACTGGGAATGGATAACATCCACTCTCCAGTTTGAGGGGGACTATTGAATAGGGTTTATTTTTCAGTAATGGGTCTTTTGTTCTGTGGACCATTCCCTCTTCTCTCTTTTACTCTCTCTCTCTCTCTCTCCTATTCTCTATATGTATCTCATCAAACACAACATTTAGGTTAACGGGATTATCTTTCTCCTATCTATTTTCTTCCTTTGGGCTTCTTCACTCTCTGTTAAAATAGTTTTTACATCCCTTGTAGTGTTCGCCCGTCCCGATACCGGTACCGGATGCCGGTATCGGGACAGATGCTGTATCGGATACCTGAAAGGGAATTTACGGTATCCGTTTTTTTCGATATCCGGATACCGGATATCAGTTTCGGATATCGGTTGCTACAGTGCCAATATCCGATACCGATATCCGTCTCGATGTCGTCATCCGCCTCCGTCTCAGGGGGGAGACGGCATCAGATATCGGGTGTGGATATCAGATTTCGATATCCACATCGAAAGGATACTTAAAATATTTTTAACTGATAAATAAACGGATATCGAAAATTCGATATCCGGTATCCGATACCCGTTTCGTCCTCACCCCCCCAATATCCGGTATCGATATCCGTCCACACCTTAAGGGCGAATATTGACCGATTTCCGATATCAGACACTGTCCCCGTTTTCTGGATATTGGATATCGGTTGTCCGATATCGGATACCGGATATCGAATTTTCGATATCCTGCTATCGGATATCGGTTGTCCGGTATCGGATATCGGATATCGAATTCTTGATAAACGTTTATCGGACGGATATCGGTTGGGCGAACCCTAATCCCTTGTATAAAGCGCTGCTATAAGTGGCCCATTTAGACTCTCTCTCTCTCTCTCTCTTCTTATAAATACCATATAGCTAGCCCTCATTCATTAGCTGGGTTGAGGTTCAGCCTCTATTTCTTGTTGCGCCTTGTCTCCTCCTGAATCTTGTCGTCTTCACTCTTCATTGGAGATTTCTTTATTGGAGTCCATTCTAAGATTATGACATGATTTTGGTTGGCTTTTTTTCTTCCATTCAGATTATGACATGATCCATTGCGATGTCAAGTACCCAGATTTTTGAAACTACAAAAATCCTATAATTTCTGTTTCTTCTGTTTTGAGTTAATATCTATATTGAAGTTTTTGTTTCCTGCAGTTTGCAGCATCTCTAACTGAAGAATCATTCAATGAAGCTCGTATGATCAAGACTATTGAGGCATGCGAATGGCTAACCAATGCAATTCATCTGCTGGAAGTTCCAAACTTGGATCCTTGCTATGAAAATATGCGCGCTGTATGTCATGTATCTTCATTTTGTGAGATATTACCTCATCTAAAAAGGATTCATCCAGAAATCCTAAAATCTTTAACTTGTTCAGGTCAAGGAAAAACGTAATGAATTAGCAAAACTGAGGAGTACATTTGTAAAGCTGGCAACAGACTTTTTGAAGGCCTACTTTTCCAGCTTGGTTGATTTTATGATTTCTGATAAGAGTTATTTCTCTCAGGCAGTTCTTCCTCTATCTCTCTCTTCTCTTCATTAGCATGTTTCATCTATTTGGCTCAACTCTCTGATTCATCAGAATTTCTTTTTAATACCATAGCGAGGGCAGCTGAAGAGACCTGACCATGCCGACCTCCGATATAAGTGCAGAACATATGCTAGACTTTTGCAGCACTTAAAGGTTCCTTTTTTTTTCGTTTTTTTCCTCTATCCCTGCATTAATAAATGTTGATAATGGTCTCTTTCTTCATTGACATTCATTTGATGTTATGATGTTCAGAGTCTGGACAGCAGCTGCTTGGGTCCTTTGAGACAAGCTTATTGTCGCTCACTCAACCTACTTCTTCGAAGAGAGGTCAGGAAATTATGAATCCTTGTCTAGGGGAAAATTGTCCTTTATATTTCTGTCTTTTGGAATATCTATTTCTTTTTCATTTCCCACTAATATGCAAAACTTTGCGTGGTAAAATAAACGATTTCGCTGAATTCTGGGTCTCCATTTCTTCATAGGCCCGTGAGTTTGCAAATGAGCTTCGTGCAAGTACGAAGATATCTAAAAACCCGGCAGCATGGCTTGAACCTTCTTCAGGATCCAGTCAGTCTTCAAATAGTGCAGACACATCCAATGTTTCTGAGGCATACTCAAAGATGCTCACTATCTTCATCCCTCTTCTCGTAGATGAGGTCAACCCGTTAATATTTTTTTGTTTTAGAATTTCTTGTTATATTTATGGAAGCTATAGTTTCTGTGCTTTGGTGATCCACTGTGCAGAGCTCCTTTTTTGCCCATTTTATGTGTTTTGAAGTCCCAACTCTTGTTCCTCCTTCGATTCCTACTGGTAGTAATGGAAAAGGATCTGACGAAGATGACCTGGGAATACTGGATATTGACGAAGATGACAGGAAATATGGTTTGTTGTTACCCGATTTCCCTTTCAATCCCTGATTTTGAAGTGAAAGAAAATTAAATTTCATCTGCTTTTTCTTTCCACTGCCATGCCAGGTGGGAATACTGCTGAGTTGGGAGTATTGAATGAAGCTCTTCATGAATTACTTGATGGTATTCAGGTGAAAGTTTCTGAACAACGTTTTTTCATGTCTTCATCTGGTCTCTCTTTTAGAGTCTTTGGGCTCCTGAATCACGTCATACTGTTGTCTTATGAGTAATATTTTCATTGATATGTTTTTCTAGTAAATTTAATTATGATAAAGCTAAAAGATCTGGGTTATATATTGTCTTGTATTTGATGTCTTGCCATCAGGAAGATTTTTATGCTGTTGTGGATTGGGCTTACAAAAGTGATCCTTTGCGATGCATATCTTTGCATGGTATCACAGAACGCTATCTATCAGGTCAGAAAGCTGACGCGGCAGGATTCGTCCGCCGCTTGCTTTTTGACCTTGAAACCCGAATTTCAGAGCAGTTCACCAAGGTAGGCTCCCTCCTATCCCTGAACTTTCCACCCATCATTTCCTTAACATTGCTGCATTTGTGACTTGGTTAATATTAATGTCACCACAGTTTGTCGACGAAGCTTGCCGTCAGATTGAAAGAAATGAACGTAACATCAGGCAAATTGGTGTTCTCTCCTACATACCCAGGTAGAATGGAGTCATTGCTCATACTCAGTTACTGAGATTAGTGTCACCCCTCTTAAAGCAAGTCCTCACTATCATCATCACAATATTGTGTGGCAATGAGGATGACGATTTTATCATTGTCATTGTAATCGCAGACGGTAATGATGACGAGGATGATCTTGTCACCAGCACCGTCATCCTGGCTCATATGAATGATGAGGAAGATGGTAATTTGTCTTTGTCATCTCGTAATCTTGAGAGGCTCGTGGAAAGGGGGAGAGGATTGGATTCATCCCTCCCACATCATTGTTATCATCTGATTGTTTCAAAAAGAATTTGTTATCATCGGATAGGGTTCATTCATGGACCAATCATACTACCGAACGCAGAATATTTGGTCCACCACATGCAGTAGAGTTCACACCTGGTGGTTCAAATTAGAGTATGGTGAGATGCCATTTGCCTTTAAAGTAGTCTTTGCTGGATTGGTCAAAGGGGACTTTTGGATCAAGATTGGACTGTGGTAAGAACGGTAGTGGGCAATATCCTTGCACATCTTAGAGGAGCTGAGTCCAGCCGACCTCGATCCCTCATTATTCAGCTGTCTTCCTGCCATTTCTCATCATCTCTGACATTCTCAAGACACTTAATTTATCTTTCTTGGATTCTTGAAAGGGTTTGAAGTGTATCGCCATTTGCATGTCGTTATTGAGCCGATTATCTCTGTTGTCATCGATACACCAAGTTTCTTGGATGGATCATCACTGTCATTATTGTCTTGGATGGATGATGATGATGATGCCATTCTCATCATCTGGGTGCAATGATGGCTTATCATAATTGTCATCATCTGTGAACTAACGGCAACTACGCTGACGGTTCATCATTGTCCTTTCACCATTGACATTAGGGATGTAAACTACTGCCTGATATGGTGTAAGTAGCAACATTTCCCTCAGATGCATGGTGTTCTTTACTTTCCCTTCAATACCATAACGTTACAGTGAAAGAGGTTGACAGAACCCAACTTTTTTATCGTATACCAACTGCTCTGCTTAATTCCCAAAAATTAGGTTTGCAATACTGGCTACTCGTATGGAGCAATACATACAGGGACAATCCAGGGACCTTGTTGACCAGGCATACACCAAGTTTGTGAGTAAAAACCTGCTGCATTTACTGGTTCAGTTAATAGGAGATATCACTCTATGTTGATCGATTACTTTCTAACCTCTGTGTGATGCTGGAAATTTCAGGTTAGTATTATGTTTGTCACACTTGAGAAGATAGCGCAAGCTGATTCGAAGTACACCGACATTGTTCTCCTAGAGAATTACGCTGCCTTCCAGAACAGGTAATTGGGGCATTCGTTTCATCAATTGAACAGATTGATTGAGTAGATCGATTGAGTGGTCCTGATTGATGATCAGATTGGTGAAGTTGATTAGTTGACTTGGCCAGATCAAGATCAGGTCGAATCACTCTATCCTAAAAAGAGTGATGATCGATCATCTATTGGAATAGTCTATTCGATATGCTCAGTTCATTATTTGATCAGTCAGTCTGGTCGATCAAATATGTCAATTCTGTTTGGTCGGATGGATCTTCCAGATCCTAATTGATCAAATGACCAATCTGATTTCAATCGATCAAAATAGATAGATAGATAGATAGATAGATAGATAGATAGAGAGAGAGAGAGAGAGAGAGAGAGAGAGAGAGAGAGAGAGAGAGAGAGAGAGAGAGAGAGAGAGAGAGAGAGAGAGAGAGAGAGAGAGAGAGAGAGAGAGAGAGAGAGAGAGAGAGAGAGAGAGAGAGAGAGAGAGAGAGAGAGAGAGAGAGAGAGAGAGAGAGAGAGAGAGAGAGAGAGAGAGAGAGAGAGAGAGAGAGAGAGAGAGAGAGAGAGAGAGAGAGAGAGAGAGAGACTTTGAGTGACGATTATCCTGGTTTCCAGTTCTAGAGCTGGAGTCATGTTACTGGTCGAATTTATTTTCCTATCGTGTTTCAAAGTGATTCCTCAAACAAGTTGACCATTTTCGATCAAAATCCTAATCAATTCATGGTCGACCTCAATTCCCATCAATCAAATCAACGCCACCAGAATTTGTGCGAACCTTAATTTTCAATCAGTTCTCTCCTTTTCTCATTACCTTAAACTGACTGTTTAATATTTCGATGAATGGCTCTGCAGCCTCTACGATCTAGCCAATGTCGTGCCCACATTGGCCAAGTTCTACCACCAGGCCAGTGAAGCCTACGAGCAGGCCTGCACTCGTCATATCAGCTCAATCATATACTTTGTAAGATTCTTAATTTTCTCAAAATTATCATAAAGTACGACTCTTGGCTACGGATATTTCATTGACCAAATATTTTCTGTTACAGCAATTTGAAAGATTGTTTCAGTTTGCTCGGAAGATTGAGGAACTCTTGTTCACAATTCCTCCTGATGAGGTAAGAGAAAATTATGTCTTCTTGATGCAAGAAAAAATCCCAATCTGGGTTTTGCAAATCAGTCGCCGTAAAGCATGATCTAGAGTGAATAAACATTATTTATTTTCTAAATCTCATATCTGGTGGCTTGAATCCCAGATTCCACACACAATCGGCTTGTCGAAGACAGATCTGAGGAAGACGGTGAAGGCCAGCCTGGCAAATGTAAGCTCGCCTGATCCAAAACCACTGCTAATTTATGAATCTAATTATGTTCACCTTCTGGAACAAGATTGACAAGTCCTTGGCGAACATGTTCCGGAAGCTCCAGAAGAATTTGACATCGGAGGAGTTACTATCATCGCTGTGGGATAAATGCAAGGTAACTCCTTCGATAAAGCTGGTTTATGATTAAAATTATCTACACCCTTATGCTCATGAAACTAATCGCAGTGATTTTATCTGAGTTTTCATGATAAAATTCCTAAGTTTACTTCATCTTTGTGTCTCGCATTTGTTCCTGAATCTCCTCTGAAGGATGTTAGCTTCCGTTAAAGGATATTTCTTATTATCTTTCCCTCTCTCTCTTTCTATTCTGTGTTGCAGAAGGAGTTTCTAGAGAGATACGAAAGCTTTACTCTGCTGGTGGCAAAGGTGTACCCCGACGAGGCCCTGCCATCGGTTGCCGAAATGAGAAATATGCTTCCTGACTTGTAATCTCGGCATATTTATCCTTTTTGTAATCTTGTTCTTATTGTTGTTCACACTCTATCTATCCATCTCTCCTCTAATATATGTCTATCAATTGGTTCCATTTTTTGTAGAAAAGTTGCAAACTTTGAGATGTTGTCTCATGAGCTTGTCACCTTCTCTCTCTCTCTCTCTCTCTCTCTCTTCTTGTGTAAGTGACTTTCTGAAAAAAGAAAGGAGCCTATGAACTTTGATTGTCTTTCTGATGAGCTTATCACCTCTCTCTCTCTCCTTATTTATATCTATATGACTTTCTGTAAAAAGCTACGAACTTTGAGTTACTGATTAATGAGCTTGTCACCTTTTTTTTCTCTCTCTCTCTATCTCTTGTCTTATGCATATCTATATTTGCCCATTTCTTTCCTGACTCTGTAAAAAGGTTCGGACTTTGAGATATTAGTTGATGAACTTGTTACCTTCTCTCTCTCTCTCTCTCTCTCTCTCTCTCTCCCCTCATGCATATCTATATCGGCCCATTTCTTTCCTGACTTGGCGATACGGGTTGATAATTTCACCATCTCCCTCTCGCTCTACTCTTACGCGTACCTACACTTACCCCATTTTTTATATGACTCTCTGTAAAAAGCTACGAACGTTGAGATACTGATTGGTGAGCTTGTTACCTTTTCTCTCTCTAATAGATGTCTATATCAGCCCATTTTTACCTCATTTCCTGTAAAATGCCACCAACTTTGAGATGCTGACCGATGAGCTTGTGCCCTTAGTCCTAACTCACTTCCTCTCTCTCTCTCTCTCTCTCTCTCTATCTCTCTCCCTCTATCTCTATCTTTCTATCAATTTATCCATCTCTATCTCTATCTCTTTCTCCCTCTATCTTTATCTCTCCATCAAATCATGTATCTCTATCTTTAACTCTATCTCTATCTCTCTCTCCCTCTATCTCTATCCCTCTATCAATTTATCCATCTCTATCTTTAACTCTATCTCTATCTCTTTCTCCCTCTATCTTTATCTCTCCATCAAATCATGTATCTCTATCTTTAACTCTATCTCTCTCTCCCTCTATCTCTATCAATTTATCTATCTCTATCTCTATCTTTAACTCTATCTCTATCTCTCTCTATCTATCCATCTCTCTGAATCTCTCTCGCTCTATCGATGGATGGAGGAAGCCGGATTTCACGAGAACAGCCAGCGAGCTTCGTGTCTTTATATCCGCTTCATAAACGCAGCCGCCCGCGAGTAGTTGAGAGGAACCGCAGTCGGGCCCGAGCGTGTGTCTGAGCGTCATTACTCCTCTGTCGCCGAGGAAGAGCGATAGTCTGCATGACGATAAAAGCCGAGCAGAGGCCGATCTCGGAGCCATGTCCCGACCGATAGTCTGCATTCGCTCTCTCCTCGTCCTCTCCGCCCCATCAACCCATTCTCGCCGTAGAGAATGGCGCTGCACACCGTCCAAGTCGGGGAGGCGCGGCCCGGCTCCGACGGTAAGCCGTCCGCCGGGCCCGTCTACCGCTGTGTCTACGCCGAGGACGGCCTCACCCAGGTCCCTTCCGCTCTCAACTGCCCCTGGGACTTTCTCTGGTAAGCCCACCTATCTCTCTCTCTCTCTCTCTCTTTCCTCCAGTCTCTGTCTCTCTCTCTCTCTTTCTTGCAGTCTCTGTCTCAGTCTGTCTGTCTCTTTCTCTCTCATTCTCACTTTCTCTCTCCCTCCCTCTTCCTATCTCTTGCTGTTCCTTTCTCTCTCTCTCTCTCTCTCCCTTTCCCCCTCACTCATCTCTCATCTCGCATCTCTCTAACCCGTCTCTCAGTCTCTCTATTTATATCTCTCCTTTCTCTCTCTCTCTTTCCATGTCTATCTCTCTCATGTGTTTTACTCACTTTCTCATTTATCATCTACTTTTCCATCTCTCTTCTCTCCCTCTCTCTCTTGTCCTGCCTCTCTTTCTCATATCTCTCTCATGTGTTTTACTCACTTTCTCATATATCATCTACTTTTCCATCTCTCTTCTCTCCCTCTATCTCTTATCCTGCCTCTCTTTCTCATCTCTCTCTCATGTGTTTTACTCACTTTCTCAATTGTCATCTATTTTTCCATCTCTCTTCTCTCTCTCTCTCTCGTTTCGTCTATGTTTGTCACCTCTCTCTCATCTTTCTCATATCTTTTTCCATCTCTCCTCTCTCTCGTTTCGTCTCTTTCTCACGACTCGCTCATCTGTTTTACACTTTCTCATATCTCTCATCCCTTTCCATCTCTCTTTTTCGCTCATCTCTTTCTTCATCTCTCTCATTCCATCTCTCTTTCTCTCTCTGCCTCCTTTATCTTTCTCCCTCATCTCTTTCTTCATCTCTCTCTCTCATTCCATCTCTCTCCATCTATTTTCATCTCTCCCGCACACTCTCGCTCTCTAATTCTAAATAGACCGAGATCGCTGATCTCTTCCTCTTCTTCTTCTCCAGCGGATCAGTGACGCGGTACCCGCGAAACCCCATGCTCGGAGAACGCGAAATCGTAGATGGCTCGGTGACGTTTCTCTCTCTCTCTCTCTATCTCTATCTCTCTATCTCTCTATCTCTCTATCTCTCTATTTCTCTATTTCTCTCTTTCTCTCTTTCTCTCTTTCTCTCTCTCTCTTTATCTCTCTATTTCTCTCTCTCTCTCTCTTTATCTCTCTATTTCTCTCTTTCTCTATTTCACTCTTTCTCTCTCTCTCTCTCTCTTTATCTCTCTATTTCTCTCTTTCTCTATTTCACTCTTTCTCTCTCTCTCTCTCTCTCTTTATCTCTCTCTTTCTCTCTTTCTCTCTCTCTCTCTTTCTCTCTCTCTCTCTCTCTCTTTATCTCTCTATTTCTCTCTTTCTCTATTTCACTCTTTCTCTCTCTCTCTCTCTCTCTTTATCTCTCTCTTTCTCTCTTTCTCTCTTTCTCTCTTTCTCTCTCTCTCTCTCTCTCTCTCTCTCTTTCTCTCTCTCTCTCTCTTTATCTCTTTATTTCTCTCTTTCTCTCTCTCTCTCTTTATCTCTCTTTCTCTATTTCTCTCTTTCTCTCTCTCTCTCTCTTTATCTCTCTTTCTCTCTTTCTCTCTTTCTCTCTCTCTCTCTCTCTCTCTCTTTATCTCTCTATTTCTCTCTTTCTCTCTTTCTCTCTCTTTCTCTCCATCTCTCTCTCTCTCTATTTCTCTCTCTCTATCTCTCTATTTCTCTCTTTCTCTCTTTCTCTCTTTCTCTCTTTCTCTATCTTTCTCTCTCTCTTTCTCTCCATCTCTCTCTCTCTCTCTCTCTCTCTCTCTATTTCTCTCTCTCTATCTCTCTATTTCTCTCTATCTCTCTATTTCTCTCTTTCTCTCTTTCTCTCTCTCTCTCTCTCCATCTCTCTTTTTCTCAAGTTTACATCTTTAAACACGATCGACAGACGTTGACCTTCATCTGGAGAGTTGACTCGTGTAGATCGTCTGCAGGCGGGACAGTACGCGTGGCAGACCTACGAACAAGTTTACGACGAGGCTATTCAAGTGGGCAGCGCCATGAGAGAGCGCCTGGTCAACCCGGTGAGCTGTTTTCTTGTTGACCATTGCGTCCGTTGACTCATCGTTGACTTTCCCTTTAACTTGGTGTATTAGGGCGACCGCTGCGGAATCTACGGAACAAACTGCCCCAAATGGGTCATCGCCATGGAGGTATCTTCCCCGTTTCCCCTCAGTTCTGTAGTAGGTTGACCGTTGACTTATGCTCTTCCGTTGACTTATGGTAGGCCTGCAACAGCCACGGCATCTGCTACGTACCCCTCTACGATACTCTCGGTAGACTCTCTCTTTCCACCTCTCTTTCTCTTTCTCTTTCTTTCCATCTCTCTTCTCTCTGATATCTTTCTCTCTCTTTCCATCTCTCTCTTCTCTCTCATATCTTTCTCTCGCTTTCCATCTATCTCTTATATATTTCTTTCGCTTTCCATCTATCTCTCATCTTTTTCTCTCTCTATTTCCATCTCTCTTCTCTCCTATCTCTCTTTCCTCTCATCTCTTTCTCTCTCTTTTCCCTCATCTCTTTCTCTCGCTTTCCATCTATCTCTCATCTCTTTCTCTCGTTTTCTATCAATCTCTCATCTCTTTCTCTCGTTTTCTATCAATCTCTCATCTCTTTCTCTCGTTTTCTATCTCTCATCTCTTTCTCTCTCTTTCCATCTCTCTCATCTCTTTCTCTCTCTTTCTATCTCTCTCTTCTCTCTCATCTCTTTCTCTCTCTTTTCTCTCATCTCTTTCTCTCGCTTTCCATCTCTCTTCTTTCTCATTTCTTTCTCTCGCTTTCCATCTCTCTTCCTTCTCATTTCTTTCTCTCGCTTTCCATCTCTCTTCTCTCTCATCTCTTTCTCTCTCTTTTCTCTCATCTCTTTCTCTCGCTTTCCATCTCTCTTCTTTCTCATTTCTTTCTCTCGCTTTCCATCTCTCTTCCTTCTCATTTCTTTCTCTCGCTTTCCATCTCTCTTCTCTCTCATCTCTTTCCATCTATCAGATATCTTATTGTCTCTTTCCATCTCTCGCATATCTTTTTGTCTCTTTCCATCTCTCTCTCTCTCTCTCTCTCTCACTCTAAAAAAACCCTTACAGGAGCCCACGCCGTGGAATTCATCATCAACCACGCCGAAGTCTCCATCGCTTTCGTTCAGGAAAGCAAGCTCTCGTCCGTAAGTCAAACCCTATCTCTTTCTCTTCAGTGTTTGACTTTCTGCTCTGACTTGCGTCCCCGAGCCGGTTCTCCAGATCCTGGCCTGTCTCCCCAAGTGTTCTTCCCATTTAAAGAGTACGACCTCGCCGTGGACTTTGAGCTTGATTTAGAGTTTCAACTGCGATTCCCCTCGAGCTTACAATACTATCCTTCCAGCCATTGTCAGCTTCGGCGAGGTCTCCCAGGCGCAGGAGAAAGAGGCGTCCCAGCTCGGAGTTTCTTGCTTCTCCTGGAAAGAGTTTTCTTCCTTGGTGGGTAATCTCCAATTCCAACAAGAAACCTACATTTCCCTCAATTGTTGAAGAAAACCATCGTCTTCTCCTGCCTTCCATGGACAAGATTAGAGAAAAAGACGGGTTTTTTTTTCAATCTCAGGGGAAGACCACCGTCATCCTGCCGCCCAAAGGGAAGGAAGATCTCTGCACGATAATGTACACGAGCGGGACGACGGGAGATCCCAAGGGCGTGAGATTAACAAACGGCGCCGTCATCGCCCAGGTGGTGAACACCGAGCTTCTTCTCAAAGAGACGGACAAAGTGGTAAGTTAAAGCTTTCGCGGCCATGGACATTGGCGGCACTTCAATGACGAGTTTGAAATCCAGGCGACGGAAGAAGATTCCTACTTCTCCTTCCTTCCACTAGCCCACGTATTTGACCAGATCATGGAGAATTACTGCATTTACAAGGGAGCCTCGGTCGGATTCTGGCGAGGGGTAAGTTAACGTATCATATATTCGCCGCGTTTTGAGTCTCCCGTGGTGTTTACTTTTGTGCCGCCGTCGTCAAAGGACGTGCGATATCTGATGGAGGACGTGCGAGAACTGAAACCGACGATCTTCTGCGGCGTGCCGAGAGTCTACGACCGCATCCACGCGAGTTCGTCCTTCGTTCTTTGCGTTAGATTTCTGTCTTCGTATCCGGTTTTGGCGTTGACTGTTACTTGATTATCGAAAGGCGTTCTCGAGAAGCTTTCAGCCGGCGGAGCATTGGCGAGGAGGCTCTTCCAGTACGCATACGACTAGTAAGTGAGAGATTATCAACGCTCGCTAGTAAGGGGGGATCTAACTGGGTCAACGGTTGATGATTTCCAGCAAGCTGAAGAATCTGAAGCGGGGTCTGAAGCAAGACGAGGCCGCGCCGCTGTTCGACAGGCTCGTGTTTAACAAGGTCCCCCGAGTTTCGGAATTTTTTCTTTGTTTTAGTTTCAGTTTCTTCTGCGTCTGATCAAGATCACTAGCTTGATTCTGATTCTTGTTTCAGATCAAGCAAGTTCTTGGGGGGCGGACGCGGATCCTCATTTCTGGGGCAGCGCCGTTGCCGGAGAAGGTGGAGGAGTTCCTGCGTGTCGCCACCTGCAGCGTCGTCATACAGGGATATGGTGGGTGTTACAATTCAAGCTCCAACCACTGCGCAAAAAAGGGTGTTACTTTTCTTTTTAAACTAATCTTCCTCTGCGCTATGATCTGGGTTTTGAGCTGGGTGTATCGTCGTCTGAGTTGCAGGGCTCACGGAGAGCTGTGCTGGGTGTTTCACGTCCATAAGCAACGTGTTCTCGATGATGGGAACAGTGGGAGTGCCGGCGACCACCGTTGAGGCGAGACTGGAGTCGGTGCCGGAGATGGGCTACGACGCTGTCTCTAGCACGCCTCGCGGAGAGATCTGCCTCCGAGGAACTACCCTCTTCTCCGGCTACCATCGTCGACCCGACCTCACCGCCTCCGTCGTCGACGACGAAGGCTGGTTCCACACCGGTGAGTTTCGTTTGAACAGACGATCTCTTGTTCAGAATGATAAACCCAAGAACTAGAGAAGATTTGGTGAAGTAAACACTCTGCCGAGAATAGTTTTAAAAGGGAAAGTGGCGCTCTTGAATCTTAACACCTTCTTCAGGGGACGTGGGAGAATGGCTGCCCAACGGGGCGATGAAGATTATCGACAGGAAGAAGAACATCTTCAAGCTGTCGCAGGGGGAGTACGTCGCCGTGGAGAACATCGAGGCAGCTTACGCGCAGTGCCCAATCGTCGCTGCCGTACGTTCATCTACACTTGGAAAAACTCGATAAGTTTTTACAAGTGTAACGTGTTTAATATTTTCTTATTGCCCCCGCAGATATGGGTTTACGGGAATAGCTTCGAGTCATTCCTCGTCGGCGTGGTCGTTCCAGAGAAGGCTGCCCTCGAAGGGTGGGCAGCGGCGAATGGACTCTCCTGCGGCGGATTTCATTCTCTTTGTGAGAATCAGAAGACAAGAGATTACGTGCTGGAGGAGCTGGACAAGACTGCACGAGCTCACCAGGTATAACCAGTCGGCCTTCATTGTCAGCGTCATCTTATCTATTCTTCATCGTTATCGTTATCTTCTTCATGGAGCAGCTTAAGGGATTCGAGATGGTGAAGGCTATCCACCTGGAGACGGCCCCGTTCAATATAGAGCGGGACCTCATCACGCCGACCTTCAAGCTTAAGAGGGCGCAACTTCTTAAATACTATCAGGTGTGAATTGACAACGTTCTTTTTTCTCGTTGATCTCTCTGTCGGCCTGGACCTTTCTCAACTTTTGATCAATTTTGTTGCAGTCCCGCGTGGATCAGCTCTATGAGGAGGGCAAAGATAGAAAACGCGGCTAGCTTCCTCTCTCTCTCTCTCTCATTCGATCTGCTCATCCTTCAACTTGTAATGGTATCTGGTTTAGAGTGGCTCGTCTATCCAGTGGAGCTCATTTCAGGCAGAACGAGAGATAAGTTATAACATTGACGTCGTGTAATCACATTTACGTCATTCTCTTACCTACCCTTAGTTGGTCGATCAATGTAATTTTAGTCTTTCTCTTACTGTTCATTATCTTATGGTTGTAATACCTGTATTGGGCCTACTTCAGAGATACCTGATAGCTATGCGCCTATGCCTGATAATACGAGGAAAAAAAATAATAAACATATCAGTAGAAATCAATATAGAAAAGATAGAAAACTAGAAAAGGTCCAGCATCATAAAACCAGATACGGCCCAAGTTTCTGGATTAGTATTTTCGATTCCCAGCTTACTAATAGGTCGACGTATAAAAGAATTGCTCTCTCCATAGAAAACAAATTGGCCATGGCGTATTGAGACAACATGAACAGCTTAGTTGATGCTTTGATCTGATATCTCCTTATAGAGGGGCACCAAATTTCGAATTATTTGAATGATCTGGATTTTGAGCAATACGACAAACAGATTTGTTACAATAGTAAAATCTTATGTAGATATATATGATGTCAAATATATACATCTTCAATAATTCTCTAAACCTATTAGGCTGCACGAATACCGCAGAATATTGCCTCAAATTCAGGTTGTGCGTTCCAATCAGGTGAAACAATTTATTTTTAACTGGTGCAGCATAATCTGCATCCGTGTAGATTTCTAGATCATGATTGTATTTTATTGAATCAAAATATCCCATACCAGAAAATATGACTTTTGTGAACTAGTTATGGAATGTGCACGCTTTTTCCTAGGAAATTTATGGCAGAGGAATTATCAACAATTGGACAAGTCAAATATATCACCCTACCATGTCATATTCATCATGGTGCGAAATTCTTCGATTAGGTTCAAGGGATGTTAGTCCAGACATACATATCATGTGTTTGTTTTGTTGAGTCAAGAACAATCTATGATTGAAAAAGGAAGATGCCAATTCTGGAGGATTCCAATTCCAGTCCAAATAATATTTTAGAGCATCCAAGCGAATTTAATCATATTCAGTACCCACTCCATCATGAATACCTGACGGATCTTTGTTAATGATGATCATGTCATGAATATAATGAGAGAGTGTAAGCACTCAACAAGAAGACAAGTTTAGAGGCTACAAAATTACACATGTAATTATTTTGAATCATAGATGACTGTATTGACAGATAAAAATATGGAGTAATTACTATTTAACATCTGATTGAGATAAGGTTTAGCTTTTATTTGAAGTGAATGAAGATAGCAGTGGAAAGTTGTTCATATGACTTTATACAATTAATTTTATACAGTTCTGAAAATTCACGAGCCATAGGGCATGTTTTCATATGTCTAGTAACTACATCTCATTATTATTTTATTTTATAATCTGAGAATCATTGAAAAATCTATTTCCAGGAGGAGGAGATAAAAAATCCAAAGTATTATCCTTATAAAAAATGCATAGTTCCTGTGTCATGGCGCTCTAACCTACCCTCGTTCTCATAAGCTAAACTCATTTGTGTTAAAACTGGTCAACAAGACAGGTACCAAAGTACAAGGAGAATAATATTTTATGGGATAAAACTTATTTATTATTAAATTTCTAAGCATCATTTGGTGTCAAACCTGGCTCAACCTTTTCTGCATTACTAAAGATATGCACATGTTCCGTATACTCATAATCTTCAGGAAGAGTATTGCCTAATTTAACTCGAGTATATTTTTTCACGGAGTGTATTTTTTACAAATACTAAACCAGATATGATATAATCCTAGGAAAAATCATGTTCCACTCATTGTAAAATAGGGACTCATATCATCGATGGATTGTGAAGTTTTTAAATGGTGAAATAGTTATAATTTAATAATAAATTAAATATCTTTCTACCTAATATATTAGTGTTTCTTGGGGAAATTAAATATTATTTACTTTAAATTATAATAGTTTTATTTTCATCTTTTATGTATTAATTTTATTCATTTGATTACAGAAATATAAATAAAAACATACTTATATAAAAAATCTTAAGTATCGGATATTTTAAAATGATTTTTTGAAGGAAACTTATCAAATTATGCAGAATTAGTTCCTTTTTAAGATAAAAAATTATAAAATATTTTAAATTAGATATTATTTTACGTTACATTAATTTTTTGAATTTTATAAATAAAATATAATTCAAAAATATTTATTAAAAGGATGGCATCATCCTTTTGGTTATTTAGTTGTTTTGTGTGTTCATTCACATGATTAATTTTCAAGGTTATTTTCACCCCTCAATGGAATCACATCCAATTCAGTAGAACATAATGAAATGACATTATCTTGATAGTTGTTTTGCATATCAGTGCGTATTTACATAACCCAAAAGTTTAGGAGAGTTAAAATCTCTTTACATAGAACTCTTACTAAAAAATGTGTTTGCAATGCTGCGTTGACATCATGAAAGTGTTACTTCCCGATGGACTGTATCACATAAAATTTAAAAGTTATGTCAATCAATCTGCTTCATATTTGGGCATCCATTCCTTTCCACTAACCATGCTGAAACATATAAGGAGAAGAGAGATATAGAGATAAATATAGGAGGTTAAAATGTGAATGATAATAAACATAAGCTATTGGAGTATCTTGATATTTTTTCAGATGATGTATCAATTCTCAATATTCTACACAATCATTTTATTATTTTAAAGAGACCATAGCCCTAGACAAGGATGGCGATAAAGAAAATCTAGAAAATAGAGTATACTTTATGTTTATCAAAAGCTTGAAGGAAAATCTCTCTTTTATAATTTTTCGCACCTTCGACCTTGTGATCATAAGATCATATTTCTCCCGCAGAAAGATGATAGCATGCATGATGTACCTTCAACCTGGGACTTACCTACAGGTTTCGTGTTGGCCCATATCAAACATTCATTGTTTTAATCCATGTGTGTGAGAATAAAAAATTAAGGGAGTAGATTAGACCAATAGGGAAGCCCAAAGGTGGCTTTATCCACACAGTCAGTACAATGTGTGTTTTGTCCTATGTCGTTGAGGAAACGGTGGGCATCTAAAACTGGTGGTAAACATGAGTCATTAATGATGCCAGCAAGTGACAGAGGATGACAATGGTGTTTCAAGGCTAGGTTTGGGTAAGGACAGATTTTTAAAATTATTTCAAATTAAGTAATTCATAAAGAAATTATTATAAACAATAAATAAATTATTTTAAACAATATATAAATTCCAAAAATGGAAAAATAAAAAATTATATAGTATCGATTTATTCATATGAATAATTTAAATATTAAATCATTTTATGTGAAACAAATAAAAAATATAATCATGAAATTTATTTTTCCCATTTGCGTTGAAAAATTTTCAAGTTAAATTATTTAATGTCAAATAGATTCTATAGCAGTAAAACTATGTGTTCGATTTTATTGATCTAAATAAATTATAAGTTCATTATTGATGACAATAAAAATCGTAAGGGGAATGCAAATGTATTTGAAATAATTTAATACTTAAATTGTTAAATTAAATAAAAGTGATATAGCCATTTCAAATTGTTTAAATGGTTTTTTCTTGATTTAACTTAACATTATTTTAATGTTCTAAATTTAGAAATTATTTAATGTAATTAAAGTTTTCATTTAATATTGGATTTATTTATACGATTTATGATTTGTATCATTTTATTGTGGAATGTTAGATGGAGTAAGAACCTAGAAAAATCTAGATGGGCCTAAATGTAGGATCCCGAGGACATAGTTGTTCAATACAGAGAGATACTGGGCTTAGAATTTGGACTATGAATAATAGTTAAGATACACTCACGTCCTTGCACCACACATGTCAACTATGTATTGTTCATATGCCCTAGATGAAGACTGATGGCGACCACGACAACGCACTAGTACCCGACGTGCCTCCACCTTCTAACGAGACGTCCTGCGTCATGACACATGTTGACGTGACATGTTGACACGTCACCAACGACGAATAATATTAGGGTTTTAAATTTACGGTTATCTTATTTTCTCTTTCCTCCAAGGCCTACACATAGGCCAATGTTGTAAGAAATAATTGGTGAATTTTGTTTTGGATTTGAAGTTTCTTCTTCTAAAAAGGAAGGGTGCCATAGCCGTTGTCCCTCTCGAGCCGCCGTCGCCACCGTCGAGAGAAGACCATTAGTCTCCTGCACCTGCTGTGCACACGGTCATCTGCTTGCGCCCGTCATGCGTACATCATCCTGCCCCCGCCCCTCGCCGCCGAGCCGCCCGCCTGCGTCCACAGCGTGCAGGCCGCCCCCGGCGGTCACCGCGCACAGGCCATCCACTCGCGCCCTCCGCGTGCAGAGCCACCGCCCATGCCACAACGCGCAATCTGCCCGCCTGCGCCCACCGTGCGTATGCTGCACACTGTCCACCCGTGCTCTTCGTCCGTAGAGCCACCGCCCACGCCCGACGCGTGCAGACCGCCCACCCCCGCCCTGCGCGCGTAGATCCACCCGCCCGCGCCTCGTTCTGCAAGACCATAAGCCTCCAGCGCCTGCTGCTCACGTGGTCATCTGCCCACGCCCGCCGTACGTACATCATCCTGCCCGCGCCCTTCGCGCGCCGAGTTGGCCGCATTCATCCGCTGCGTGCATGGTGCCCGCCACGCTCGCCACGCGCAGGCCGCCCACCCACACCCACCGTGCACAGGCCATCCAATCGCCGCGCCCGCCATTGCGCAGGCCACCCACTCACGCCCGCTGCCCGCAGGCCGCCCACCCACGCCCTCCACGCATAGATCCACCCCCCCGCGCCTTGTTCTGCAAGTGCACGCCCCATATACCGTTTAGGTTTCGGGGCGCTGCCCCGAACCCCCCAAGGAGCAACTCCCCCCTTGACCCCCAGCTAACTGACCGCGCAGTTGGATCTGTGACACCCTGTCGAAGCGCACGTCACTCGTCCCCCGCCAACAACGTGTCAAGAATTACCCGCATCACCACATTGCACTGCTCTAGTGCTGAGGTAAATTCTATCCTCTTTGGTGTCAGTGTTCTTCCTCGAGTGTTCCTTGATTGTTTTTCCATTGCCGTCAGATTAGCTGATTTGGCTTTTGAATCTTCTTGCGATTAGTTGATTAGGCCTTTGAATCTTCTCGTGATCGACAGTTTGATTTATTAAAATTGTTGCTTGTTTTAACCACGGTGGTTGGAAGACAATACTCCCCCCCTCGATCGAGAAAAGGGGCTGCACCATCAGTATTTACACCGGATTTAAATCTTCGAATTTGATCGTGTGAATTTTGGTCTGATTTATCGTACCCTAGTCAAGCTAGCCTGCTCTACTCGGTCAGTCTCATCATCCTGCATCTCCTATTATCCTGCATCAAAGACACATTGTCCGTACACTTGAGGGTTGTATGGAATGACACACTGCTGGTGGTAGCCCTTATTGATAAATACAAACACTCATCACAAAGTTTCCCACTATGTTGCATATTTAATGCAACTAAGTTGACAAGTCGATTACTTATGAATTGATCAAGAATTTGATGATAGCCTCCAAGTAAAGAAATAATTTTTATGGCCTTACAAATGATGCTAATGTTGAGCTGGCATTTGATATTGTTGATGCGACACGAGAGAAGAATTTGCTTAGATGTGGTTCAACGTTAGGCACCCTCAATGAGTTATTGACTATTGAGATACATTGTTCTATGAGTAGATAGTTGGAGCAAAAGTAGTCCTGGAATATATTCCAAATCTAAAGATATCACAAACTCATCGGATGAGTATTTTGGGTTTGAACTTTTCAGATGTATACCAAATAATTTATATGCCTTCTAGAGAGGACTATACAACTCGATCATAATTTTTGACTTGATGATTAAGTAAATGTTGAGATAATCTATCTTAGAGATGGTGATATGTAACTGACGAAGATGTTATTCTAATTGTGGGAATCAGGGAGAACATAGGGATTCGGAATTTTAGTCCATGGACCTCAACCAAATATGGAACTTGGTAGACACTCTGAAGGGTATGGCACCCATTGTGTGCAAGTGGATATTTAAATAAAGATTGGCATTGGTGAATAAGTCTAACTATTTCATGTAAAAATTCAGGGAGGAAGGATTCTCACTGGCTTCCTTGATAAAACTCACAAGAATCATTCATGCCATAGAACCACATCATGATTATGGAATATCAGAATAGGTGAAGGTGGATAGGATGCAACCAAAAACTAAAAACCAAAGTGTGCAAGATGAAAAAATCCAATTGTGGATTGAAGCAAGCTTCCCTATTTTTATGTTTGATCTTTAGTTTTGATAAAGTGATTAAATCTCATATCTTCATTGGGAATGAAGACTTTCCATGCTTGTATACTTGATGACCAGTGGGAGCACCACTACTATCATTATTATCATAATTCTTTATGTAGAGGAAATTCTACTCTTTGAGAATGATGTATGAATGTTTTCCTTGATAAAGGAGTGGCTGAAAAATATCTTCTACATGAAGGGATTTAGGAGAAGCAACCTACTATTGGGAATACCAATTTTTAGAGATTCTCCAAATTCATGAACATAGAAACCATTACCAAAAGGGGTTTTCGTGGATGGAGAAATATGATACATATCTGCTTTAACATGATAATAAGGTGTTCATGTACATCGTTCTATTGGCGAGGCCAAAAGTGGCCTAAGCACTAATTCCTATGAGCATTAAAACAATGTGAGATATGTTCTTGATGTCTTGAGAATAAAAAAACAAAATATTTCTAGTTCATGGAGAAGATGAATCAAAACTCTAACATAAAAAAATGAGTTTTCAATGGTATCCAAATGATAGAAAGTCTATTTGAGGTAATGCTTATACAACATTGGAAAGGTTCCAAGTAGTTCAACCTAAAATTTGGTGACGATAAATAAATTCATCACTGACCTGAAGCCTCCAAGGAGAAAGGGTGATTGAAGGGTTCATCACTAACCTTGGAGTCACATCTTTGATCATAGACTGTATTCCTTTATTATATGACACCAGTGGTGCTATTGCTAAAGTGAAAGAGTTTTGGTCTCATTTGACATTACAAACTTGTGAAGACGCTTCACTTAATTAGGGAGATCACCCACAAAAGGATATTTCATAATGGAAGTGTTCCATTCATCTAGAATATAATGGATCCATGACGAAGCCATTAGCTTGATGTAATTTGAGCATCACTAGAAAACAAAGGGATTTACTACGAGTGACTAGCTTCTGTCCATGTGGGAGAATGGTGGAAATGTATGTGGTCAACAAGCCAATCACTCATTCCATGTCTTATTTCATGTGAATTATTACATTCTATACATTATAATGCATGTGTGATGCTTATACTGAAGTCCACGAATACATGATCTGACTTAGTGAATTATCATGATATCAAAACATAAAGATTATTAGTCTTTAATTATGTGTTATGAATATTATGACTCAAAGGATACATAAGTTGAACATTGCAATATCCAAATAGTATAGTATTGTCAAGACTCACTCATATGATGAATAAGTGGTCCCATAGGCATTAGCATGGAGACACTAATGATAGATAGTGTGTGATCTTTAGCAAAAAGATTACACTAAATTGATCTGTACAATTCCCTTAACAATATAATACAGTATTGTCAATCAGGTTGATTCGCACCATAGTTGTGTAAGTGGTCCTTAGACCTGAGCCACCAAAGACATCTTGAGTTAAGGGTTTGGACAATTGCACTTAGACTATGATTTAAGGGTTCCTACTCACGAAATTGTAAACACTCTTAGCTTGGGTGTAGCAAGAAGTTCACAAAGACAATTTAGTGGTCAATAAAGGATCATACTCCCTTAGTATACGAGGAGACAACCCAAGGAAAATGATGGGATGAAGTCCCTGGCTAAGGCAGTACAATATGAGAGAATAGTTATCCAATGATTTCAGAATGCATCAGATAATCGATTAAGGTTTGATAGTTGACCATATCCTTGGTCATCCTAGGAGCATTAAATAGATGAGGGGCTACACATAAATGTGAATTGATGACATATATTTTCCAGGACTGAATTAATACACTCATTTGTATGTTCTAGAACATGAGGTGTAGCTTGACACCCCACATGCTGGAAACTCGACCAATAGATTGGGTTAGTTCAAGTCATTAATTATTTTTTGTGATGGTAATAGTAATAAATTTGGAAAGCCAATATAGGTTATTAGGGCATTCGAGTCATAACTAGACAACTGCATAGGTCATAAAATGGTAAATGATATTTTAGATATTATGAGTTATTAAAGTTAAGGGGTTTTATGAAAAATACCGTCTTAGTTAAATATGGGAAGGGCCTGAACAAAATTCAGCCATACCATAATAGTTCAAGGCCCTTCCCCTACTTCTCCCTTCTCCCCTTAACTTCTTGCCATTCCTGAACCCAATATAACTATTGTTGCTGCCAGGATGTATCTATCTCTGAGTAAATACACAAAATATGTTCCATAGACTGCCCAAAACTATGACATATAAAACATCAAGATTTGAAACAATAAATCTTAAGTAGTGAATACATGTACAGATAAAAGTTATAAGTTTGCCTAAGCGATGAAAATGAAACTGGGAATGGGCTTACCTTTGGAACACAAAATCAACAAACCATTGTATGTTTATTTGATTTGATCTTGAGGGGAAAATATAAAAACTTTAAATATATATGGGTCAATATCAACATTTGAATTTAAAATTTTTTATTGCTATGAGGATAGTTGGCCTTTTGGACAAGACCACATCAACTAGAATGCCCAAACAGAATTGGGCCTCGATGAAACTAGTGAACTATAAATAGATTTAAAAATCTGATAACGTTCTTCAAAAATTATCATCAAGGGCATTCACATTGAATTGAACAGAAACTACAGATGGGGTATACAAGTGAGCCTATCTTGCACAGCCGGGGCTGGTTCCATTGAGACTCACTGGACTGCATGCCACCTGCGAAGTATTTTTTCACATTTTTAAGCTTTTACTTCTTTTATCTGTTTCCCTTTAATTCCTTCATGAATAAGTTTTTAATATCATAATAATCAGTTAAATATTATTTGCCTCATTCCAAGCATATTTTTCTAACTTAATTATTCAAAAAATGCAACTATTTGTTTTTGCATTAATACACAAATAATCTGACATTAAATGATAACATGTATAACTTATAAATTGAATAGATCAAATTATAATGAATATGTTTATATATTTGTGATATTAATGCATTATCATGTCTGATGTTTGAAATCTAAATGGCTTACTATTTTGTGAGGAACACACCGATATCATTTAATATGTTCTTAAGCACCATAAGGGGATAACTATTTCATCCAAGATGAATATATGACCTTTGTCAAGGCAAGGAATTCTATAAGTTCAACTCTGCAAGGTTGTGGAGGTATAGATTGCATCACTATTATATGTGATGGCTAAATTGAATCATCTATTGATTATGCCAATCAGTGTTTTATTTTTTATACTTTATGCACTTGGTATATTCTGACTGAGTTTTCAACGCTAATGTAGCATAGGAAATCAGCAAGGAGAGAAGAAGGGGACAACTTTTTAAAAAGGTGCAGGCAT
The DNA here is from genome assembly GCF_029677425.1 of Wolffia australiana. Classification (NCBI taxonomy): domain Eukaryota; kingdom Viridiplantae; phylum Streptophyta; class Magnoliopsida; order Alismatales; family Araceae; genus Wolffia; species Wolffia australiana. The sequence continues at coordinate 21,991,633 of NC_135838.1, forward strand.
TAACTATACTTTCTTTAAAGGTAATCATCACCTTCTTCATACCCCAAACCATTGTCTAATCATAAAGTTATACCTCGTTGGGTGTGGTTATATATGAAAATAATTCACTCTGATTTGATGTGTATTTTAAGAATTTATACTCGATCGCATTAAGACAAAAAAAACATAAGGACATTAGAAAACTTTTCACAACACATGCCTTTGTGTTTTATCTATAGCATGGGCTCACAAAGACATTTTACTTCTATTTTGAAATTTAGTCTCGGGAATTAGTTACTAATATTTATAAAATTATTTGTTGGAGAACGCTTAACATCATCGAATTGGAAAATATTATTATAGATTCAATGGGGATAATATGCAAAAAGTATGGCTTGACCAAAACCAAATATGGCTTTTATTAGTGAGGATAAGACTGCCGAAGCATTTAAAACCAATGGTGCAAAACAGACAAGCAGAAGAAGAATACTTGGACAATAATAGATACCCTCACCACTCGAAGGAACAACCAATCCGTGGATTAAATGCACGGAAGGATTCTATGGCATATAGAACAAACAATCTACCCTCTAAGAAAATCACTAAAGATTTCAAACCGAGGCCAGTCACAAAACTAGCCTACTCAACGAGCAAATAGACGTCAAATCGGTTTGACCTTGAGGTGTTATTCTAAAATCTTTGAAGAAAAATGCGTCAGGAATAGTTTGATTTTTGGACTTCTTGTTGATACAGGCTCAACATGAACTGTTGGCTCTTCTGTGAAGAACCCCAGTCCTGGGCCAGTGCCCAGGCTTATTACGACTCACTGTAGCCTGGCCCAGTATTCTTCCTACGGCCAGGACAGTACAAAGGAAACAAGATTGAGATTTGAGAAGATAGATTTCTAGGTCATACACCTCGCCTCTACTCTGCGTGCCAGCTCTCCTGAATCCCCTGAGCAAGAGAGAGAAAGAGAGAGGGCAGGAAGAAGGAAATCGTCTCAGCTTCCATGGAAGAACAGGAGCGTACCATGGCCACCTCCGACATGTCCTCCAAGGGTCAGGCATGGTAAACCTTCTTCTTCTTCATCTTCTTCTTCTTCTTCATCTTCTTCATCTTCTTCTTCTTCTTCTTCTTCGTCTCCCTAATGGAGAGAGCACTACGATAATGGCAGGTTCTGCGCTTCTGGTTCGGCCAGCGACGTGGTGGTGGAAGTGGAGGAGATGTGCTTCCATCTCCACAAGGTGAAGTTTTGCTGCTTCTTTCATGGCGATCTGATAAGACCCATCTGAGAGCCTGCTCTTCTTCTTCTTCTTCTTCTTCGTGTTCAAGATCCCGTTAATGTCGAGGAGCGGCAAGCTCCACCGGCTGATCAAGGAGAAGGAGGAAGAGCTCGGCATTGGAGATGATGGAGGAGAGATCGAGGAGATGGAGCCTCTCCACTTGTCGCTCCTGGGCTTCCCCGGCGGCGCCGCCGCCTTCGAGGCGGCGGCCAAGTTCTGCTACGGAGCGAAGGTGGAGCTCACCGCCGCGACGGCGGCGCCGCTCCTCTGCGCCGCCGCGTTCCTGGAGATGACGGCGGAGTTCGGCGGCGACGGCGACCTCTTCTCCCGCTGCGAGAGGTTCCTCTCCAAGCGCGTCCTCCGCCGTCTCCGCGACTCGGTCGAAGCTCTCAAGTCCTGCGAGAGGCTGATCCCCACGGCGGAGGAGCTCGGCCTCGTCGACCGCTGCGTCGGCGCGATAGCCGCCCGCGCCGCCGCCGTGGACCCGGGCTGGCCCGTGAACCACCGCTCGGGCCGCGCCTGGTTCGAGTCGATGGCGGGCCTGAGCCTGCCCATGTTCACGCGCGCGGTGGCCGCCATGAGAGACCGCGGGCTCAGCCCGGCGGCGATCGAGGGCTGCCTTCTAAGCTACGCCCGAGTCGGGATTCCGGGCCGGCGGAGCTTCGCCGGCGGCGCGGCGCCGCCGCCGGCGGCCCAGCGCCCGCTGCTGGAGGCCGTGGCGGCGAATCTGCCGCCGGGGCGGACCTCCGGCGGCGGCGCCGCCGCCCTCTTCGGCCTTCTCCGCGCCTGCAACATCGTCCAGGCCTCCCCTTCGGCGAGAGAGGCTCTCGCGAGGAAGATAGCCGCGCAGCTGGAAACCGCCACCCTCGACGACCTGCTCATCCCCAGCTACTCCTACCAGACGGAGACGCTCTACGACGTGGACTGCGCCGAGCGGATCATCCGCTACTTCGCGGAGGCCGCCAGCGGCGGCGACGGCGGCGCCGCCGAGGCGCTGCCGGCGGTGGGCAAGCTCGTGGACGCGTACTTGGCCGAGATCGCCTCGGACGGGAGTCTCGCGCCGGGCAAGTTCTCCGACCTGGCCCGAGCCCTCCCGGCTCGAGCCCGGGTCCACGACGACGGGCTCTACCGCGCCGTCGACGTCTACCTCAAGGCGCACCCCTTGCTGACCGAGGAGGAGAGAGAGAGTGTCTGCGACGTGATGGACTGCCAGAAGCTGACGCTGGAGGCCTGCGCGCACGCCGCGCAGAACGACAGGCTGCCGCTGCGGGCCGCCGTGCAGGTGCTCTTCTTCGAGCAGCAGCAGCTCCGGCGCGCCATCGCCGGGACCCTGGCTCCCCCCGGTTCGGACCCGGGGCGGTCCGGCCAGGTCCTGCGGCTCGACATGGACAGCATGAGGAGCCGCGTGGTCGAGCTGGAGCGGGAGTGCTCGGCCATGAAGAAGCTGCTGCACAACGCCGGCCACGGCGGCCGAGCAGGATGGGGCTCCCTCGCGAAGAAGTTCGGGTGCAAGTTCAAGATGCAGGTTTGCGACTCCCATGAAGGCCGGCGATCTCCGCTGCCGCCACAGCTCCGCCGACAGCAGTCGCAGGACGACGGCCTCTCTGTGCTCACTAGTCAATTCCATTAAGCTGAAATGTTATGCTTGAGGAGTACTTTGTGAACCAAGAGAATTGGGCGGAACTGCAGGAAGGCTGTAAGTTAACTCCATACGAAGGGGTGAAAAGAAAGTGGAATGGTCATTTCCCTGTGTCTTACACCATTGTGTCACCAGTAGTCCCAAGAGCAGAGTCCATTGCAGAAATGATGACAGCGCTCACTAGTCAATTCCATTAAGCTCCACGTGTCAATGTGATGCTTGAGTAGTGAGTACTTTAGACACTATGTGTATCGGTTAACCAAGAGAATCGGGTGGAACTACTGAAAGGAAATAAGTTAACTCCATATGAAGTGATGAAAAGAAAGTGGAATGGTCATTTCCTTGTGTCTAACATTATAATGTCACAAGGGCAGAGGCTGTGGCAGAAATGATGACAGCCCTCACTAGCCAATTCCATTAAGCTGCACATGTCAATGTGATGCTTGAGAAGTGCTTTCAATACTACGTCTCGGTTAACCAGAAGAAGTGGGCCATTTCCATGCGGCTTATCGCTTTGTGTGCAACTGTAGATTAACCAAGAGAATTGGGTGAAACTGCTGGAAGGCAGTAAGTCAACTATTAGTTAACCAGAAGAAGTGGGCCATTCCATGCGGCTTATCGCTTTGTGTGCAACTATAGATTAACCAAGAGAATTGGGTGAAACTGCTGGAAGGCAGTAAGTCAACTATTAGTTAACTCGTCATGAAAATAAAGTGGAATGGTCATTTCCCTGCGGCTTACCCCGTCGTGTCACCAGTAGTCGCCGCAAGAGCAGAGACCGTCGCGGAAGTGATGGAAGCGCTTGTTGTCTCGGACGATGATCTCGCGGTCGACGATCTCGGAGATGATCTTGACGGCGTTGTGGCAGTCCGGGCAGATGCGCAGGTTCTTCATTATCCGCAGCGTCGTCCCCGGTGCGGTGCTTATCAAGCCGAAGGCGATGGCGAGCCGCTCGCTGTGGTACATGAGCGCGCGCTCCTTGGCCTCGTCGTCGATGTCGTGCAGCACGCAGCGGGTGTCCGGCACGTACCCCGCCGCCCTCATCTCAACGTGCAGCTCCCTCACCTTCTCGTACGCCAGGCGCCTTCTCGGGTCCGGATCCGACCTGTTACTCTTTCGGCTCGGCATTCTCTCAAGCACCTTCCGCGCGTCGGCGGCGCCGCCCAGCTTGCAGTACGCCGCCGCCAGGGCCTTGGCGGCGCCGCCGCTCAGCCGCCGTCGGGATTTCAGCACCAGGTTGTGCGCCCTTCTGAGGAGGCTCAGCGAGCCGGACTCCACGCAGGCTTGCAGAAGCGCCGCCAGGTTCCCGTCCTCCGCCGCCGCCTCTTCCCCGTCCTCCGCCGCCACGGCCGACTCTTTCCTCTCCATCGCCTCCATTAACTGAAGCGCGGACTCCGCTCTCCTCGCCGCAGTCTCCGAGCCCCGGACCTCCCCCGCCGTGGCCATGGCGCGAGCCACGGCGGCGCCGCCTCTCCCCAGTGGACCCCTCCCCGCAGTCCAACGCCGCCGGCCGAAGCAAGTTTCATCGATTTTGCTCAAACCCATCGCCGGGGAGATCGAAAGAACCGCCATCGTGATCATTCCTCTCCGCCAATCTCTCCCAAAATAAGCATCGCCCGTGGGTTATTAAAAGAATTGAAATTTGCCCAATAAGAAGCATTATCTGCTCAATTCCCCGAGAGAAAATCTGGGTTCGGGGATGGGAGAGAGAGAGAGCTGAAAGATCTCGCAGAACTCGGAGAGAAGGGAGGCGTGGGCGGCGTCGATCAACTCAGCGTCGCCCGGCTCGCCGGCGGAGACCAGCGGCGCCGCCAGCAGCCGGCGGAGGCTTCCCACTCCGCGGTCGTCAATTCCGCACGGGACTATGTCGTCGAACGGCGCGAGGTCCGTCGCTACGTTAAGAGCCAACCCATGAAAGCTCAGCCATTTCGAAACGCGTATCCCGACCGCGGCGATCTTCTCTTCCCCTGCGCAGAAACAAGAACAAGAAGAAGAGGAAGAAGAAGAAGAAGAAGAAGAAGAAGAAGAATAAGAAGGAGAAGAAGAAGAAGAAGAAGAGGAAGAGGAAGCTTACCAACCCAGACGCCGGTCAAGCCGGGGAGACGACGGGCCTTGAGAGAGAAGGTAGAAGACAAAGCCCGAATGACCACCTCTTCCAAAGAACGAAGATACCAGTGCAAATCCATCCTCTGGAACCTCAAATTGAGAATCGGGTACAAGACAATCTGCAAGAAGAGAAGCAATCAAGCTCGATCGTTTCTCAGAGAGAGCGAGAGAGAAAGAGATTACCTGGCCAGGGCCATGGAAGGTGACCTCGCCGCCGCGCTCAGTTCTGAAGACGGCGAAGGGGGCGGAGTTCAACTCGAACTTGAGGAACTCCTCTCGGCTACCTGTGCCGAGAGTGTAAACCGGAGGGTGTTGGAGAGAGATGAGCGCGTCGCTCAAGTCCTCGCCTCTCTCCATTAGCGCGTGCCTCTTCGACACCATGGATTTCTGCCATGACCAGGCGATCTCGTAGGGAACCAGCTCGTCGTGCAGATCGAAGAGCTCGCATCTGGGGTTAGATTATCGTCAGAGTGGGAAGAGGACGGCGTAGGAATTCAAATTCCTGTCGATTTACCTTCGCCGATTGGGCTTTGTCGATGGAGGAAGGGGAAGCGCCGTCGCCTTTGGAGTTCTTGGGCTGCCATGGAAGGTGCGATTCGAGGTCAACGAGCTTGTAAGAGGGTGATGAGGGAGATTCCAGGCGTAAGCCATGGAGGGAGAGCAAGGGTCTTGATCTTGTCGGAGTTCACGAAGAGAGAAGGAAGAGATTATCTTATACTCTTGAATCCTCATACTCAAAAAACAACACGTTAATTACATGAACTCCCTTTTGGATGGGTCATAAGTTTAATGATTTCCGAGAATAAACCATCATTAAGCTTGTTTAGGAATGTCTGTTTGATGAAGCACAGGTACTCGAGATCTTAACAAAGAGTTGGTTCCTCGGATGAATTTATTTATTTTTCTTTCCTTTTCAGTTATAGGTTTAGGTGAAAATTTCTCATATGTGCCAAATATATATCTATGACGAGCATAGTTGGCTTATTACTATGCACCGAGTAATGAATCATGTTTGTTGGGAGTAGTTAGTTTTAAATTTAATGTAAATGCATTAAAAATATGCACAGTATCAAGGATCATATTAGTGGTTTCTATAGTCCGACATCAGGGGCTGCATGACAGGTGTTCTGCTACTGAAATCTTGCTACCCCTTTCTTGTTAGCGTGAATACATTATAATACAAAAGTTGAGTCTAGATTTTACTTCCCTTTTCTTTAAAAGGAATTTCAGAGTGGATTTATCAGTCAATATAATTATATTACTTTGAAAGTTTTTCCAGTAAAAATTAAATCACTGTCAGAATTTTCTTTATCGGTGGAACCAAAATTGTGAATTTTGGTGCAATACACGTAGTCTCAAACGGTAAGTCACAGAAAGGAATTTCGTAATATCTATCTTAGTTTAGGATTTCTTTAATGCGAGGAATGCTTTTTGGATGCCATTTCAATGAAAAAGTCATTTTCCTTATTAAAAAATTAGTAAAAATAAAGATTTTAGTAAATTATTTGGTAAAGAAGTTTTAAAAGCTAAGGTGAATGAGAAAAAATTTAAAATATCAAAAGTTACTGTTGTAGGTGTGTTTGGAATGATCTCACCTATATCAATATCCACTTTAAGGTATTTCTTGCACACTTAGTGTTTGGGCGTGATTCTTTATTATTCCATGAGATACGATATCTGCTAGTTGAGAGCTAGCCTATTCATAAATATTATTGCTAATAACTTTACCAACTAAATATCAACTCGTACATCTTAGTCAAAACATAGTCGTCCATGCACAAGATATCCGTGGCATCTCAGGCTAAAAGACCAGTTATACAATAGTGATATGAATCAAATTTCCCAACAGAGCACCCACTATCTATCCTTACTATCTCCACACTAATGGCCACAAGATCAACCATACTTACCATATTATTGGGTTTTGATAGTACTATTCTTTATAGATAGTCTGATGTCCTTTTCAAGTATTCTTGAAATAAGAATATTCGTGATGCATGTTTAAAGACTAGTGATCACTCCATTATGATATCATCATAGTTTGTCAAGTCATTGCATGAATTCATGTACTCCATTATATCAATGAACATAAAACATGACATGAACACGTGATTGGCTTGACAACCACATTATAACAATAAAATATTCCTATTTAAAGGATACTTGAAAGGTGCATCAAAATATCTAGATACAAATAACATATTCTGGTCTCAATTATATGATGAATACGGTCAATCTCGTAGTCATTAGTGGGTGTTCTTCAGAAAAAAAGAGTTAACTAATGTGATCAGTAGGAATCCTTGAATTGAATTCTACCAAACTATGAATCGGGTAATTTTTTCATGGTTTTGTAAGTGGCCTTTAGACCTGAGGTCATCTTATGGATGAATAGTTGTAATTTGACTATGACCTTAGAGTTACTAGTCATGGAATTCCAAATAGTCTTAGCTTGGCAGGAGTATTAAGTTTACTAGCATGATTGAGTGGTCAAGTTGGGACAATTCATCCTTGGTACAAGAAGATACAGCTCAAGGAAGATCATATGATGGAGTCGGTGACCAAGGCAATGGGTCATTGGAGAAGAGTTCTCTAATGATTTCTGAATATGTTAGTACTAACTCAGGTGATTGATTAGGGTTTGACAGTTGGCCAAATATTAAGTCAAACTATGATCATCAAATGGATGAGAGATTGTATGTGTATGGTAACTAATGATTCAAATGTTGCATAAGAGAGTCAATACACTTTGTATCTTGTAGAGTACAAAGTGTAGCTTGGCTCCCCTTGAACTAGAAATTGAACCTATCAATTAGGTTAAATAGATCAATGATTAATTAATCTACAAAGTTTTGGGTTCTATGGCCTTGATTTGGAGGGAATTGAAGTGATTCTTATAGCGAAAGACGTGAAGAAAAATCAAAATAGCATTAAAAAACTATTGATCAAATAATTTGTACATGGATCAGATATGCGATTTTTTTGTTCATTGAGTTAGATGTGCTGAGTGGCTCCTGTGTGCAGCCAAACTTAAATTATATTTTCTAACGTCCAAAAGACCATTAGCGTGTGACCAGACTATATGCACATGTATCAATCTACTTAACGACTCCATTGGCCCAATAACCTTTTATTGGCATTTCAAATTAATTAACTATACCATCATATAGATCAATAAATGATATATTGTTTTAACCCAGTTTTGCAGTTTGCATATAGTAGTGATTGCATATAGTAGTGATATGATCTATACCTCCTCAACCATTAAGAGTTGAACTTACAAAATTTCTTGCTTTCACAAGAATCATACATTCATCTCAGATAAAATAATTATCCCCCCATGATGCTTAATATTTACCTTGATATTTGAAAAATTTAACCAATGGAATTCAAACATAATCTATGATAGGCACGTGTTCATAAAAAAAAAATAACGTGCCCCTTAGATTTCATGCAGCAGAGATAGTACAGTGCATTGTTATTAAAATTATGTTTTATATTTTTCTTACAATAATCTATTAAATTAGTAAGTTATGCATATAATCATTTGATATCCGATCATTCATATAATTCATGCACAAAAAATTGTGACATATTTCAAGATAATTAAGTTAGAAAAGTATGCTTGGAACGAGGTAAATAATATTTATCTGATATTTATGATTTTGAATAATTATAGGTGAAGACATGACATGAAAACAAATAAAAGAAGTAAAATACTTTGTGGATGGCATGCAGCCCAATGGGCCTCAATGGATCCACCTAGGCTGCGCAGGATAGGGTGATATGTGGACAACAACAAAAGGTATTGTTGAATTCAACATGAACGTCCTCGATGGCAATTTTTCAAGAACTTTCTCAGATTTTTCCTACTGTTTTTGTGGTTCACTAGTTTTGTCTAGACCCAATTCTACTCTAGCTGGATGTGGTCTCACCAAAAAGGCAGGCAAACAACCCATTCTAGACCTGTATCCATAAAAAAATTGAAAATTTAAATGTTGAGCTTGATACATATATCTTCAAAGATTTTGTGTTCTCCCCTCAAGATCAAATAGAATAAACGTCCAATGGTTCGTTGATTTTGTATTCCAAGGGTCAGCCCATTATATTTTTGTTACTTATAAGCGTGCTTATTACTTAAGATCGACCATTTCAAATCTTGATGTTTTACATCCAATATTTTTGGTATGTCTCAGTGGAACCTCTTCAACGTAGTGATTCAAAGACAGATAGTTCCTGCTAGTGGCGATAATTATTCTCCTCTTCATGAGTGAAGCATACTTCATTTGCTTTTTAGGGCTTACCCACTATGTGTGAAGTAGAAGAAGCTTAAACACTCTTCTCCGCCCTACCCCTTGGAATAACTCTATTTTGTTAATGTTATCCCCACTGATTCGTAATATTACTTCAATTAAATCATATCAGACTTATCAGCATCCTGGTCCCGTCTTCTTCCTTCCCTTCTCTCCAAGACATTTAGCTGCATTCTCCTCCTCTCCTCTTCTCCTTCCCTCATCTCCTCCACTCTCCTCTCAGACAATGGATACTACTCTTGGAAGTTAGATTCATGTGGTCTAAGAGATAAAAAAATAAAAATTTATTTAGCCCTTTGAGATGGCCTAACAACTAACAAGGAGCATTGATCAAAGTTGAAAGTCCTATGAGCTATAAATTAGTGGCCCTTAAATCTTTTGGCATTCTTGAAGAGGATACGTCATCCGACAACCTGTTGCACGGAAGACGACAGGGGTAAATGTACTTACCCCAGACCCTGGCCAGGTGGAGGGCTCTGATGACGTTTCCTTTATATATAAGTATATATGAGGAACTTGCAGTTCAATCCAAAAATTGAGATAAAAGTTGTAGACCAAGAAATGATTCATAAGTGTATGTTAATGAAGTGGAAGTTACCAAATTTTGAGTTATTTAGGTCCTGGAAGGGTGACAGGTCGAACTGCAAGTTTTTAGATAAAGATATCCATCTTAGTCACTATGGACCTATACTTATGTATGGTGGGTCTCATATATATTTATATTTATGGGATGGGCCTTAGAAAAATGTAGAGGCATAATAAACATCCCATAAATTTAAAGGGATAAAGTTTCTTATCGAAAAATTAATTAGGACGTCTTCTTCTCAAGGAATATTTATGGTATAACTACACCCATGATTTGCTGACCTTTATTAATGGAGTTTTTTGATGAAATAAAACTGACTGATTGGGATAGGCAAGTTCCCATGCAAGTTTCCTGGACGCATGAACTGCATGATTGATCGTTAGAAATGTTGCTCCCTGATTATCGCACCACAACATAGGACCTGAAATCGTATCAGTTTTAAGTTCCTGAAAGAGGCATTACATCCAAATTAATTTTGCTGTTGCATTTGCTAAAGATTTGTACTATGATTGTGTGCTTGATCTGGCAACGCTTACTTGTTTCTTAGATCTCTAGGAGATGAGATAATCTGTCTCTTATGTGGAGCGTCCATCTTCAGGGTCTCCAACCCAGATCTCTACCATTGTAGACACTTTAGAGGAGTTAAAACTTTCGTCAAGATGTCCTTCCATGGTTTAATGATCCCTTTAGGGAGCGTAACAAATGTTTTATTGCTTTCCAATGATCCACGTAGGACTGTGCATGTATGACCTGCCTAATTTATCTCAAATGAAATATCATATATTGTGATAGTTAGATATTCTAAAGCTCCAACCACCTGACAGTGTAAAGTGGCATCACATGTGTCTGAGCTTGTCCCTGCAACTGACAATACTCGTAGGTTTGCCCTTGTCCATATTTTCCTTTTTTAAAAAAAAATACAATGTACTTAGCTTGAGAAAGAATTATCCCCTTCGGAGGAGGCAAAAGTTAATGGAAGCAATCATTTATATGACCCAAATAGTCGAACTCATTTAAAGAACTAACTCATTCATACATATTTTTAACACGGTACAATAACTCGTTTAGTAGTTATGAGATTATTCTATCCATTAAAATAATATATATTTGAGCATTATACAAGGGCCTAAAATCCCTACCAGAAAATTTAAAATTTGAATCTGGTAAAAGTTTCCAACCTGGATGAAATAGCTCAATTTGGATAAAAATTCCATTAAAAGGCTTCAACATGGTGGACCAACCGTCCTATTTTAGTTGTTGTAATCATAAGATAACTTCATTTTTTCCTAAATCATAGGAGGGAGAAATGGATGACTCAGGATTTCATTACTGTTTTATTTTCCTGTTATTTAACCAATCCTAATATTTCAAGATATCTTAGAATGGCTCAACTTGAAGCATAGAGCCTAATTTCTTAAGAGGCGGAGTGACACTTAAACATGCTAAATGTTGCAAAAAATTGAAAAAGATGCCCCCCAAATCCATAAACATAGAGTGTATCAAATACATCTTGATCAAAGTAAAAATGTGAATACACCAAATAAAGATATCATTACACAAATACTTGTCAATTTCATAATACAAGACAAGTTTAGTTTTGCATCAATAACTTAGATAACATAGTACTCATCCAAATATCTACGCCTTTAATGTTCCATGAAAAAGAGAACAATACTATCCCCCTGTAACTCGTTTCAAGATTTTTTACAAAAAAACCCAGAAATTGTTCAGGTGGTTTTACATATCAAACATAAGTATGATGCCATCACGAACATCATATTGGTTTGGCATATGATGATCTGTACTGGTTCATGTGACCTATTTATAATGGATGATGGTTTCACAGTGCAAAACCCAACTCAAATGAGCTCTAATTTGTTGGAAGGGTAATAAGAACTTAGGGAAAAACAATACAATAACATCTATGAAATTCATTACAACCTTCAAGAAACGATGACCCTACAAAATCCATCAAGATGTTTTGAGGAGTAATTCATGCAGAAAGATGAAATACCCCTTTTCCTGAGTTAAAAGGTACTAGGTAACATTTATTTTCTAAACCTTTAGTAATGAATTCTAACAACAAATGCAAGAATCATCCACCGATCAAACACAGCGGAGAGGACTCAAACAGGAGGCAAGCGACCGGGGGCGGGTTTTACAAAGGAGAAGTCCGACTGAGAGTTTCGCTGGTCTTCTTCAACTTCCATGAAATCTTCCTGACGGTGGTCTGAGAGCTCACTCTCCGAGTAATATCGCTGGGGAAGGCTTATCATGGCCGTGGCGTGGCCGGTGGTCTTGAACCGCTGCATCGTCCTCGCCGGGGAGGTGAGGGGGCTGCCGCGCCGGCTCGCTTCCGGCGTCCTCAACGGCGAGGACGCCGTTGATTTGCCGGCTCCGCGGTTCTTCTTCGCCGTCTGATGCCATCTCCTGATAGCACTCGAAGTCTGCTCGTCGAACACGGACCTCTTCATGCGCGATCCCATCTGAGACACGAGCGCGTAGAGCGGAAGCGTCACGTAGCTGCAGAGCACCTGGACAAACACTCCGATGGCCACTCTCACTGCGAGCAGCGAGATGCTATGGTGGAAGCACGACCTCAATCCGAACGTGTACCATACCCAGACGAAGAAGATCAGCTGGTAAGCGTTCTGAAAGAGAGAGAAATGGATGAGGAATAGGACGAGACCCGGCTTGCCGAACCAGAAGTGGCGGTCAGAGAGCTGCACGACAGGCATCCCCTGAACCACCACGTTCCTCTCTTTAATCTCGAGTGCCATCCGGGTGATGATGGCCTGAAGCTTTGTCCCAACAGCCAAAATTATCGCCGGGGGGATCAGCGTTATCCAGAATATCGTATGCCAGCCGTCGACGTCCAGCAGCAGGAAGATAACGAAGGAAGCCCAAAGGACTGGAGTGATGGAGACTAGCGCGACGAAGTCGTCCTCCAGCGATCGTTTCACGTACTTCCGGAAGTCGAATCTGGTGCCGGGGGCCAAGTGGGTAGTGATAAACCCGTGGCGGAGAGTGAGATAATCCGCTTTCCTCACGGACCAGAAGAACTGCCGGAAGAAGCTCACGACGTAGAACAAGATATTGGACCGGTTCCAGAAGCTCGAGTGCTGTCTCACGAAGGAAGTCTCGTGCGCGAATCTGAACCTCTCTGGGTCGTTGGAGAACTCGTAGTCTAGAGACGAAGTCTCCTTCTCCCAGTCCTTCCACCTTCGGATCTTGGCCTTTCCGAGAGCCACGGTTGCTGAAGCGTAGAGCAGGTGGAAGATGGCTAGAAAGAAGATGAAGACGTGAAGTTGGTGAATCGCGTAGGCCGCCACGAAGGGCACTTTCCCCTCCGGACAATTGCCGACGCCGGCGGCCAACATCCGCCTCGTTTCCATCCCTTCTGCTAAATCCCATAGGAGCCGTCTGTCCTTGCCTTTTCCTACTCCTTTGATAGGTCCCTTTTGGTTGTAGTCCCTGAGAGGGCATGGTAGCATCGTGTTGGCTGTTCTCTCCGGAATGCAGATGCCGTTGAAGTAATACTGCGTGAACGTGAAGAGCAAGGAGATGAAGCCCATGATCATCAGCTCGGCTTTGATCTTCTCCAGAGCTTCCAGCATAGATCGCTTGTGCTTTTTCTCGAAGAATTTCTCCAGCCGGTGGAGGAGCTTTTCCCATACGAGTGAGATGATGATGATCGCGGCACAGACGGATGCTAAGGCCCAGGTGGCCGTCTGATCCATTTTCCTTTCTTTGTAAGAGGATCCCGCCATTGCTGTCGTAGAGGAAGAGCTACGGAGGGGGAAGACAAGTTTGGTGGGAAGGAGAGAGCGAAGGGAGAGTTATACGAGGGGACGAACAGCGTGTAATCTTGATTGACGGGGTCAAGAATTAAAAAACGTTTTACAATCCGTCAGCGTAAGAGCGCGTTGAAGTAGTCTATACATCCACGCGTCCATGGAAAACGACTGAAACCATCCCCCGATTAAATCCATATCGAGCAGACGGGACTAGCCTGTAGTTTTATAATGTTTGTTCATTCGCTCACGCTCCCCAGCAAGTTCCTTTTCTCTCCCCACGAAAATTCTGCTCACGTATTTCCTGTCTCCTCTCGGTATGTTGCTCTTATTGTCCCCCCTCCATAAACGACAGTATCCACACTGTCTCCCAGATACCCAACTGGTATAGATTCATGATAAAAAGAACAATTTGAATACCCCTCGAATAGGGTTTATTTTTATGCATGTTATTACATCCTGAAAATTGTTACGAGTTTCTTTATACCATTCGATCTATGAAAGCCCAAATTATATATTATAGTTTATATGCAAGAGATTCACACTTTATTCATCTGTTCGTTGCAATTTTGTGATAGAAGAGTAGGTTCAACATTCTCCTCGTACACTAAAAATTAATATCAATCTCTATGTCTTTTGTATACGCCTCTACAGGATCTTGGTTGTTCAACACGGTTTATACAAGTGTTTTGAATTGTGCACCCTTTATTCATATTTTTCAAAAGAAAAATGCTCGATCCTGAAAATTTTTGAGGATTAAAATTAAGGAAAAGTCAACGGGAGTTAAAGACACGGTCACCAATAGACCCACGTTGTCTCCATCATCCGCACCCATTTCCTCCACTTTTCTTTTTATCTTCTACTTTATTTCTCTGTTGTCAACTGTCTACCAATTTATCTCTCTAGAATGTGCAATTTTCCCTTTAACTCGCATATTATAGCTCTAGTTTTCCTCGAAAATTTAATTCAAAATTACTTGATTTTCCCCTGCGAATTCCAATTCCATAGTAGTTTGTCACTCTACCATTCACTCACAAGTTTTCCACTCATTGTTGCTGCTTGAAGATGCATGTCCCTGCTACGTTTTGGGTCCTCACCTATAATAATCACAAATAACATGCTAATATGATATTAATTCATGTATTCTGTATGTTTATTACCATTGAAGTGATAATTCATAAATGTTATTAAGTCATAAAATAATTGATTACTTTTTTAGAATGAAGTTCAATTTTTTTGTTCATTTATGGTATTTAAACCGAATTGATGATATTAGTTTCATGAAAAACATAGTTTTATCACTGAGAAATTCCAGATATAAATTTAGTAAATATTAATGGGGGTTTATCATATAATTTTTAATGAAATTCTGATTTTCTCAATTTTCTAGTATTTTCATGGAGTATATAGTTTTTATTGGTAAAATAATTGTTCGAGCCATAGAATACAATTTTGGATTTATTTAAATATATATCGGGGATATACATTTTTTTATTCAAATTATGATTTTTATAAATTTTCTGATGCTTCAGGAAATTTTGACATTTGATTCAATAAAAAAAAGAATTTTACAATCCAGAAACTCTAATTTTGAATTTATTTAAAATTAAAATTAAGTCAAGGAGTTTTTGCATTTTCCAGACTTTGAACATTTTTGTGTCATGATGCATTCCACCAAAAGTAGCAAAAAGGAGAGAGAAAAATAGGAGGAGAGAGAAAACCATCTTGCTTATATGGCTCCAATATCACATGAAGATATATAATGATTCAAAAAGAGTTATGAGGTGAAATTTTGGGCGTGGTTCCTTATTCACTACCCCTTATCTGTGCACAATTTTGGATCTATAAACAGGCCCCCATCATGGAAAAAATGCTTGAATTTTGTTCCTAATTAAAATTACTGGAGTGATTTGCTAATTTGCAAGCACGTTTTGGTCCATTCTTTTATTCCAAGAGAGACGGATTGAATGAGTGATGTTTAAATGAAGACTTGTGAAGAGAAAGCACCGCTAAGCCTGTTATTCACAAGAGAAGATGTTAGTGTGATTTACATTTTTTTCTCCTTCACATCTTCATCTTTTTGTTAGGTTATCATTGCCAATATACTAGATTTTTAAAATCATGCATGCCACCTACAACTCTCACACTACTTGGTGCTTATCTGCCTCCAACTCCATTGTCATTGGAGATAGTAAAATTTGCATCCCTAGCCTTGCTCGATCACTTGCTGCCATGCATTTTTAGCCATCTCCACAGAAGTTAGCAATAGTTAAACTTATCTCCTCACTTCATCCATGCCACCGCCATAAACCGCAACAAGTGCAGTCAGAGGGCCAGCTGACGTATTTTCCACACTGAAATTCCATTCAAATTCCCAAATATATTTTATAAAACATCCCTAAAGTAGGTTACTTAGGAAAATTATTTTTGCATCATTTTAAATTTTTAAAAGTTTTTTTAAATTAGCTTTCATTCCCTAAAAAAATGAAAATCATAAAAAATAAATTAAACCCTTCATAGAGTCATACTGGTAAAAACATTATAAGTAGTCTTGTAGAAGTCAAAAGCATTGCATGACATACATTATCCAAATAGGTTTTGTCATTAAGTGTGTACAAAAAACAAATGGGGCATTTGTACATGCCTTATTTAATATGGGATTGGGGTTTGACTCCCATCTCCAACAATCATTAAATTAGTCATTTTTATTATGAAAATCTGATTTTATAAATCCAATCAGATCAGATTAGATCAAGTCAGATTTAATCCATTCAACTGTAGTTAACCCAGTTGATGGGTTGATTGAGCCTTCCAACCTGAATTGAATCAGGTTTGACCTGATCCGTGGGCTAGTTGACAATCGTTTGGCACCATTGGCCACCAAAGTCAGATAGGATCTATTTTATGGCTCTAGTGTCAGAAAATGCCCCAAATGGCGACATAATTGAATGTTTTGGATGCCAATTTTGGGTATGATGAACCAGAAATTGGGGTATGAAATGTTGTTTTAGGCATATGGTTGTGACAAAAATATTTATAATTTCCTCACAAGCATAGCGTGAGGAATGGTTGAATCCACAAGGAGGGAGCATTGAATTGACGAAAATATGTGATGCTTATAATGTTTTCATCATAGTGCACGTGTGATGCTTGTAATGAAGTATATGACTATATGATCCAACTTAACAAATAACTAATTTATTTGTTAAGGATATGCTTATAATGAAGTATATGACTATCAATAATCTTTAAGCATGTGTTCTAAATATTCCTTTTCAAATGATACTCGAGAAGGACATCAAAGTATCCACATAGAATAACACTATCCACTCTCTCTCATATGATGAGTATGGTTGGTCCCGTAGCTATTAGTGTGGATAATGGGTAGTGTTTAGCAAAAAGATTTCATTGAATTGATTGGTAGGAATCCCTGAATGACTTTACCATTTTATCAATCAGGTAGATTCAGATCACAGTTGGGTAAGTGGTCCTTAGACTTGAGACACTAAAGTGAATCAGGTTGATTCACATCAAAGTTGTGTAAGTGGTCCTTACATCCGAGATACTAGAGTCAATCAGCTTGATTCACGTCACTTCATAGTTGTGTCAAGAGGGATCGCTTGCTGATAAACTAGAATTTGGGTTAAATAAGATGTTTTAGGCTGTAGTGTATGCAAAAATATTTATAAATTTTTCCTTACTTAGCAGAGGATAAGTGAGGGTTGAAATTATATTTTAGGTGATTTTATATTTTTATGGTTTTTTACGTATTTTTTAAAGAGAAAAATCAATGAATGAAGGAAAACTAGACGACAACATTTTAAATAAATTAAATATACATTTTTTGGATAAGTTCAAATAGTTTTATGTTAACTTTGGGGATTTCTTAGGGCAAGAAATAAAATCCAAGGAAAAGTAAAAACTTTTGGCCGGCGTTCTTGTGGTGAAATTTATAGGCAGCTACGTTGGCCATGCGCAATTGGCAGGTGGTGGGAAGCCTTTGGGTGGGAGAATTGGGCAAGAATATTTAGTAGATGAAAACACTGTAACTTTTTTTAAATAAGGATTTTTTCAGTGCCATTTGATGTATTAGAAAATTTTAAGTATAAAATATCTAGTAGAATCTAGAGAATAAAGTGAGAAATTGAAATCAAACATTCAAGATATCATACAAACCTCATTGTCCCTTCCCCCAAGGGCCAAGTGGTGCTTGTTCTCCAAGAATATTGATCACACTTGAAATTTGTGTCCCACGCTCTTTTAGAACAAGAATGGATCAAATAAAAATGATGCACTAGGCTTCCAAAATAAATTGGTAGCAGAAATTCAAGATGGGATAGAAAGAGAAGGGATAAGAGTTTAAATAGAAGTGACCTAATTCTCCCATCCGTTGGATTTACTTACAACATTTTGGACGGCTAGAATTAGTTGATTTCTAGCCTAGATGCACTTTGCCTCGTTTCAAGATTTGAAAATAGACGTTTCACATTCGAATATTTGGGTTAGTTTTACAATTATTGCCTTTAGTTGACCTAGTTCTTAAAGAGGTTTAAATGGGCTTCAATAATGGGCTTCTTGCATATTGGGCCTCTTCTTATTATCTAGGAGATGGATTGGGTTTCTCCTTTTCTCCCACTTATATCCCAAATTCATCATTTTATTTACAAGAGTCGTTTATCTCAAATAAGATGTGAAAAATCTACTACACTCTAGTGATAGAAATATATGTGGCCGACAAGCCAATCACACATTCCACATCTCGTTCCATATTCATTAATAGAACATATTCATTATAGTGCACGTGTGATGCGTATAATGAAGTCCATGAATACATAATCAGACTTAGTGAATTATGACAAGATCGTAATGCGGAGATCACTAGTCTTTAAGCATGTGTTCTTGACATTCCTATTCGAAGGATACGCAAGAAGGACATCGAAGTATCCAGATAGAATAGCACTATCTAGCCTCACTCATATGATGAGTATGGCCGGTCCCGTGGTCATTAGTGTGGCGACACTAAGGATAGATAGTGGGTGCTCTTTAGTGGAAAGAGTTCACTGAATTGATCCGTACGAATCCCTGAATGGTATTGTACCAAACTGTCAATCAGGTTGATTCACGTCACGGTTGTGCAAGTAGTCCTTAGACCTGAGACACCAAAGACGTCTTGTGGACAGACGGTTGTACTTTGGCTATGGCCAACGAGTCTCTAACCATGGGATTCTAAACGGTCTTAGTTCGGGTGCATCAAGAAGTACACGAAGGCGATTGAGTGGTCAAGATGGGATCGTCCACCCTCGATATAAGAGTTGACAGCTCAAGGAAGATGATGCAACAAAGTCCTTGGCCAAGACAATGAAATATTGGAGAAGAGTTCTCAGATGATTTCTGAATGCATCAGTACTAACTCAAATGATTGATTAGGGTTTGATAGTTGACCATACCCTAAGTCGTCCAAGGAGCGTCAAGTGGATGAGGGATTATACATACACGGTAACCAATGATGAACAAGTTCCATGAGTGAGTTGATACACACTCCTTTGTATCTTGTAGGACACGAGGTATAGGTTGGCATCCCATGTGTCGGAGTCTCGAGCTATCGTTTGGGTTAAATTGATCTGACGTTAATTAATCTATATGATGATATAGTTAATTAATTTGGAAGGTCAAAAAAGGTTATTGGGTCGTTAGAGTCGTTTACTATACTGATACATGGGCCTAGAGGGTCACACGCAAATGGTCTTTTGGACGTTGGAAGATATACTTAAATTTTGAGGGTTTTTATGAAAAATACCACTTATTATAAATAGGGGAAGGCCCTGAAGAAAATTCACCCAGGCCAGAATTGTTCAGGGGCCTTTCCCCTTCTTCTCCACTCTCCTCACACCCCCTCTCCATCCCTGATGTGATCGAGATGACGTAACGACGCCAACGGAGATAGAACGGGGCTCGTCAACAAGAAGGAGGAGATCCGACGTGCCGATGACCGCGTGGATACGTCTAAAGGCTGCACACTTGAGCAGCTCGACTCGTCTATCTCCATGATTGAAGAAATCACGAATGAGATTCGTGCAAAGGTACTTCGTTTCAATGTTTTATCGATGCCATTCGATTCACAAAAGTCTTCCGCTGCGCATCGTTTTGATTTGTTCATCCATCTCAAGGCCTCTAGAACCCAACATCTAGAAGTCTAGTGGGGTTAGTCTCAAAAATTAAAAATAAAATTCTCATTTTATCCTTAAATGTTAAATAATGCTAGTGCAAATATAAAAATAATTGGTAAAAATGAGGTATAAAAGTATATTTTTATTGATCTAATTTGGTGTTATCATCCGTCACCCTTAGTATAAGAGGAGATAGCTCAAGGAAGACATTGTGATGAAGTCCTTAGTAAAGGCATCAGAATATTGGAGAAGAGTTCTCCGATGATTTTTGAATGCATCAGTACTAACTCAGATAACCTATAAGGGTTTGATAGTGGATCATATCTTAAGTTGTCTTATGAGTGTCAAGTAGATGGGAGACTATACATACATAGTAATCGATGATTTACATGTCCCATGAGTTAGTGAAATGACACTCATTTCTATCTTCTAGAGAATGAGGTGTACCTTGACACTATATGGGCTGAATATTGGACTTGCTATTTATACTAAATTAATTCATCATTAGTTAATCTTTATGATTGTGTAGCTAACCCTTTTGGAATGCCAATAAAGGTTACTGGACTATTGGGGTCATTAAGTATACTAATTCATAGGCCTAAAGGGTCATACATAAATGGTCTTTTAGACGTTGGATGACGTACTTAAAATTTAGGGGTTTTTAAAAAAATAGTCATTTAATAAATAGAGGAAGACCTTCAATGAAATTCACCCACAGTAGGGCTTTTTCCCTTCTTTCCTTTCTCCCCATAACTCCTCTCCACTCATGATATGATTGGGATGTCATAACGACAACGACGGAGGGTGAACTTGCCATGGATTGCATGGATACATTTATCGGCTACCCACTTGAGCAGCTCAACACATATCACTCGAGGATCTAAGATATCTCTAATGTGATCCGTGCCTAGGTGATTTGATAATTTGTTTTATTGATGTTGCTTTCATTCCATTCCAAGTATTTTGCTGCAATAATCAATTGTATTAACCCAAATCAAGGTCATAGAGCCCAAGAATGGTATCAGAGCCACATTTGGCCTTGATTTGGATGAGGATTACATCAAAATTAAGCAAAGAGATGGTATAAAAAAGGTTGTATACCCTCACTTTTGGTTGATACCTGTTAAGGATAACACCTCTTCCAGTATAAGCTCTATAGAGCTTGAACATGTCTTTTTAAGCTTGAAAGTGGTCCTATGAGAATGAAATGAGGACTTATTCAGCCTGAAAAAGGTGTGCGTTGATGGAAATATATGTGGCCGGCAAGCCAATCCCACATTCCATATCTCGTTCCATGTTCATTAATTGAACATATTTGTTATGGTGCATGTGTGATGCTTATTTTGAAGTCCATGAAGACATGATCAGACTTAGTGAATTATGATCAGATCATAATACGGAGATCACTAGTCTTTAAGCATGTGTTCTAAATATTCCTATTCAAAGGATACTCGAGAAGGACATCAAAGTATCCAGATAGAATAAGACTATCTAGTCTTACTCATTTGATGAGTATGATTGTTCCTCTAGCCATTAGTGTGGAGACACTAAGGATAGATAATAGGTGCTATTTTGTGGAAAGAGTTCACTGAATTGATTTATACGAATCCCTGAATACTATTATACCAAACTATCAATCATGTTGATTCACATCACAGTTGTGTTAGTGGTCCTTAGGCATGAGACACCAAAGACGTCTTGCAGATGGTCACATGTACTTTAACAATGACATACATGTCCCTAATCATGGGATTATAAATATTGTTAGTTTGGGTGTATCAAGAAGTTCACGAAGACGATTGAGTGATCAAGATGGGATCGTCCACCCTTGGTAAAAGAGGTGACAGCTGAAGGAAGATGATGCGATAAAGTCCTTGGCCAAGGTAGTGAAATATTAGAGAAGAGTTCTCTGACGATTTCTAAACACATATATACTAACTCAGATGACCGATTAGGGTTTGACAGTTGACCGTACCCTAAGTCGTCCTAAGAACATCAAGTGGACAAGGGATTATATATACACGGTAACCAAGGACGAATTGGTTCCATGAGTGAGTCGATACACACTCCTTTGTATCTTCTAAAGCATGAGGTGTAGCTTGGCACCCCACGTGTTGGTGACTCAAACTATAGATTGGGTTAAATGGATCTAACGTTAATTAATCTATATGATTCTATAGTTAATTAATTTGGAAGGATAATAAAGGTTATTCGGTCGCTTGAGTGGTTAACTAGACTGATACATGGGCCAAGAGGGTCAAACACAAATGGTCTCTTGGACGTCGGAAGATATACTTAATTTTTGGGGAGTTTTATGAAAAATACCCACTTAGTATAAATAGGGGAAGGCCCTGAACGATATTCACCTAGGCCATAATTTTTTAGGGGCCTTCCCTAGCTTCTCCCTTCTCCCCATGATTCCTCTCGACTCCCAATGCATTCAAAACTGCGTAACGACGACGACAGAGAATGAACAGAGGTCGTCAACGAGAAGGATGATATCCCACATGCTAAGGACCGCGCGGATATGTTTAGAGATTGCACACTTGAGCAGCTCGACTCATCTCGCTCTGGGATCCAACAAATAATGGATGTGATCCGTGCACAGGTTCTTGTTTTCATGTTTTTATCAATGCCATTACAATTCCGTTAGGAGTCTTCTACTGCATGGAATCCTCTTATTCATCCAGATCTAGGCCTCTAGAACCTAACACGGTTAGTAGTGGTGTGCCCTAGTGCCTCCACTACAGCCCAAGGGCAACTAGAGGCAGCCAACACTGACTTGAGCCGTGTTTTGGAAATGTTGGGTGATGCTTGATAGTCATGGCATGAGTGAAGTGGAGAGGATGAATGAAATACCACCTTTGCATGCAATAGAGGTTTTGGTGAATCCGCACTAGTGGGAGGAAGAGTGAGGGAAAGTAACGCAGATTTACCCTCATTAGTGGCAATAGAGATAGTCAAATACATGTGGTAATTGACAGAGTTAGGAGGAGGTGTGTTAGATCATAAAAATGTTTGCTATCAGTAATAATAACCTTGGAAAAAGAATGGAAACATGAGTAAAAAAATGATAATCATACAAACCTTGTCACCACATGCCCAACAAGTCGTGTGAAGCTTTTTCTTAGCATGCCTTGATATGAAGATCACTCATTCAATCCTTTGCTACATGAATGCAAGGGCGACAAATGGGGCATCTTGTGAAGGCATCTTATGCAATAACAGCTAAATTTCTCTAATATCCCAACTACCTTGGATGGGAATTTCAGGATCGTATTACTCAATTCAATATCCTCTTATTTAAGCTAAGATATGTTTCAATCCCATGATTCTAGATTCATACTTCTATGCCAAAATATAGCTCTCCACGCATATGATGTCCTTGGTATCTTAGGTCAACAAACCACATATATGACAATGACATGACTCAAATTGATCAACATTTAATTATAATACCATTCAGGAATTCACATGGATTACTTCAATGAAATCTTTCATTAAAGAGCGGCCGTCGTTTGTCATTATTGTCTCCACACTAGTGGCCACGACGTCATGCGACGGTGGGAACAGTATCGGCAATGGTGTGATGTGCAAGGTGGCGACATGTGTTGACATGCAGCAGTGGTGACGGGTTTTATCAGCTACAGCTGTGTGGCGAGGTATTTGCGGGTATTCGCATGCGGTCGAGGGCTTCGTGGCACGATGGGGGTGTCGAGGACGCCTAGAGGAGCGACGCTTGGCTGTACGGTGAGACGACACAAGTGTCCAGTGTCGCAAGTTGTTGTGGCAGTGTGCAGAACTAGGGGTGAACATGGTGTTTGAAACTGTCTGGCAGTGTGGCAAGGGGGAACATGGCATTCAGTGGAGCAGCGAGGGCGAAAATGGTGCTTGACAGTGCAGGGATGGTGGCTTGGCAAGGCAATGCGGGTTGCTAGAGACAGGCATGGGCAATGTGGACGAGCGTGACACGTGCGTCCGGTGATGCTGGTGGTGATCAGGCTGTGGTGAGGTACGCGGCGGTGACCAGGTTAGGGTTTCACAAGGGGTTGCCCAATAACATAATGGCAAAATCATAAATAATGACTTTGAAATTAAATTAAAAGAAACAGGTATTCTTTGTTTTTTTTCCTCTAACCAGTGGGGGGATACCCCCACACATAAGGGTGCTAATGGGCCTCTAGAAGGCCCACTCTTGGTTCCACATACCCAAGTCCACACACAAAGATGTAGGCCCAAACACATAGGCCCACAAAATGAGAAGAAGTGCCAAAAAATACAAACTAGTATAACGCTAACCTCCAAGGCCCGTTAACTAAGCTGAATACTTGAAGGCTGAGTCTTTCGCCTTCCCTTGGCTCCTCTAGCTGGTTGAGGTCGGGTCTTCGAAGCTAGATGGTCCCCATCACTAGATTATTTAGGGCACTTCTATCTAGACCGTTCACCCTATCTTGGATGTCTGCTTCCAATATGTTATTTATGGGCTCATGTAACATATATCTTTGATCTATTCTTCTTATACAAGAGTGTGGGAGAGAGGGTTGAAGTTTGATCAAGAATGTTGAAGAAAAAAACGTCACTCACCCATTGGAGGAAGTGACAGTGAGGTTTGTATGATCTCCCATATTTCTCATTTGAAATTATTTTGATTTTCTCTAGGTAAGCTTTCTAGTGATATCCTAGACGAAAAACTTCTGAATGCCACCAAGTGCATTAAAAAGTTTGTCATGCGCCAAGCGTAACATGTTTTTAAGTCTACCACACACCGCTACCTAGCTCAACCACCAGCTAGTGCATGGCCACCCACGAATTCTGCCCTGATCAGTACACATGCCTGCATATTTGTCACTAAATTGTCGCCCATGCTTTTTAATTTATTTAAATTATTCTTTTAGTCCAAAAATCCCAAAAAATCCTTAAAATTATATAAATTAGTGCAATTTATTTACAATAAATGAAATATTCTCTTCTTTTTTAGCATTTTATAGTGAAATTGCTCTAAAGAAAAAATAAAAATCCCACAAAGAAAAATATCTAAAATTAATATTTTAACAAAGATTTGCTCTATCATTCATTCCTTAACTTTTCCAAATTATGGAAAATTTTATAAATATTGTTGCAAAAACCAAAGTCTTGAAATGACATATTTTAATCCAATGTCGATTTCATCACCCTCTAAAGTTTTTATCTCCCAGTTTTCTCGCTCTCTCTTCCCCTTCACTCTCTCCCTCTCCCAGTTATCTGTATTTCCCTCTCCATCATCATCTGACAGTTTCATTTGTTGTCTTATATCATCCCTCTTCTCAAACAGATGACTGATGACTACTGATGGAAATAACTTGTTACAATCATTCCTCCCCAAGTTTGATGGATTAAGATCCATTATTCATCCTCCAATCATACTTTGGAGGGTACATAATTTGCTTCCTGTCTCAAATACCAATCAACATCCCAGTCCAACTCTTGGTCTCCATCTCCTGTGTGAGGGTTTGGGACTAGATAACTCTTCGTTCTCCATTCTCAACATGGTTGGCAATTGTATAAGAAGTAAAGATAAAATTTGCTGCTTACTCTCATTTGTTGAGTGATATTTAATTAAGAGAATAACATATTCCTCTGGTTCCCATATGGGTTTTATTATAATAGGTTTTGGTCCATTAACCAACACATGAATTTAAATTGTTTTTTCACAACTACCTCCCGTGGACTTTATTGGTGATGACATTTTTTTTCCTTGAGGAGAACTAATTGTGACAGGATATGAGTTGTTAAATTTGACCAATCCCAAATATATTTGCCATCTTTATTCTATAGTTGTTTCCAAATGGGTTTCTCTGCTGTACTGCTCAAAATATGTGAAAAATCTTTGAACGAATACTCTTGTTTTTGTCATTGGAGCCATATAAACCCCTTATTTATTTAGAAATTGAACCCTCTCCAACGTGACCCAAAATTCTACTTCTTGCCTTCGGCTTCCTCCCCAAGCCAGTGATACTCTGCTTCAACTATGGAGTTCGCCCTCGCCGACGGCAAGAGCTTCCATCCAGATAACTCCACGCTCGTTTTGGTACAGATTCTTCCGAGAACTCAAGGCGTATCCTATGATTTCTTTATCTCTGATCTTGCCCTTTGTCGTCCTTTCCAGCCGGCATTATCGATCGGAAACGTCGGGCAGCTTGCTGTGGATCTCCTTGTTTCATCCACTGGGGCGGAGCGGGTAGCTTACCTAGACGACCCTTCAATCCTCCCTTGCGTGGGAAACAACGCTTACAGGCTTTCGCCCGCCGGCGAACTCGCCCTTCCTCTTGAAGGTGCATGTCTGCCGGTCCCCTCAAACTTTTCCTTAAATCATTACGTCCTTTAGATTGTTTCTTTGGGCTTTGTTTTATCTTGCTCTATTTCCCCGATTGGCTACCTTCCCTCGTGCAATTTTCTGATTCGCTACAACTTTCTGTTGCATTCTTTTCTTCCCTTCCTAACGATCATCTCGACAATGCTTTTGAATTATTAATCAAGTTCTTCGACGCGGAGATAATTATTCTAGTAGCTTATTCACGAGAGTTATTCATTGCGTCTGTTCATGAATAACTCGTTTCAGCATACGACTCTCCGTCTAACAAGCTAACTTTTGTCCAGCAAAGGTCTCCCGTTGTCAAGGTACTTCATGATCTTTTGTTGAATACTTTTAATTTATCTACACTTCATCATAGTAGTTATTACGCTCCAGGAGATTTCCCTGCTTGCCGCGAGGTTGAATGAAACATGTGCCTTTTACTGAAATAAGAGATAGAGAGAAATAAATAGATCTTTAGTGATTTAATTTTTCAGAACGGTATATTGATGTGTCGTATTAAACAGATCCTAAATTGAAGAATTATGTCTTATCTCTTCTGTCTTGTTTATATGGGAAGAGTTATACGAAAAACCAAATTTTGTTTGCACTATTATTTTTAGAAATACTTAATTTTGGAACACGACATCAGGAACTTATGGTTTATGAGGAAGGCGGTGATATGAGAGGCAATCTATGAATAAACTATGAATTATTGGGATTATCGGTATTCAAAAATATCATACTTGGTTTAGAGGCATTATGAAGGACTCTTACATTTTGAGTGCTACTCTTTCACCATTGAATGAGAAGTTAGAAATCTACCATCGGGCCCTCCCTGAATGAACTTAATCTGCTAACCTTCTTCACGATTTTCAATCTATTCATGAAATTATAATCTAATAGTTTGCATCGATCATTTAATCAGTTCTAATTCTTGCATGGCAGGGACGGATGCTTGACTTTGCCAAGAATGTAGCCGAATTCGCTGCCTCTCTGGGAAAGAAACACATAGTAATCCTCTCAAGTCTAGACTCTGGAATCAGGAAAAGGATTCATGCTTCGAGGTATCCGACACCCGAAAATTCTGAAGTCTTTGAACAGTTCTTGTCCTCTTCCGGTGTGATTGATGTTTATTCGTGGCCAGTGATCTGCAGATGTACTATATTTCTAGTGCCTCTGCTGGAGGTGATGACGAGGAGTGCGAGAGGCTGGGATGGAAAAGGCTTGAGGAGTACGACCCATCTCAGAGGCGATGGCTGCACCTCCACTCACTGGCAGAGGGGACGTCATCACCGGACCCGGCCATCTTCGATGACGACTTGGACGACGGGGATTACTGCCCATCTCTACCATTTGCGGCACTGTTCTGCTTTTGCAAGGTGCCTTTTTGAAAGAGGAAATTCTCTCCTTCTTGATGAACTGGGATTAGGAAATGGCCCCTTGATCTGATCAATTGGTCGATTAGATGGCCGATCTGATCAGGTGATGGTTGGACCCATCCACAGATCATCCATTTGCTGATCAAGAACCATCGGAAAGTTTGGCAAACTCAATGGAGTCAGTAGATCGATTGAGTTGGCTGATCAATATTTGATCTCAAAATGGGAGAAGTAGTAGCTGTTGCTTTCAACTTCCTGTTCATATTTTCTTCTGTGACACATGGCAACTCTAATTGGATGAATGTGCCATTCCCATGGTATCCCCATAACAGATAGATATGATCAAACTAGCTTTCAAGGAGTAGAATATTTCCAAGCACCCTCCACTATTTAGGATAGTATTAATGATCCCCTGGGGTTATTTTCACTATTCTCGCGGGTCACTTCTTAGTTCAGGGTTTCCTTGGCCTTAGTTTGATCCAATTTGATCATCCAGGATCAAGCTGATAAGTGGGACAGACATGCCTATGAGTTGAACAAGATAGAATCACTCAATTAGATACATCTTCTTGATCATCGGATCGCTTGATGCCGATGATTGATGGTGATAGAATTCAATTTGATTAGATAGCTGTTTTTTAAGGTTCATGATCTGATATCTCCTTTCTCGTTCTTGAACCAGGCAAAGGGGTTGAAGGTGACTTGCGTGCTGTGTTACTGTTCTGAGGGGGACAACATTTCGGATTCTCTTCAGTTGGTCACCGCGGCTGGCAGATTTCTCGGGCTGGACCTGGGGAAATTTCCTGGTTAGCTTTCAATTTTTATCAATTTTTTTTAAAATTTTTCTCTGGAAAATTTTTCTTCAGGTAAGAGCTTCTTCTAAACAGGTTCGCAGGGCGGCGGCTGGATCATCCCGTGCTCATGGCAGAACTTGTATGGCCCTCCGCCGGATCTCTCCATCTTCTAGGTGATTGGATGTCATCAGAGATCTTGATCTGGTTCCGATTGGAATACAATTGGCCCAAGTGGATGGATCTTTATTCATCAGAGGTTTCAGCAGGGCAATCAGATAGTCATGAAACAAGTGTTAAAACTACAACTTATCACATCATATTTAGATTTATTTGTTCTGAGTCACTTAGTATCATGGTACGAGTACAATTTCTGACAGCAATTTAGATCGCTGATTCGAACAACCTTGTTATTGGAATTGATCAATCGCTGCGAAAACGATCGATTTGAACGTTTCGATGCGGATACTGTACATATGAACATTAAAAAAATCGTCTTTTATACTTAATTCTTGGAAACCGCGTGTGGTCGAAATTCAGTGATTTGACACATGGGCGGCAAAAGTCAACGCTGAATGCATTTATTTTTTTCGTGCTTCCTTAATGATACCGATGAAACTGGGACCCGACACTGGTTGACCATCAGGAAATGATCAATAGATTTCGGGTCCGCCAAGATTGATTAATTTAGTGTTTGAAATAAGTTCATTTAATTCCTGTTCACATGCGATAAGGGCGGGTTTGTCATTTGCGTTAACCCAACTGGGCGGCTTTTAAAAGATGCGACTTTTACTGATTTTCCGGTTGCCCGTACTGCAGGCGAAGTTGGGTTCTTCGGTTTCTTCCTCGCAGGATAGGGCGGAGGAGAAAGATCTTTTGGGGGCTTTTTAACTGGACGGCTGATAGTTCGAGTTCGTCTTCGATCGTGAAATCCCGGTAATTCTTTCTCACCCATTCGTTCTCCAATCTTTCGTATTTCTGAATCTTAGCTAATGTTCGTGTTTTGATCGTCTCCCAGGGTTTCCCTTCAAGGGTTTCTCGCCTGATACCTGATGAACAAGATTTGGCCGTGATGAGGTCTCCGCCGTCGATCTTGTCGATGTTCTCCTAGGACATGGCGACGGCCCGCTGGATTCTTCTCGTCCTATATTCGACGGCTGCGATTGTTCCATTCGCGTCTGGGGTTTGCAACCGAGCCTGCGGAGGCGAGAAGAACAGCGTTCCTTACCCATTCGGCTTCTCAGAGGAATGTCCGATCCGGCTTACCTGCTTTGGTCACGAGAATTACACATTTGATGGATTCAAGGTGAGAAACGTGACATCGAGAAGTTTCTCGGTTGATCTACCGCCGTCTTGCCGCCGGCCGATCTCAACCGTAGCGAGTTTCTTTGGAGCTTCATTTGCGATGACAGCGAGAAACACTCTTCTCCTTCAGAATTGCTCCTCCAACTACACTGCCACTGTCTGTCTGTCGTCGTTGTCGAGCTTTTCTAGCAGACTGGGAGAAGAAGCCGCTCGCTGCAAGTCTGATCCTGTCAGCTGTTTCTCTGCTTACACAAGACTCTGGGACGATAATCGACTGCTCCCCTTTTTGACCAGAGATCTGATTGATCGTATTGACTGTTCCGATCTCTTCTCCTCGTCGACTTTCATCAGTGAGGACGCTTCCATTGAGCTAAGAACGGTGGAACTCGGCTGGTGGTTGAAGGGGAACTGCAGTAGTAATCCGTGCCACCCAAATGCCAACTGCAGCTACGGGCAAGCGACGTTTTTGCGCCCACATAACAGGACAAGCTTCGAGAACATCTTTTTCTGCGATTGCCGAGAAGGGTTTGACGGTGATGGCTTCCTCCAAGGCAGCGGATGCCGTCGAGGTATGTTACAAAACCAATCATATCTTCTCCTACCCCTTTCCATTTTACCCTGTTCATCATGTCAGGTTTATCCCACCGAGGGTCTGTCCTTCTCTAATCGTGTTCTTCTTGTTGTGTAACCTTATTCTGAATTGCTTTCGAAGTCCAACCTTCTTTCTTTTAGGGAGAGGGGAGATAGGGAGATTACCGGCTTTGTTGACATCTTCCTTCGCTTGATAGTAGTGATTACCCACTTAGTTGAAGAAATAGGAGGGTGATGTGGGTTGGTAGAAGAATTCATTGGGTGGTAACTAGATTTTTGCCGTTGGAGCAGGGAAAGATCTCAAATTTTCAGTCTCTGGTATCCCTCATGAACTTTTGCTCAATTGAATGCAGAGTCCATGACTCCAGCATTCTGGAACAAGAAGGCGACCCGAGCCGGGATCCTCGTGGGAGGTGAATCGCATGAATTTTCTTGATTTATATGAACGTTTTAAAAATGCCCCATTTCTTGTCCGTAGTGCTCTTGACGGGAGCTGTGTTCATGGCGATGCTGGGTGTCCTCTACTGCTGTATCCGGCGGCGGTCCATTTCCTCACGAATGCGCCACAGCGCGAGGCGACTGCTCTCTGAAGCCCGCTGCGCCGTCCACCTGTACCCGCTCAAAGAAATTGAGAAAGCCACCAATAGCTTCTCGGAGGAGAATAAGCTGGGCACTGGTGCCTATGGTACAGTATATGTGGGCAAGCTCGCCAGCAACGAGCTCGTCGCAGTGAAGAAGATCCGGCACCGTGATGCAGAAGCCACTGAGCAAGTCATGAACGAGATCAAGCTCCTGTCCTCTGTCAGCCACCCGAACCTCGTCCGCATTCTGGGATGCTGCATTGAGAAGGGGGAGAAAATTCTGGTCTATGAATTCATGCCCAATGGAACTCTGGCGCAGCAGCTCCAGAGAGAGAGTCACAGGCCTGGGTTACCCTGGCCGGTTCGCCTGGCAATTGCCGCCGACACCGCCAAGGCCATCGCCCATCTTCACACAGCAATTCACCCGCCCATCTACCACCGCGACATAAAATCCAGCAACATCCTCCTTGACTACAACTTCAACTCCAAGGTTGCCGACTTTGGGCTGTCCAAGATGATTGTCTCCGACATGTCCCATGTCTCCACCGGGCCACAGGGCACTCCGGGGTACCTCGATCCTCAGTACCACCAGAACTTCCATCTCTCGGACAAGAGTGATGTGTACAGCTTTGGGGTGGTATTGGTGGAGATGATCACAGCCATGAAGGCTGTGGATTTCAGCCGAGCGCAGAGTGAGGTCAACCTGGCCGCGCTGGCTGTGGACAAGATCGGCGGTGGACGTGTCGTTGATATCATCGACCCCTTTCTAGAGCCACACCGCGATCCTTGGACCCTCTCCTCCATCCACGAGGTGGCAGAGCTGGCCTTCCGATGCCTGGCCTTTCACAGGGACATGCGGCCCTCCATGAAGGAGGTGGCAGATGAGCTGGAGCACATCAGACAAGGCAAGTGGGTTGGCGCAGATGAGAGTGTCTTCTTGTCCCCAGCCTCGTCTATGCGGTCAGAGAAGTCCAAGGGAGCAACCTCCAAGAGCTCGAGACTGGGTGGCACTGGCGACAGAAATACCATCAAGTTGACTTCGCCTGTCTCTGTTCAAGAACCCTGGTTCAGTGACCAGAGCTCGCCCTCGGCTGACAGTCTCTTGGGTAATGCAGCTCCCTGATCCTTGTGTTCCACATTTCGTCGTACCCATTGAAGGGGCCTCTTGCTGGCTTAGATGGTTTGACTTTCTTTCTAATTGTTGACTCGCCACATACTGTGCGGAAGATTGTCAATCTACTCCCTTGTATGATGGGCATCACCTGATCTTATGTAGTCTAATCAGGTTTCTAAAAGGTAAAAACTTTGTGAGACTAGCCGATGTGGATGGTGGGTTCCTTGCTTTATACCTTTTATAAATCAAACATGTTTGTCATGGAACAATGCCCTCTTGTCATATGGGACAGTCATCTATTTTTAGTTATGTACAGAAGGTAATGGAGTTACTGTAGAACGTTTGACCCATCTACCCATCTAACTTTTGACTCATTAATTTGAGGGATCAGCAAAACACTAACGTCTGTTTCAAAAGCATGAGCCCCAAACTAGGATGGCAATGGGGTTGGTTCTGTGTGATCAATTGCCTAATGGCTGATGTTTGATTACACCAAACTTTACTCTATTGCATATGTAGGGCACCAAATACAGCACAGCTTCAGGTCATATAGGCGCCCTAGCCATGTCGCTTAGGTACTAAGTCAATGCATATAACTCAAGTCGTTGTAAATTTTCTACAATAACTCATTTTCTTGATTGAAATCCAGAGTTAAATATGATTGTAATTATTCTTGGAAAAAACTATCTTTAAGTATTGGATCTTATATGAATTGCAATACTAGGCTTTAAGAGATTCACTGGTTGAGATTTTAGAATGTCATTACTAATCCTTTGTTGAGTAGAGTTAAGATTTTATGAGAAATTTTATACTTTGAGTGAGTTAAGAGTTCGATATGGTTTTAGAGTTGATTTGAAGAAAAAATTTAAGATGCATGTATAATCCTTGAGCGATCAAGTCTAGTCTTCTTAGAATAAATCAATGTACACAGAGACTAAATCTTATTTATTGATTCAAAAGTGTTCCCACTCATCGTTACAGAAAAATAAGTAATCATTTACACCAAAAATTCCCACAACAAATTAAATTAGGCAAATGTATTTTTCATTTAATCTCAACTCATTGTTACGGAGAAATAATTATTTTCAAAATGAACTCCGATAATAATTTTAACAACAATTTTTTCTGAAGTTGCAGTAACTTTAATAATATTTTAATCCATAGATAAGTGCAGACCTGCCTATGAAACACAGTGATTGATTCATCAACCGCATGTAGTATGGGCCCAACGTCAATGATCATGTAGTGAAAGATATTGTTAGGAAACCACATTCATACAATAAAATTATTTTCTCTATTAGGTGTCCTATTTTGGGGAAGTTCACAATCAAAAAACGTGGAACGATGGCAAGAAGCCTTCTATTCAAATTGGATTTTTAGCAAAATGATGTTTCAAAATTGGTCAAAGATTCAATGTAATCATTGGCTAACCTGGCTTCCTTGTGCAGAGATTGAATCTATGCTGCATTCATGGCTTAAATGATTCTCCAAACCTGGAAAAGTCCTTGGTTTTGACTGTAGTATCTTCCAAAAACCTTCATATGTGCAACTTATTCAACATAAATCTGCAACCGTGGCAGCTTTAAAAAACATGATAAATCTGTCATATCAGAGAAGGTTTACAAGGTCAAAATCTATCATCGAGTGACGGGACTAGTTATGTATTATTGATCGTACTCTCTATGGTGTATTATTGATCGTACTCTCCATGGTGGTTGTGTTTGAACATGCATTATCTCCACCTCTTAAACAGTAACACTTTTTGTCCAGCCCCCCTTTACGACATGCTGTAGTGCTCCACACCTGCATACGTAGCAATGACATCTTTGAATCCCATGGTTAAGGACTCATACATCTTAGTCAAAACACGACCATCCATACACAAGATGTCCTTGTTGTCTAAGATCAACCTCATTGACACTTGGGTATAATACCATCGAGGGATTCATACTTATGTCATTCTGTAAAGATCACTTTGCTCACTTTTTCTCTAAAGATCTCACACCGTTTGTCCTTATGTCTCCCCACTAGTAGCCACAAGATCAGCCACAAATATCGTTTAAGGAGGACAATATAGTGATGTTCTATTCAGATAACTCGATGTCCGTCTCTAGTATCCATCAGCTAGGAATATATATCATACATGCTTGAAGACTAGTGATCACTGTATTATAACCTCATCATAATGCAGTAAGTCATTGAGTGTATTAAGGGACTTAATTATAAACATCACATGATAATATTAATGAATACATATTTATTTCAATGAACTGAAATAAATTATGGAAGTGTGATTGATCTGACAGCCACATAATATCCATCAATCATTGAAGAATTTTTTATTTGATATATCCACTAACCTGGCCAAAGAAATCAATGCATTGAATCAGTGTTCTTTCATTCAGAGGGCAGAAAATTTCATCTTGAGAATTCAATAATTTTTGTGGACTTTGTCTTTGAGCTAAGATTATGGATTAGGGATCTTTATGGCATAGTCAAAATATAGCTATACATCTATGATAGGTCTTTGGCATCTCAAGTGTTAGGAAAATTTACCTCATCATGAAACTAATTAAACTGATTGGCAGTTAGGTACAGTTCCCTTTAGGAA
Source organism: Wolffia australiana (assembly GCF_029677425.1). Lineage (NCBI taxonomy): Eukaryota > Viridiplantae > Streptophyta > Magnoliopsida > Alismatales > Araceae > Wolffia > Wolffia australiana. The sequence continues at coordinate 22,026,203 of NC_135838.1, forward strand.
TTAATACATATTACTTCTGTGAAATTTTTTCCTAAGGAGCATCTACCATCATTTATTGCATATCTACAATGATGGCCATCACATTCAACCATACTCATCTTACAAGTAGGATTAGACAGTGTTATTCTTTATAGATATTTCTGTGCCCATCTATAGTATCCTTTAAATAGGAATACTTGGAGTCTATGTTTAAAGACTAATTATCATTACATTATTGTATCATTAACATTTACTTGGTCATTGGACTTATTTGATGAATTAATATTAAAAATCAAAATAAAATAATAATTAATAAACATATTTAAATTAACTTAAATATGACATAAAAGTGTGATTGGCTTGAAGAACACACAATATCTGTCACAACTCACCAGTCTGTGCAGACCTGTGCACTTGCCTCTCTATTGCAGCTAAATGATGTTAGTCATTACATTGGTTGTGATTCTCTCTATTTATGCTCTACAAATTCATTTTTTTTGCAAAATTCATATAAATTAGAAAATGATTCAAATATTTTATGAGAATATTTAAAATATGTAAAATTTATGAGTAGTTATTTAATTTGATTATGAAAACCTTAATATGTTTATCCCCCAAATTAGGATTGATATACGACCGTTGTTGCTGGGGAGTGGATTTTTTGAATTAATAATTATTATTAGAAGACTTTACAATCCTTGAGTGTAGGAGGAAGCTGAAAATAGCATGAAGGGTGTTCCTAAATCTTGATTTATCACTAAATGTTTATGCATTTTGTTTGTTTTTGGAGCACCTACTAATGGGTATTTATAAAAATAAATTATATATTTCTGCTGGTGTTCCATTCTATTCTGCTTATGAAGAATGCTGAAGTTGAAAGGATGTGGGAACAACATGGTATTCAAGGATATGATCACAAAGACAGATGAACAAACAAAAGTTTTCAAATAGTTTGAAAATTGAAGTTTCTCCAATGACCTCTACAATTTGTATTTTTTTATAGAAGGAATCTTGCCGATGGAGCATATCAGGAGTTGGAAGAGGTAACCACTGTGAACTTTAAATGGGGGAAAATCAATGTAATTGATAAGTAGAGGAGGGCAATTCTAACTATAATTGTTGGCCCAAAGCTTCTTTCCAACCAAGCTCAAACTTCACACAACCTCAACATGAATCCAAATATCAAATCATAAATTCATCATCAACCTCAATATCAACACTTGGGGTTTTCACGATCTAATTTTAATAATTTTACCAAGATGCTGCAAGAAATCACGGTTCAACGAATGATAATAGTTATAGATTAACAAATGAAGATGATGATGAAACGTGATGAAAGGAAGACAATGTGAACTTTAAACGGGGAAAAATCAATGTAATTGATAAGTAGAGGAGGGCAATTCTAACTATAATTGTTGGCCCAAAGATTCTTTCCAACCAAGCTCAAATTTCACACAACCTCAACATGAATCCAAATATCAAATCATAAATTCATCATCAACCTCAATATCAACAATTGGGGTTTTCATGATCTAATTTTAATAATTTAACCAAGATGCTGAAAGAAATCACGGTTCAACGAATGATAATAATTATAGATTAAAAAATGAAGATGATGATGAAACGTGATGAAAGGAAGACATAGGTAAGGGAGAACAACCTGAACAAAACTGAGGTAAGGGAGCTAAAAATGTGTCTTGTATTCATTGTAAATTAATTTACCAATATGAATGATAGTAGTTGAAATATCCTGAAAACTTATAATTTCATAAATGACAAGGAACTTCCTTATCCTCAGAAATTATGTAAATAAGATGAATTAAAGTAAAGAAGAAAAAAGCTGAAAATAAAATCGTGGTCCAACTGAAAGGAAAAAATACAACCATGTGAATATAAGCCTCATGTGACCTCTCCTTAAGTTAAAATTGTCTAAACCATCTTAAGATCATGAAATTATGATTATTGAAAGGAGCATCTATTAAATATATACATCAAAATGTTCAAACATATGCTCCTCCCATAACTAAATATTTTTTCAAAACTTTGAATTTGGTAATGTTAGTCTATGTGGCTTAGAAATAACCTGGGGGGGGGGTGAATTAGGTTCTCTATCTATATTATTTTTAAGTAACCTAGGATGTTTCTACCTAAGAAATGAGGTAGAGGAAATGGGAGAAACAATTATTTTTCTTAGACAGCGTAGGCTAATCCTTAATGATATTCAAGGATATCCATCCCGAGGTGATGATGTGGCCTAACATGTTTGTGTGAATGCCCCCTGATAACATGCATTTTTAGTACTTTAATCAGATCATATTTACATGTTTATTTGCATCAGATCACTTATATTTGAATGTTATCAAGCTAAAATGATTACATTTTTTTTTTAGAATGATTTTTTATTTTTCTGCGTTTTATGCATTTTGGGAGATTTTTATAACAATATATTCTAAAAGAATATAATTTTGGAGACAAAATATATTTTTGTGGAGCTTTTCAAAATTAAATTTGGAAAGATATGATTTTTCTAAGTTAAAATATATATTTATTTGTATTTGTTGGGATTTATTTTATTTCATATGATTTTTATAAGATCTTATAGTGTTTATTTTATCTCGTGCCGCCACGTGCCACTGTTCGATTCGTCAAATGGTGACAAATCATAGCTATCACTGATGATTGGTGACAGCCAATCATTTTTCCAGGCAATTATGGCTTCGCGATTTGCACAGCGATGATTGCCCTTATGACTAACATATGATTTTTGGATTTTTCTAAGAGAGGGTCGACGTGGTCGCGTAAAATGATGCCACGTGTATATGTGGCGTGCACGTACTGAGTGGATGAAAAGGAAAAGAAAAGTGGAAGTGGTGCACGCTGACGTGCTGCAACGTCAGCCTCCAAAAATAATGAAAAGTACTTTTTTTATTTTTGCTTTTTTATTTTTTTGTCTTTTTCAAAGACAGGTACACATGGCGCGGAAGATGAGAAGTCTGAGTGCAAAGGACGAGGAGATGCAGAAATTTGAAAGGATGTGAGTGTTTAACGAAAAATGGAAAATGAAGAAACGGATGACAAAGAGAGAGAAAAATCAAGGGCTACGATTTCTCCAACTTCAAACAGTCATATTCCGATTGAGCTTATAAATTTCTGCATTACTTTGTCTTCGCATCATCTTTCCATTCATATCCTCTCATCTATAAATAGAGCCTGGATCACTGTGAAATGCATCTTGAACTTGCTTCCTACTTGTGTGGGCTGATTGAAAGATTAGTGACACTAAAAAAGAGGGGCAGCTTAGTGACACTAAAAAATCCCTGTTATCCTGGCGGAACATAATGATCTAAGGTAAGTGTCCTCACCTTACATTCTTTCTATCCCGACATCATCATTATCATAATTGTAGTTGTTATCATCTTTTCATTTATCATTTCACTTACTTATGTCCCCGTTATCTCATCGCCATTGTTACCATCATACCTTTTGTGCATCGATTACTATCGTACACCCTCTACCTTATTCTCGTAACACTTTGCGTAATTCTACTTATATTTCCTCTACATCACTATCTCACATATTATATTCTTGTATTTATCTCTTCTCGTATCGATAATCACTATAGTAAGAAAATTAAATCTTTAGTCATAGTTCCCTGAGGAGATGATTTGTACTCATCACTAACTAAATATTCTTAAGTGTGTACGATTAAATATATTTTTATTGAATAATCTCAATTACCAACGAAGAATTAAAATCTCTAAATTTGAGGTTACCACCCCCCAAGAAGATCACTTAGAAATCGGGCTGAACAAGGATACCAAAAAAATATTTGTCAATGAAGCTTTGTCATTCTCAACCCCAAAACTCTTCCACGGAACAACATTGATTGATCTACTTGAACTTGGCCCTTAAAGCCTTAACCTGACCGACTACAAATAACTAGCAAGAACAATATATTTCTGAAGAATATCTTCTCCTCATCAACAGTTAGTATGACAACTCCTCAAATTGTATTCAAGACGAGGACCAATTTCATGTATTTCAATAGGAATATTTTTAGATCACAATTTTATTAATTCAGAGATAAAAAGCTCATAAATATAAGTATGACTTCCCTGAAGTAAGACTTCCCTGTTCGTGGTTGTTCTTTCTTCAAGTCCTCTCCTCCTCCACGTTTTTCTCTTGATGAAATTGCATTTAACTTTTGATTCTTAAAACTCAATATCTTTTTCATTCTTGTACCAAATGTGATTAGTTCATGTGAAATGGTTTTGTAACACAATGTCGCACAACAGTTATTTCACATGAAATGTTTAAAATCAAATCAGATAAATATCTAGAGATCAACCTTTTCACGTTCTTAGTTTATCACTCGAGTATTGTGTCCAACTTCAAACCCCTATAACACTTTCAAAACTCAACCAAACATGTGATTCCAAGTTCTTCTGTTTTTTATGGATGTTAATAACTATTCATTGGTTGAAAAAAATTCTCAAAATCAGTAAAAAAAGTATGCTAAAGATTGTAAAATTATCAGAAGGTCGAGGATTTGTGAATTTCAGAGGCCAGCCTTCTTTCTTTTGAATCCTGAAACAACCTGGATGGATGTTAGAAAAAAAATTATCTCTTCAAAGAATACTCAAAAACTTATTAAAAATTTCTCCAGGGATTGAAAGATCTCTCTAGCTTTTGGACTGCAATTTTCAAAGGGCAAAGGGAAGGGAGTTTGAAATTAGGGCTCAAAGCTGTATTTAGGGACTAAGAATTATGAAAGGTCATAACGAAAAATTTTCAAAAGTTCTACAGTCTCATGTATTGATTATGATTACACAATATAAAACAATAATCATTTTAATTTTGAATTTTTTTTATTTACTCTTTGGCATAAGTTCAAAATACCTTTCAAAAGTTGAGAGCAAAAACTAGCCGTTATGCCAAGGATTTCAGCTTTAAAATGATCAGAAACTTTAAGGTATGTTACCACATCATTTTAATCAAGATATCACCATTACTAGTTTTTCATGTAATTATTTTTTATTAAATCAGCAGTAAATTGAGCCTTAAATACCCAAAGGTAGTAATTAGGAATTTGAAGAAGTTATTAAACCAATCAAATGAAGTCAAATTCATACAAATATTTGAAGGGTGTTGGAAAATATATTTATATTCATGTAATAGAAAATAAAAGGGCTAAATACATAATTTGACATGTTTAGCACATGGTCAAACGAGGTAGCCTTTTAATATAACTAAGGCTGTAATTTTATCTTCACTTACAATGAGTCAACTACTTGATTGAGGACCTTTTGTGCTTGATCAAAAACTCATTGGGGAGCATGCATTAATTTGAACATACAACAAAACACACATAAAAGTATTTTACTAAACTTCCCGGAAAGCTTAATCTTTAGGGAAGCTAGAACAAATATGTATGGATCTATTACTATCTAATGAATCAGTGAGACAGCCTCATTGAAGAATACATTATATGCTCATTATAATTGAAATTTTATATTTATTTTTGGTTTTATTATGTGAGAGATGAATGAGACTGAAAATAGTAATGAAGATCTTAGAACCTAGGAGTTCTATTTTGATAGTGAAGAAGAATTAAAGGGATATTTTCATGAGATTTAAGAACTTGAAAAAAGTAATCTGCAGCGAAAGACTTAAATTAAATCTTAACGACATCATTGAAATCATGAAATGAAATATCTAGGTACAGATGGCATTCATAATTTCTTGGATCCTCGAGTGATATGAGTCAACCTGCTCATGTGTGCAGCCTCTAGATGTATCCATGTGGTCCATGGCACATCGAATCTCCTCCTTCAATTTGAAGTGCTCCATTTGTCCTCCGTCGTTGTCGTTATACCGTAATGATCTCATCATAATTCATTAAGTGTGCCACATATTCATGTGCTTCATCATAAGCATCATACATGCACTATAATTATTCTCTTCATATCTGACCCCTAATCAAGAATGTGACCTCTTAACTGTTTTTAAAAGATCATAGCTATTTATAGAATAGACATAGGATGATGTTTGATTAATGGTATTTGATTATTTCTTTTATTTATTAGAATACCTGTTTTATTTATTTTTGTGAGTTATATTTAAATAATTATTATTATATATGGTGGGAAATAGGTAAATGAATGAAATGCCAATGGGTCACATATAGGAATTTATAAGGACACTCCTGGACTTGAACATGAATAGTTATAGTTAGAAAGGAGAAAAAAATTAATATATTTCTGCTTGCTCTATCGCTAGATCATTTTTTATGCAAAAAGACTCGTAAGGCTGAATTCCCCTTTTCTCATTGATTGAGTTGTGATATTTGTTGAGCATAGGAATCTATAAATCATTATCCTGAGAATGATCATCTCTTCTTGATGAACTTAATTCTTCATAGTTTTGATACTATTAAAGATATTACGGATTATTTTTTATACATACTATTCGTAATCTTTTCTTCAAACTTAACCAAAAATTTACATTTGATTTTATTTCCACTAGATAATCCAACTTATGTTATATAACATTATTTTAATAATGCATATAAATTTTATGAAAGGAGTCTCAAGTTAGTAAATTTAAAAATAACTCATTTTAAATATGTTAATTTAATTATTTTAAAATTTATTTCATCAAATTAATTTTTATTTACATAACAATTATCCATAAAACCAGATTAACCTTCCATTCAAATTTATGAGAAATATTATGTGAATGTTGTTTAGGAAATATTTGTACGACATTTATTATGATAAAAAATATGACTATATTGATGATGTGAATGAATAAAAAATTGGAAATGTTATTTTTTGGGTTTTGTATTTGATATGTATTGTTTGCTTTTTTCAGTACATTTTGAGATAGTCAGGCCACCTAAACCAGTGACACCAAGAGGCCCCTGCAATGGGGCATGTGGAACGCATGGATCAAGGAGCTGCATTACCCAAGAGGCTGTTGGCTGATGGAGAGCTCTGGTTGCTGAACTAGGGTTCTTGAATAGAGGTTGGAAAAGTCAAATTGGTGGCACCTTTGTCCCCAATGCCATCCACTCTTGAGCTCTCAGAATATGCTTCCTTGAACTTCTTAGACCAAAATGATGAGGGTGAAACAGAAAGAGAATTTCAAGTTTTAACTATAATAAAAGCCATTTATATTTTATACAGGAATAAATACTATTTCATCCATATTAAGTAATCTTTAACATAATGTTCTAATTATTCCTGCATATAATAATGAAATTATACATCTGATTTATTTATATTATAAAATAATTTTTATCAAAATACATGATATGAAGCAATATAGTTTATATTGAAACACTTGAATAGGTATCGTGTGAAAGATGCATTTGTTTCATTTGACTAAACTATAGTAATTCACAGTATAAATATAATTTGATATTGATGTATTTGTGATGACATGCATTTTAAGTAGCTTAATATGAACATATATACATGTTTATTTGAGTTAAACTAATTATATATGCATGTTATCAGGCTTAAGATGATTAAATTAATTTTAGAATGATATTCTGAATTTTCTGTATTTTTTGTATGTTTAGAGATTTTTCTGACAGCAGATTCTGTTAGAAAAGAACTTTATGAGTCAGAATAAGATTTTTATGAAATCTTTAACATTAAATTCTGAAAGATATTATTTTTCAAAGTCAAAATAGATATTTTCTATAATTTATGGGTCTTTATTAAATATAAATTTTAGAATAATTTTTTTATTCTTTTTACTTTTACTAGCACAGGTGACGTGGACCAATCAGGAAAAGAAGCTCTTTTTTCACAATTAATTTGCTTTATGGACAGAGAAGAGATTATTAAAATATTATTTGTCTTTTCCTTTCTCTATCTTTGGAATGGTCAATAATGATGGCTAGGGCGACATGGCAGCACCACATGGTGCCACGTGTACACATAGCACATAAATGTTAAGCTTCTATTGCATAAAAAAGTGGGGAAATGGCTGACACGACGCATGATAAAGCACTGCCACATCAGTTGTGAAATAGGATTTATTAATATACTAAACTAATAAATTATCATTGCTCCTTTTTTATCTTTTTGTCAGGACAACACGTGTCGCGACAAGATAAGTTGATCACAGCTGACGAGAAGGAATCTCAGCCAATCATCACATTTATTACCGAGACGAGACAAAACCCTAACCAAATGGCGTGACGGTGCTGACCTGGACGAGGAGAGAGGAATCACTGAGTTAAATCGATGGCTAGAAATGATCCAACTTCCAGGTTGATACCTGACTATCCAAAATTGAATTGAACTAAAATTTAGGGGCAGATTCATCTTTTTGTCCTCTATGCATCCATGCAATCGGATCTTTAAATTGAGCCCCCATCTTTGTAAGAGATATCTTTATGCTCACTTCCTCCTTGTGAGGATGAATAAAAGAAAGTAAAGTTTTAAAGGTCCATCAAGTGTTCCTTGGTGTCACTAGTGCTTGGGGAGGTTCAATAGAGAAGTGGGGAGGTTGATCTATGGTGGGAAGACACCACAATCTCAGTGAAATATAGGGATGTAAGGTTAGCCTTACATCTTACATTGAATCATCTCCAACACACTTAGTGCATTCATCTTCTTCAACCATCATCCTATTCATTTTCATCACCGTCATCCATTCTGACCCTTCATCCACTCCGTCATCATGCCGTATCATCTACTCTCACCCATTTCCCATCCCCTCTTATGACGTGACTATCTCCCCACCTACCTCTATCTTTCCAATTTAAGGTAACATTCATTTCTCCTCACTCACCTCATCATCCCATCTCAATACAACTACATCACTCACTATATCCACCACCTTCCATGCCGTCATCACGATCACATTGCATTTCTCCATTCTCGTACATCTTAATCTTTACTTAGTAAAACCCTAATTAGCCATCTCTCATCTTATTGTTCACTCTCATCACACATTCACTACCATATACATAACTCTTCTTACCATCGTGCTTCACCCAATTGATATCTTACTTTCCCTAGGATCCATTCCCTATGGAGACAACCCTTACTCCTCACTAGCTACTAAATTATTTACAAAAATAGGTTTATAAATTTTATTGATTAAACTCAAATTTTCAACAACATAAGTTTTACTCTACTTTATCAAGTTTTCATTGATATTTACTTGTGTATTAAAAAATATGGATATTTATTACAAGATAAAACCTCTAGATCGAGTAATTTTTTAATTCATATCACAAAAAAGCTGTGAAAATAATTGATATAAGATAGCTACTTAGGGATAGTTGGGCTCATCGAACCGATGACTACATCAGATCATTCCTACGCCATTGCGAGGATTCTCGGAATGGATCATGTTTATTGTCATTCGTTGAATAAGCTCTGGCTTTTTTGGAAGCAAGATTATTCGGTTGTACTCCTGGCTGATTGGACATAGTAAGCCACCTTTGATGTACCGTACTCCCCAAAGCCCTACTTACTTATTGGCGAGAGGCCCTCTAAGAGGAACTCGCCCAACATATCCACTCCCATTCACGTATAGTTGATCTCCCTTGGTTTATAGCTAGGGATTTCAATTGCATACGGGACGTTAGCGAGAGCCAAGGGGGACGCCCACCTCGGACACGCTCCATGCAAGCTTTTAATGACTTTATCCATGAGGCGTCACTAGTGGAGCTGCCTACCGTGGGTGAGAAGTGGACCTGGTGTAATGAACGTCAAGCGGATGCGCGTATGTACGAACGGCTTGATCGCAGTTTTACCAATAGTACCACATTGATGCATTGCACCATCACGATTGAGATCCTACCGGGATGTTACTCGGACCATATGTCGATCCTCCTTCTCCCAGACTCGAGTCATCGAGTCCATCGCCCCCCATTTCGATTCCAAACCATGTGGCTTGAGCATGATGATTCCATCATTTTGTACATAGCCACTAGCATGGAACGATCTCGGCGTCACCAATGGAGAACTTCAGCTACGAATCGAGGAATCTTAAATTTCACCTGAAGTGGTGGAACCGACATGTGTTCGGAGACATCCACGCACCAGTCGAAGCACTTAAGAAGGAACTAGCTGTTCTAGAGCGACAGTTGCAGGAGGGTTGGACGGACGATATAGGGCAGCTTGAGGATGTTGCGCGAAGCCAGGAGATCTTTTATCTCTAGAAATCACGTGTCCAATCACGGAGAGAGGGTGATAGAAACACACGTTTCTTTCACGCTTCGATTCGTCATAGAGCGCGCCCTAACTACATGACCTTATTAGAGACATATAGTTAGGACCCCGCCCAGCTAGCAGCTGCAGGGGTGGAGTATTATCACTCGCTCCTCTTCTCACAACCTATACTTATGAGCGAGAACCTTCTTACCTGTATTCCCTATCTGGTGACTGACCAAGAAAGTGTACTTCTCACAGCCATTCCTAACCGAGTAGAGATCAAGGAGGTCATTTTCTCCTTCGGGAGGAACAAGGCCCCTGGACTGGATGGATTCTCCGCAGAATTCTATACTGCGTGCTGGGATATCATAGGCACCGACTTGGTGCTAGCTATCAAAGAGGTGTTCATGCGCAGAGTCTTCCCACGAAGTTGGAAATCCACTTTTCTAGCGTCCATTCCAAAAGTGGACACTCCAATTTCCTTTAGGGACTTTCGCCCCATTAGTCTTTGTAATGTATGCTATAAAGTCGCATCCAAGACCATTACAAACCGACTAGGGCATTTTCTTGATAGACTTATCTCGCCAGAACAGTGTGGATTTGTCAAGGGTCGTAAGGTCCATGACAATTTCACGCTAGTTCACGAGCTAGCCCAACTCATAGATGCTCATATTCCGGGCTCAAATGTCATCATCAAGCTGATATGGAGTGGAATTTCCTTACCGAAGTGTTACGCCGCTTCGGTTTCACAGATGCGTTCATCGATCTCGTCGATGTTTGCATTAGAGAGAACCATTTCTCTCTCCTGATGGATGGAAATTCTACTAATTTCTTCATGGCCACGAGAGGACTCCAGCAGGGTGATCCTATCTCACCTACCCTCTTTATATTGATGGAGGAGGTCTTCAGCCGATCGCTCACACGAGCGACCGAACAAGGCCTCATCCAACCGTACTTTATAAAGAGAGGCTGCCCGATTCTCTCGCACTCACTATTTGCTGATGATGCTATTCTATTCCTTAATGGATCTAAAAAATCCATTAAGGCATTTATGAGTGTCCTTACAGCATCCGAGCAAGCTTCGGGACAACTCGTCAATGCCTCAAAGAGTAGCTTCATAGTTGGCCCTTCTCCCACTATGAAGCGCTCTGAGATACTCCAGCATTCTACACGTTGCTCTCGAGGATGCCTCCCGTTCAACTATCTTGGATGCCCCATCTTTCTTGGCCCCTCTAGACATCATTATTTTGATGCCTTGTTGGGCAAACTTAGAAAGAAACTAGATGGATGGAAACTTCGTTTCCTATCCCCTGGAGGACGCATCTAACTTATTAGGCATGTCCTCATGAGTATACCGCTGCACACTCTGGCAGTCCACTCACTATCTCTTACAGATCTCCGCTCAATGGAACAACTATGCGCACATTTCTTATGGTCCGGTCACTTCATAGGCGAGAATCATCGTCACTGGGTTTCTTCAGAGAAAGCATGTCGGCTAATAGACGAGGGGGGTCTAGGGATCAGACGCCTCACGGACGTCTAGGACATGCTTCAAAAGAAGCTCGTATGGCGTATGCGTACCACACGCTCCCCATTGGGGAGTTTCATTTTAGCCAAATATGGCGAGCGGGCCTATCGAGAGATAGATATCTGGGGCCCTTGGAGATAGCATACGTGGCAGCGCCACTGGCTTGCAATTGCTCAGGTCACACGTTGGCATATATGGCGAGGAGAAATTACCGCGTGGTTTGATATCTGGCATGCAGATGAGCCATTCGTTCGCATCCACATATTCGTACCACGCCGAGAGCGACTCATAGTGGCCCAGCTACTTATGGGCAACACGCCACACTTATGGGAGCAGCATGGCCTCCCCTTAGCCACTTTACCCGAGGTCTAGAATACGACACTCGAGACTATTTCCGACTGTGCCATCTGAACGCTTACATCCGATGGAGCCTACACGTGCCGCTCCATTTGGGAGCACTTCCGTGTGAAATTACCCATACAGCACTAGGGTCGCCGCATCTGGCATCCGGCGATCCTTACGCGCGTCTCCTTCTTCCTCTGAAGACTCCTCCACCGAGGTCTTCCGACTGATGACTGAGTGATCCGTATAGGTCACTCTCTCAGTTCTCGCTGCCATTACTGCCCCACATTCCCACATACAGACACCATGGATCATCTTTTCTTCCATAGTGAGACAGCACTTGAATGCTAGCGCCAAATCACAGACCATTGGCACCCGCGGCCTCATGCTACACTGACCCCGTTCGAGTGTTTTGGCAAGGTGTTTCTCTCGCCAACATGCTCTAAATGGAGCCCCATCCTACACATCACCATAGCGTATCTACTATGGGAGATATGGAAAGGGCAAAACTCTTCTCGTTTTGCAGATTTGCCAATGCGCCCCGTGGATATCATGCGTCGAGTCAAGTTGTGGATCAGGCGCATCCACCACCTCGTTCCACCTTAAGCCAACAGATCAGCACTCGCATGCGACCTCCTCCGCTCTTGGGGCATTCCGGTGACCCCTGCCCCTATTGGCATTCAGTTCCGGGTTATTTATTGGCTACCACCGCCAATCGGCATCATTAAATTGAATGTGGATGATGTGGCCAAAGGGAACCCGGGGCCAGCTAGGGGGGAAGGTATCCTCCGGGACCATATAGGGAGCATTCTCTTTGCTTTTTCTTCTTTCTATGGCACACAGACTAATACAGTAGCCGAAGCTATGGCGATACGTGATGATCTACTCCTCTGTGAGGAGCGAAACCTTCACAATATCGTCATGGAATCGGACTCACAGGTGTTAGTTTACATGCTTCGTGTAGGTACATGCTCCCAGTGGCGGCTCCATCGTGTATGGCAGGACATCATGCGGTGCCGTCCTCGCACAACCAGCTTTCGACATTAGCTACGAGAGGGCAACCAGACAGCAGATGCCCTCGCCAACCACGTGGTACATGCATGAACCTCTTCTTCCATCTTTCTTTCTTGGCAGGCGCTCCCTCCAACAGCTAGGAGCTGTTATCGCGTCGATCATCTCGGCATGCCGACCCTCTGCACGCGGCGCATCCTCGCGATGGCAGGCCCGCCAGAATGGAGGATTGCGTGGAACACTGGAGCTAGAGGGGTGGCCTTCGCCCACCTCGGCTGAAGACCTCGCCACGCACTTCATCGATACCACTTGACGGAGGTGAGGACATCTCCAAAACTACTCGTGGGGGGCTCCGGTGGGACATTGACACGAATACTTCTCCGAGCACCTGCAAGGTATCACATATGTATCGTTTCTTTTTTCTGAACATGGGTGTGGACGAGTGGGATCTAAGTGTAATTGGGATACTTATACTCATTCCATGCCTATAAACACTTATAAACACTCCACTTATATATAAATCCCCCTGGGTTGCATCCAGGGCACGAATGGATCGGTCTACGGGCACAACAGTCAGGTTGGCCGTACCCGACACCGTGCTTTTTGCCACTAACAAAAAAAAAAACAAAAAAAATTGATATAAGATATATTTTGAGTGTCATAATTGATGCGACTCATATACTTTTTGAATTAGATAATATATGTTATTGTTAATTTGGACGGTTGAAATAAATTTTAGGGTTAAATTTATGTCCATAGGGAGCCATATACCATTATTCAAGTATAATTTGGAGACCATTATTTACATAGTAACTCCAAATAGTGAATGATTACGAGTTATCTCCATAGGGATCCACCATGGATCTTAGGAATGTAACTACCTCTTGATAGTGATTCAGGTAGGTGAGAAGAGATGCATGTAGGATAAGAGGTAGTGATGCAATGGAAATGGCAAGATGAGAGAGGAGGTATTAAATACTCAACTTAGGTGTTACAGTATCTAAGAAGAGATATAGGTGAAAAGAGATGTAGGGAGTAAGAGAGGCGAAAGAGAGGACTTTCATGTAAGAGAGGATTGTAAATGTAAGAGGATTGAGGATGAAAATGGAGGAACATACTGATCTAAATAGGGCATGTGATACATAAAGACCAATGTAAGGTAAGATGCTAATCTTCTATACGTACATTTTGCTAGGATTATGGGATTACTCAAGACAATAAGAAAACCCTTGAGAAACGTTCATACATCAATCTCTTTCAATCTGCCTCTCTGGGAGGAAGTTAGTTAAAGCAGAACTAATAAATCTAACATACAGATGGATAGAGGAGAGCAACACAAAGTTACCCTCAAAATTTTAGCTCAATTGGCCTTCTAGATTGTTGGATATCAAGCACTTAATTTGGATGATTCCTAGTTGTAGATTTAATTCATTTATTTCCCTCTCATCATTTTCAGAGCCACCAGATCACTTTCAGATTTTTGTCTTTACTTATGCATTAAATGGAATTATTGGCTCAGATTTGCCCTGTCACCCTTGACTGAAAACTTGCGTCGTCCCACATGTCATTGCATGAACAAGACCAAAAGAAGGAATAATGATATTTTTATAATAAAAAAATATTTAATATTGGGGGATGTGGTGTTGCAGCACACTTGACCGCACTTTTGAAGAACCTCTAAATAATGAGTTACATATCAGTGCCACGTGTACATGTGGTGCCATGTGTCCCATCGCACATCATCGGTGATGCACTTTTTCACCACTCAAGGGAAAGAATGATACTAAAATAATAGATAATTTATATCGGATCTCTTCAGTCCTTCCTCGCATATATTATAAAAAATGCCTCATTTTTTCCCATTCGACCACATCATCAATGTGATTAAAAATGATCATGCATTTATGATTGGCTAAAGCCATTCATCAATTTACGATGACACTCGGATTATTAAAAATAAATACTAATAATACATTAATAACGCATACAAAATAAAATACAAAGCCAAAAATATAAATAAACATATATTTTGTCTTATCGAAATCATATCTTTACGAGTATAATGTCAAAACATTTCGGCTGAAACATATTACATTTTAAAAGTTATTTTAAATCAGAATTCAGCATTAGAAAGACCCCCAAAATACTGAAAATACGAGAAAATTTAAAAGGTTGTTCTAAATATGGATTTGATCAATTTAGGCTTGATAACATGCATATATAACCAATTAAGTCAAATAATCAGGTAAATATCTTTATATCAACAGATTAATAATGTGTATTATTAACAATATCCTTATTATCAATGAATTAAAAAATATTCTTGGAAAATAAATTGAAACCTAGATGATTGAAAATTTGGTGATGTGAATTTATTACAGGATAATATCTTTGAATTTTGTCATTTATATAAAAAATTTTGATCCACATTGTGTCTTTTAATGGTCTTTGAATTATCATAAGGTGATTCCATATTGGATTGAGTTTCAAGTAAGAAAGTTTGAGATAAAGTGAATCAGGATAAATTGTATTATGATATTTTTCTGAAATTTTGGATTTAAAAACTCATTGCCTATTTTTTTACGCAAAGAAATCTTTTGATTTGGAAATAAAATATTTGGTTAGTTTACTATCAATGTGTCTTCCAGTTAATTTGGAAGAGCCAGAAGTGGCTGCTAAAGAGTTGTAGCTTAGCATTGGTGCTGTCAAGGAGTTGAACCAGGGAAATGTAACTTTTAGAATTTACGAACTTTTCGAGAATGTGCAGAGGTCTAGTAGGCATAAAGAAGGTATGGAACAGAAAAGGACTGAAAGCTATTTGATATGAAGGATTTGGGAAAGGATTAAGAAGATACAAATGGGTATTGTGAAGTCTACCTGAGCATACCCTTGGGCATTAGTACCAAGGAGCCACATTAAGGATCGCTCTAATACAATCATGAATGCGACATTTACAATGACATCTATGAATAATACAATTGAGTAGGATTTGCTTATCAATTTTCCAAATAAAAATTGACCCCTAAGCAGCTGGATTTGATAACTGTGTCCCTAAATCAGGAAAAAATATTAGGATGCATATTGATCTGATTGTCCCCTAAACATAAGTCCAAGAAATAAGAAAGATTTTTTGTCTAGTCACTCTAAGATATGGGTGAAAATATAACACACTAGTTTTCCTTCTTAGTATAAAGTTCAGTTACTGATAGTAGATCCACACATCCCACATATTGAGTTTATATGTTACAATTACTTGATTTCCTCATAGTTTGTAACTGGTAGTTTTATGTGTCCAATCAATGATTACTCATTTTACTTTGTACCAGAATGTTAGCCTTCTTTAAACTTTTGTCTCATCAAGAATTCTCCAAGAATGTCTACTCGGCACGAAGAAATCATCGACTGATAAGTCTTTAGTAAATCAAGAAGTCTGTCATCTTGTTACATCAATGATAAGATATGTGTCATGTTCACTACCTACACATACTTCAATGCAGAGCATAGAAGCTTATATTATGGGGTTGGGTTAATATAAAGACACCCTCATATCTGGATTACTCTAGGCTAGCTTCCGCATCTATTTATGCAGTCTTCCAAAAAAATTAAATAATTATCATACACATGAATATCAATGACCTCGACATTGTAAAAAATATGGGTGTGGTAGTTCATCTGCTTATATTTTTTGATAATCATATTTTAATACTTCAGCTTAGGCGGCTTCTCTAATTTTGCAAACTAATCATTGACCTGTATAATATAAATTTTGGTATAAGTTTATTAATCCAAAACATGAGTGAAAGGACTATTTCCAAGTGACTCTGCTATTTATCTTTGAAGGTGGAGTGCACATTTCCCACACGTATTTTATATTTAGCAATCAATGTCATAGTCAGAACTAATTCACACACGAGGTAGAAAACAAGGACAGGTCGATATTTATAATTTGTTGGTCTATGATCTCGAATCTACTTTTGAGGAGAAAAATTTACCTTATTGGTGTTTGTCAACAAATGCCAAAAATAAGTGCAAGAAAAATAACTTGAATGTACTGCTAATATGTATGTGTACCTTGTATTTGCATTATATTTTAAGAATTTTTTCATCATATTGATTAAAATAATTCATATAATCATTAATTATACACACACACCTACCAACATGCAGATATATATATATATATATGATTCATGCGTTGGCATAATTATGCATTCTAGATGATGTATTTGATAACGGACTAGCAATGATCCAAGAAAGAGGATACGACAATATATATATATATATATATACATATATATATATATATACATATATATATATAAATTTCTACAATTAAATGTAATTTATCATCATCTTGTTTAGTAATCGTTTCAATGCACATTACCATCATTCATGCATAAAATGGTTTTGTATTTTACTTTTTAAAGTGTTTTCTTGGATAATATTTATTATTATAGAAATTTCATATAGTCAGCATAATTCTATTTATTTTTATATATTTTAGTTTAATCTCATGTAAAAATTAGTTCAGCCAGATTGAGCTGTCAAGATGGGATTGTGCGGCTTTAGTATAAGATGAAATTAACTCGTGTAAGAAGGTTCATCAAATACCTGGAAGGGGTAGTAGGGATATTAGAGAAGGTATTCTCCAATGACCCCTTTTATGCATCAATACTGAATATAGGACTGACTAGGGTGAGATGGCTAACCATAAATAAAGTTATTAGGGACTCTTGCACGAACGAAGGATTATACATACACTATAATCACTGATGGTAAAGGTTTCATGAGACATTTTAAACAATACTTTTTATCTTCAAGTGAATAAGGCATAGCCTGGCACTCCATAGACTGGAAACGCAACCTAGCAATACAATGTATCCTCAAGAACATATAATATGTTGATATAGTTTATTATTAAGGTTGGTCAATAAATGTTAATGGTCCTTTCAATTTATTAACTTGATTTGTAAATGGGCCTAGAGGCACGCACAATAGCGTAAAGGATACCGGATGATATAATTGCTTAAGGACTTTAATAAAAAGCACCAATAAATGGGACAGTCATTTTAGGTGCCTATTCCAGTGAAACATGGGTCCCCATCCTTTATTCTCATATTCACTCTCCACTCATTACATTAGAGAATGTTGATGGTCTGAAGATCAACATCATCCTCAAGAAGGGTTGGGGAAGAAGAAGGGAAGATCCAACTGTCCCTTGATCATGCGGATACGTCCATAGGTCGTGTACGTGAGCGGCTTGAATTTACTCTCCGATGGAGAAAGTCTAGGGTAGAACAAGTTCCCCCTGAGGTACAGCATGTTTCCCATATTACAGAAATCATGTTTTGAATTAATTTCATCTCCCCCTGCAATGAAAAATATTTTCCAAGCATCCATTATTGGACTAGTGATTAAAACAATGATCTCTGTTGTGCATCAGTTCTAACTGGAATGCAAGATTTGGTTTTGATTGTTTATCATACCGTGAGTCATTTGAGAGTCTTTTGAAGATGGAAGCCATATATATTTATATATAGGCTAACCGATAATGGTAAAGGTTCCACGAGAGTTGATAAGCTCCACTGTACCTTGAAGATGGATGTGTATCTAAACACCCCGAAGGTTTGAAATTGAGCCTATTTATTGGGTTAAATAGATCCTTAATTAGTTAATTTGTTTGTTGATAACATGAATTAATAAGATTTGGTAATAAATATTATTGGCCAATAAAAGTCATTAGCCAAACCGATGCATGGCCCTAGAGGGTTACACATATACTTAGGTGTAGATAGATACACTAAAGCTATAATAACTTGATAGAAGTATCCAAATACAGTATAAATCGGGGGCACCCATTTAAGTGTCCATACAAGCTACGCTTAGGCACCCCTTTCTTCCCTTCCTCTCAAAAAATCATATCTAGTCTGATGGACGGTGAGACGATAAATCATATCCATCTAGTGTGACTGGATGGTGAGTGGCTAAATCATATCCACAAGAGTTTTTAGATATGAAAAAGAAGGTCCACCATATTGGTAATCACATGGACACATTTTCAAGGGTGTGTGCTCTTCTAAGGAACTGAATGAGAGTAGAATCTAACACACAGAAATGTTCATCCTTTTTATGGATTCAATATGCATTTATTTTTTCATTATACTGCATAAAAAATTATTTCATATCCTCATCAAATACCACAGAACCTAACAAGTGCTAGAAGATCAGATGGTCTGAGATCAGTTGATCCACTCTCAGAACTAATGAGTCAGGGAAAAAACTGACGAAGTCGACCCTAAGTCTGCAAAGTAAACCCAATCGATCCAATTGCTTGAAGAGATGGTGGTAATTAGTGATAATTATGATAAATGTGTTTATAATTTACTCAATTGAAATATACTCTAAGTATTTTAAGTATTTAATATATCATGTTATTAACTTGGTTATCTGAATTTTATCATTAACATTACCTTGTGCACATTATCCGCATTTGGAACTAAACTTGTTGGACATTCATATCAAGTAATAATTATTACAAATGAATATTTTCAGGTCATACATGTGCATAAACTTATAAAATTTAAATTGGATGAACATGAATGGGCTTGAGAATTCCATGTTATTTATGGTTATTTCTTTCAGCTGTTGGGTCAAATGGAACAGATTTCATTTTGGGAATAAAATTAGCAGTTAGAGAGATAGGGGATCACTTCATAATTTTCCCTAACTTCAGTCTTAATGAGGAGAAAGAACTGCGAATCAAATAATCCCAAAAATTCAAATTCAACCATTGTAAAAAAGGAAGGAAAAACAAGGATAACAAATAGATAAAAATAGAGGGGCATTTTAGATCATGCCCTACGTATAAATATTCATTACCTAGTTAAAGCAAGTAGCACATAGCTCTCTTGGATCCTGGGTTTTCAACCTAGTTAAAATAAGTTTTTTACGTATTCTTCTTTTGTTCTTCACTTTATCACATATAAAAATTCCTGATATTGGTGAAGTATAATGGTCCAAGTTCAGGAAAAAAGCATGGGGAGCTGAAGACATCAGAATCAACACTTAGAAACCTAGAATTAGAGTTGCATCGTCATCCCCATTTATTTCCTCAAATTATCCTTCATTTTACATTACTTTATGTCACCAATCATTAACTGTTAATGATCGGATGTCGCCAATCATTATCGTTATTTCTGATTCATCACCGTTCGATGAATCAAACGGCAACACATGGTGGCATGAAAAAAAAAAAAATTCAAATATTCATATTTAATAACATAAAAGTCCAACAAATACATATAAATATATGTTTTGAATTAGAAAAATCATATCTTTCTGAATTTAATGTCAAAGAATTCCAGAAAAATCATATTTTGACTCAAACAATTATATTATTTCAGGATCTATTATCATAAAATCCCTTCAAGTATAAATAAAATGCCGAACATTCAGAACATCATTCTAAAAATAGATTTAATCATTTTAACCTTGATAACATGCATACATAATAACTTTAATGCAAATAAACATGTAAATATGGTTCAGTTAAGGTACTAAAAACGCATGTTATCAGACCCCCCAGCTTAAATCATTGCTAGTCCCCTAGCGATGGCTTTGAAGATTTTTTGGGTTGTTACTTAGATTGTGATCTGAGAAACTTGGGTACGAAGTGTTGATGATATCAACTAAACTTATAAATAAGAATATTTTCATGAATTTCTGGACAACAAATGATGAATTCCCTTATGGTTTTAGAAAGACCTGGTGGCCATGAGGAGGGCAGTTTACTTCTCGCCGGGTATGACACGATAATCAAGGTGATGCTCTCTCCTTCCTTCTGGTCTAGGGCCCTCTCTCTCTTGTAATAGCTATGTTGACCCCTGGGATTCCCTAGTAACCTTCCACCTACTTGAAGTCAAAAGGTGAACATTCTTGTTCTCTTGTTAGGGCACAGAACATCAATTGTGTATCAATGAATCATCGGTAGTGAAATTTCTATCTAACTAAGGAAGAAGAAAGAATCAGATGGTGGATGGCTCAAAAGAATGGGTAAGGGTAGGTAGGGGATGTTTTCTGGATAGGCAGCTCTTAGATAGCTTACTCCAAATAACCAGAAGGGTGTAGAGAAAAATAATGATGAAGGAAGAAATGGGTAAATTACATAAATGCATGTCCACCTAGGCATGAGATGATGCATGTAGTGATCAATAATTCCTCTAAATAATGAGCATATCTTCTTCTGAAACATAAGGCCCAAATATTTTATTTTATTATTATTTTTCCTTTTTTTTAAGGGGCGAAGTAAAAATGGAAGCTTTATCAAAAAGGTATTTGATTAAATGTTTTCATAGGCTATTGTTCTTATGTTACTAAGGAAAATGATGAGATGAGATGATGTAGACGAAGACAAAGGAAGGGATAATGATAAGAGGATATCGTGAAAAAATGATACTACAAAGAGGAAGAGGATAAATATGTGGGAGTAAAGCATATTGTAAGTAATACAGGGTACGTCCTAATTTACTCAAATTTTGCACGACTCCAATTTTGGAAATTTCACCAGAACTTTTGCTAGAGTGCTCGGATCGAAGTGATTTATGTCCCATTGGATTTAGAAGGCCTTAATCTATAGGAATCAACTACAAGAGCATCATCAACAGGGTCCTATAGCTAAGATTGGAGCCTTTTGAATCCAAGAGGTAAGTTTTTTCATCCGAATTTTAATTTCGATAAACTCCATGATACAGATCCCTAAATATACCAAATTTATATTCTATCTTTTTGTCTCAACAAAACGTATCGTTTTATATTGCTCAATCAATATGAAATTTCCATTTTAAACTGCAAATTTCCATCAGTTGAAAATTCGCTTCGCCATGAAAGATAACTCGCAGCCTGCAATCCAATGAGGGCTGCAGAGTCACATGGGCGCCCCATCGACATGGCTGCCACGTTGGCGGGCCAGCGGGCCCTGACTGCCCATGTGGGGGCCGAAGTCGGGTCCACTGATGCCATAGTGGACCCGATTCAGCCCACATCAGCTACCAGAAGCATCCACGCCGTTGAATCCGCCAGCATGGACGCATTTGACAGCTCTTTAAATACCAAAAAAGACAAAAAAAAAAGTCAAAAAAATGCAAGCCAGAATCTCGACAGCATTAAATGCTGCCGAACGGGTGAACACCGAGTCCATTTGGACCGTTGCGACGGCCACGTGTCGCAATCACAACGGCCCGACGATGGACTCCTGGTGGACCACCCATCGGTTCAAAAAATTGAGCCGTCGGCAATAAATGCGGACGGCTCAATTAGTACATCATTTTGCTTCGAGAGTGGATCGATCTTACTACATAATTAGATCTGTTCTTAAGATTGATCCAATTGCAACCGTCGAATCGACCACATCAGCCCTCGAGGGCCAAAATCATAATGGCACCGGCAACACATTAAATGCGTTACCAGTAAGCTCACCCCCTTGGCCGCCCAATATTGTTGGTTGTTCCACGCCCTCGCTGCCGTTAGATGCTCTTGTGGCCCATGAATCATACAGTTTTGATCCCTCCACGCAGTCGCCACCTCATCATCCCATGGACAATGCTGACGTGGCACTGATTGGTTGGTTTGACTCGCCTGAGTTACTCCGAGTCGACCTGGTCGACTCGGACGACTCACACCGAGTCGAATAGGCCGTCAGCGGCCGAGTTGACCTTGTAGACTCTGCCGACTACAACTGAGTCGACTAGGTCGGGAGTGGCTGATCCGACCAGATCGACTCGGCCGATTCTGACCGAATCGACCTGGTCGAGATTGGCCGATCCGACGAAACCGACTCGGCCGATTCCGACCAAGTCAATCTGGTCGACTCGGTCGAACCTGTCCAAGTCGACCCGGTCGACTCGGCCAAGTCCGAACTGAGCGTCGCGGTTGATCTGGCCCGGATTGTTCAGGTCAACCCGGCTTGGATAGCCTAGGTCAACCCAGCTGACCCTGTCAGAGTTGACCAGGTTGACCCGGTAGACTTAGTCAACCCTGATCGAGTTGACTAGGCTGACTCGGTCAATCTTGACTAGGTTGACCAGGGTGTCTCGGTCAACCCTGGCGAGTCGACAAGGCTGACTCATCTAACCCTGATTGAGTCACCCCGGTCCCCTTAGTCAACCCTGACCAAGTTGACTAGAGGGACTCGGTCAATCCTGACACCTTAGACGCCCGAGTTGGTTCAGTTCACTCTAGATGAGTTGACTCAACCTGTCAATCCCAGGTCAAACATGCTACTTCAGCCCGTGTGGACATTGATTCAATGGTCGACCTAACCGGTACGCTGATCTCCACCGAGTTTCTCCGATAGAGTTGAACGGGCACGCCCTGTGAGACCTGGCGGATTCGGGCCAACATGCCCAAGTTGACTCGGGTACTCCTAACCGATCCAGTCAAGGGGATTGACTCAAGCTTGCCCAAGAGAACTTTTCCGGCACAACTCCACTCCCAATGATGACTTGGGTAGCGAGGGTGGCGGGTCCTTCACATACGACCCACAATAAACCACTACCGAAGACTACGCTACCCCTTTTTACGATGCCACAATCGTGAAGAGGGGTTATACTGGCTCTAAGGGTGTGCGTATAGTCACCTTCTCAAAGAGAAGGTATTGCGAATGGCAGCACCACTTGCTTATACCCTATTGGGGGGTTTGCTACAAAGCGACCACTCATTGACGACATCATGAAAGTATACCTAGCGCCAAGGAACTTCCTTGGGCCGGTCGTCATTGGAGCACGCAATCGTAGGAGCGTCTTTATTCATTTCCAGTTGGAAGCCGACTTCAGGAAGGATTGGAGCCGTACCATATGGACGATCAATGGCTCCACGATGCACACCTACCGATGGGCAGCCGAGCAAACGAGTAGCTCACACGAGCATTGCCCCCACTCTGTCCTAGTTCCCTAGACTACGACCCCATCTCTTTACACCTACCGCCCTGGAATCCCTAGCCAACGCTGTTGGAACTTTCATAAGTACAGACAGATGTCCACCTATTCGATTGCCTTGGATATGCGAGGGTATGTGTAGAGATAGATCTACTAGAGCCCATCCATCGCATGATACTCATTCGCAATGGTGATGAGATGATTCGCCAGTCCATTGTGTACGACAACCTCCCACAGTTCTATACACACTGCACCCTACTGGGTCATACCTTCCATGCGTGTCGCCAAAAGGTGACACAGATTGTCTT
The DNA here is from genome assembly GCF_029677425.1 of Wolffia australiana. Lineage (NCBI taxonomy): Eukaryota > Viridiplantae > Streptophyta > Magnoliopsida > Alismatales > Araceae > Wolffia > Wolffia australiana. The sequence goes on from NC_135838.1 coordinate 22,050,483, forward strand.
GACCCCTGAGGAAGAGTATCTTCCACCCTTAACCTCCAACGACTACACAGTCGCGATGAATTCTACCGTCCAAGGGCGTCACCTTAATTAGAGACCACCCCTAGGTATGCGTCCCACATCAACACCACAGGCCGCGATTAGTGTGTCCTCTTCTATCCCTCGAGACACTATGACGGCGAAGCCTATAAAGGCTAAGCCTCCCCTCACAGCTTCACAGTGGGCGAAGAAGGGCGCTGATAAGCGCACCCGAACCCTACCACAGGCTAAGGATGCCCCGTCTACTAGTAAAGGCAAAGAGGTAAGTGTATCCACACTCACCTCGAATACTTTCGCCATTCTAGATGTGTCAAAAGGACCAGAGGTGAGTGATTACCTAGAGGTCGGGTGGAGTCCCTCTCGTATCCACTCTACACCCTCCCGTGCTTCCTCATCTTCCCCCCATGTATCCTCTCGTCACTCACCCCCTTGGTCTAGCTCTCCCCACCCTACACCCCCTGGCCGCCCCTCGTCATCCCCCCATGTACCCTCCCGTGCCTCCTCTCGCCAATCACCCCCTCGATCTAGCTCTACCCATCCTGCACCCCCTTCCCGCCCCTCGCCATCTCTTCAGCCCACATCTTCCCCCCCTCGTCATCACCTATCACATCTCCGCCCACCATCCGATCCCCCTCATCTCCCCCATCACGCCACAACCCATCGCCCTTTTCTACCCAACCGCAACCCCCACCTGATATACTCATCTCCATGGCCCACCTCCATCCATCACATATCCCTTTCGAGTAGGCGAAACGCTTAACTAATCGTCAGGCTTCACTCACTAGTTCAGAGGACACTTGTGGAGGTACTAGTGGTCGGGCTTCCATGGGAGAGGAGAAAGGTGATGTCTCTCCCTCTGAGGATTCACACATGGATACCTCTCCCCCTCTAGGACATCGTTTGGATGCCTCCCATAGATGCCACATATACAACACCCGATCAAGGGTGCGTCACGTGAGCCAGTAGTTTTATGATTCCAAGTCTTGTTTGGAATTGTAAAGGGATTGGTAACCCTCTAACCTAGTCACATCTCCTCTCACTAATAAAAAAGCACAACTTAGGGATAGTTGGGCTTATCGAACCGATGAGAACATCAGATCATTCCCACTCCATAGCAAGGAAACTCGAAATGGTCATGTTTATTGTCATTCCTCGAATAAGCTATGGCTTGTTTGAAGGGAGATTATTCGTTGGTGCTACTGGCTAAGTTGGTTGTCACTTTGGACGTACCGTACTCCCCGAAGCCCTCATAGCTTATTGTCATTTACGCCCCGAATAGACAACTCGAGTGGGAGGCTCTCTGGGAGGAACTTGCCTTACATGCCCATTCCCACTCACGGTTTGTTGATCTCCCTTGGTTTATAGCTGGGGATTTCAACTGCATATGGGCAGTTAGAGAGCGCTAGGGGGGCCGCCCACCTCGGTCACAATCTATGCAAGCATTTAACGAATTTATCCATTAGGCGTCACTAGTGGAGCCGCCTACCATAGGTGAGCAGTGGACCTGGTGTAATGAACGTCAGGCGGATGCGCCTGTGCGAACGGCTCGACCGTTGTTTTACCAATAGTACCGCACTAATGCGTTGCACCATTACGATTGAGATCCTACCGCGATATTACTTGGACCTTTCGAAGCCATGTGATTAGAGGACACCGACTTCCATCGTTATGTACGAAGCCATTGGCATGGAACGATCTCTACATCACATATGGAGAACTTGAGTTACAAATTGAGGAATCTCAAGTTCCACCTTAGATGGTGGAATCGGCATGTCTTTGGAAACGTACACGCACCGGTCAAAGCACTCAAGCGGGAACTACCTGCTATCGAGCGGTAGTTGCAAGATGGTTGCACGGAAGACGTGGGAGAACGCCAGCTTCACCTTAAAGAGCAGCTTGAGGACGCTATGCGACGCAGGAGATTTTCTATCTCCAAAAGTTGCGTGTCCAATGGCTACAAGAAGGTGATAGAAACACACGTTTCTTTCATGCTTCAGTCTGTCATAGAGCACGTCCCAATTATACGACACTATTAGAGACGTATAGGCAGGAGCTGATAACACCCTAAATTCTGTCTTTATTTCATGTTATTAGCACAATTTTATGCATTTAAAGAGCTTAAAATGGGGTTGTTTTCAAGTGATTTCTGATTTTTCCCTAATTTTCTGTTAATTCTATGAATTTTAAAGGATTTATTGAAGCTTGAAATAACTATTTTTGAATCAAAATGGCAAGTTTAATATTTAATTTCGATATTTATCAGCATGGGGATGAATAAGTGAATTTTCTAGAATTTTTTATGAATTTTTAGGATTTTTCTGAGATTTATTTGAAGAGGAAATGTATTTATTCTAAGGAAAAAAGTATATTTATAAGAGAAAAAAAAGTATTTATATCATTTTTGAATTTTGAAGGGCCTTTTTGCAAAGTTTCGTTGCAAAAAGACCCTGAAAATAGCTCTCGGTCGCCGCTACAGGCGTAAAGATGTAATTTAAAATCTTCCGGGGTTTTATTGCAATTATTTAATATATATTTTAATGTTTTTAGGAGAAACCAGAGGAGAGAGAGTGCGGCAGGGGCATATACACAATTACTTTTGGGCGGCGTCCAACAGCAATTCCAGGCTTTTTAAGGACTTTTCTGCAAAAAGAAGGATTCAAAATGCGCCAGCCAATGAGAGAGCAACACGTCATGACGTGTTTAAAAACGAAATGAATAAATAAATCAATTTTAAATCCAATGGATTAAACTGGTTTAAAATTGATTTATTAATAACTTTTGATCCTGAAGTCCGATTGAGGTATTTTTTTACGGATCTGTTCGTCTCGATCCCCTCTTGCTATCTGTACGGTTGGATCATTCAGATCCAGCCTAAATTGATAGATAAATATTAATTACTAAATGGGGGTAAAATGGTGATTTTTAGCATATAACCTAAGTATAAAAGCTAAATTTCAAGAGGGGGAGCTCATTCTTGATGGTGCTCTATCACATCTGCAAACAGAGAGGAGCTCCAGCTTGGATCAACCTATTTGGTACTTTTTCGTTCATTGTATTTGAATTTTTTGGTGTATTTTGGATGTTGTTATTTTAATCTCGTAATCGTTCTTCTTAATTTTGGTCTGAACTTCTAAATTGCTTGGCTTGAGCGGGATGTACAAGTCGTGACTAGGATTGAGAGGAGAAATTGAGAGATTTACCTGGCTATTCAAGTGCATTTCAAGAAAACTATAAAAAAGCATAAAAAGGGTTAACTTTCTAGGAGATTGAATTTCCCATTCCATTATTCAATAGACTAGTTGTTCCTGAATTATCAAATCTACAAAATCAACCAAAACACATCTAAATATTCTTCTTAATCTCTCTAATTGACTTCTTTGATCCTTTAAATTGGATCAATTAATTCAATTTAGAGCCCCTTATTTCTTCTACTTCTCTCATATGTTGTACCCCCTTTCCAAATTTCTCATCTAATTAGGGTGATTTAATCTGTGTTGAAGATTAAACTAAACCCAATTAGGTTCAAATTATTCAAGGAGAATATCAATTGGATTCCTAAATAGCTTCCCTTGGACGACACTCGTACTTATCACTACACATCTTAAGTAGAGTTTTTATAAATTTGATTGCATAAGCCAAAATTTACAGCGACAAGGGCTAAAAACTACATAATTTCTACCCCTATTTTTGGCTTATCAGGAGCCCATCCAACTAGCAACTACAGGAGTGGAGTGTTATCACTCGCTCCTCTCCTCACAACCAACTGTTGTGAGGGAGGACATCCTTGCCTCTATCCCTCACTTGGTGACCAACCAAGATAGTGCACTTCTCACAACCCTTCCTACCCGAGCAGAGATTAAGGAGGTCATTTTTCCCTTCGGTAGGAACAAGGCCCCAGGACCGGATGGATTTTCCACAAAATTCTACACTACATGCTGGGATATCCTAGGCACTCACTTGGTGCTTGTTATCAAGGAGGTGTTCACACGCAAAGTCTTCCCGCGAAGTTGGAAATCCACTTTTCTAGCGCTCATTCCAAAAGTGGACACTCCAATTTCCTTCCGAGACTTTCGCCCCATTAATCTTTGTAATGTATGCAAAAAATCTGCATCCAAAATTATTACAAATCGACTAGGGCACTTTCTCGATAGACTTATCTCGCTTGAATAGTGTGGTTTTTTTAGGGGTCAACAAATCCATGATAATATCATACTAGTTCACGAGCTAGCCCAATCACTAGACGCTCATATTCGGGGCTCAAATGTCATCGTCAATTTAGATATGGAGAAGGCCTTCAATGGAGTCGAGTGGAATTTTCTTACCCAAGTGTTACGTCGCTTTGGGTTCACTGATGTGTTCATCGATCTAGTCGATGCCTGCACTCGAGAGAATCATTTCTCTCTCTTGATGGATGGAAATTCCACTGGCTTCTTCACGACCACGAGAGGTCTATGGCAATGTGATCCTATCTCATCCACCCTTTTTATATTGATGGATGAGGTCTTGACTCAATCGCTCACACGTGCGATCAATCGTGGCCTAATCCAACTATATTTTACGATAAGCGGATGCCCGATCCTCTCACACTCACTCTCTGCGGATGATGCCATCCTTTTCCTTAATGGATCCAAAAAATCCATTAAGGAATTTATGAGCGTCCTGACTGTGTACGAGCAAGCCTCGGGCCAGCTCGTCAATGCCTCAAAGAGTAGCTTTATAGTTGGTCCTTCCACCACTACAAAGCGCTCTCAGATAATCCAACACTCTGCCTGTTACTCACGAGGATGCCTCCCTTTGACTATCTTGGATGTCCTATCTTTCTCGAATGCGCTAGACATCATTACTTTGATGCCCATCTGGCCAAATTCAGAAAGAAACTTGAGGGATGGAAACTCTATTTTCTCTCTCCTAGAGGACGAATCCAACTTATTCGACATGTCCTCATGAGTATCCCACTGCATACCCTTGCGGTCTACTCACTATCTTTCATAGTCCTCCGCTCAGTGGAACGACTATGCACACATTTCTTATGGTCCGGTCACCTCGAGGGTGAGCGTCGCCATCATTTGGTCTCTTGGGAGAAAGCATGTCGGCCAATGGCTGAGGGGGATTTAGGGATCAGCCGCCTCTCAGACGTCCATGACATGCTTCAAAAAAAACTCGTACGGCGCATGCGCACCTCACACTCCCTATTGGGAAGTTTTACTTGCGCCAAGTATGGTGAGTGGGCCCGTCGAGAGATGCATATCCGGGGCCATTGAAGATGGCAGACGTGGTAGCGATAGTGGCTTGAGATCGCCAGGTCACATGTTGGCGTATAGGCCAAGATACGATTAGCACCTGGTTTGATACTTGGTACGCTGACAAGCCTTTCGCTCGCCAACCCTGCTTTGTACCTTATCGAGTGCGAATCATAGTTGCCCAGCTACTTATGGACAGCATGCCACACCTATGGGAGCAACATGGCTTCCTCTCGGCCATGTTGCCCCTGGTCTAGAACACTTCAATTGGGTCCACTCCCGACCGTGCTATTTGGATGCTCACACTCGATGACGCTTACTCATGCAGTTCTTCTTGGGAGTATTTCCGTGAGAAATCCCCCATCCAGCACTGTGATCATCGCATCTGGCACCCAGCGATCCTTACCCGCGTCTCCTTTTTCCTCTGGAGACTCCTACACTGTGGCCTCCCGACTAATGATCAGGTGATCTGTCTAGGCCACTCTCTCATTTCACGTTGCAACTACTGTCCCGCATTTCCACATATTGAGACTATGGAACATCTTTTTTTCCATAGTGAGACAACTATAGAATGTTGGCGCCAAATCACACGCCTTTAGCGCCCACTCCTTCATATTCCATTGACCCCGTTGGAGTGTTTTGACAAGATATTTCTCTTGCCAATATGCTCTAAATGGAGCCCCATTTTACACATCACCATAGCTTATTTACTATGGGAGATATGGAAGGGGCGAAATTCTTCTCGTTTTGCAGGGACTCCCATGCACGTCGTGGATCTCATCCCCACTCGAGACTACAGCTCAGCACTCAGATGCGATCTCCTTCGTGCCTGGGGCATTTCGTTGACCCTTGCCCCTATCTGCATTCAGCTATAGGTCATCCATTGGCACCCACCGCCGATTGGCAGCCTTAAACTGAATGTGGATGGTGCGTCCCAAGGGAACCTGGGGCCAGCAGGGGGAGGTGGTATCCTCCAGGATCATACAGGGAGTATTCTCTTTGCTTTCTCCTCTTTCTATGGCGTACAAACAAACATAGTAGTTGAAGCTATCGCGATACATGATGGTTTACTCTGTGAGGAACAAAACCTTCATAATATTGTTGTAGAATTGGACTTAGAGGTGTTAGTCAACATGCTTCATGCAGGTACATGCTCCCAGTGGAGACTACACCGTGTATGGCAGGACATCATGCGGTGCCGCCCTCGCATAACTAGCGTTCGTCATCAGCTGCGAGAAGGCAACAAGACAGCAGATGCCCTCACCAATAATGTGGTACACACACGACTCCCGACCTCCCTTTTCCTTTCTTGGCAGGCGCTTCCTTCGACTTCTAGGGGATGCTATCTCGTCGAACATCTCGGCTTGCCGAACCTTTGCACGCGCCGCACACTTTCGAAGGAGGCCCCGCGGGAGTGGCGGATCGCGTGGAGCACTCGAGGTGGGAGCGCTCACGCCTGATCCGAGGATCATGACAGCGGGGTGAACTGCGCCCACCTCGGATGATGTCCTCGCCACACACTTCATCTACGCAGTTGTTAAAGGTGGGGACAGCTCCACTATCTCTCCACCATCATCATGTAGGAGGCTCCGGTGAGGCGTTGACGCGAGCACTTCTCCGAGCACTTGGAAGGTATCACTTACGTATTGTTTCCTTTCTTGCACATGGGCGTGGACGAGAGGGATTTGAGTGTAATTGAGATATTTATACTCGCTCCACGCCTATAAACATTGATAAACACTTCACTTTATAAATAAAATCCCCCTGGGTGGCATCCAAGGCACGGCTGGATTGGTCTACGGGCACAACCGTAGGGTTGGCCGTACCCGGCATCGTGTTTTTTGCCTTCGAAAAAAAAGTAATACAGGGTGATGGTATAGATGGGTTCCTATATGGATAAACCATAATATGTGAACTGCTCAAGTTAGGTTAGGGCAAAGGGTAAAGCTTAAGGTGGCTCAAGAAAAAATGATCATGTGCTCTAAGACTTGAAGAAGTGATCACCCATAATCCAAGAAAGATTCCAGATAATAAAGATCCCCATTACTTGAGAGATTCACTTAGTGGAAATTTGAATGATATGTGGTTCACTCAACACTCAACCTAGGGAAATAATACTTCAATCCTTTGATTTTCATGTCTGTTCCTCATCCTACCAGATATCCTAGCCACTTAGGAAGAGATCATGGGTCTAGAATCACGGCTCCTACCATTAACAGGTATACTCGATCTGCTACAAGATCTTAACTTCTATGCACTTATTTATAAATTTAAAATGGACTAACTTCCCAAGTTGGGGTTGGTTTAAATGAAGGGAGATATTTTGAAAACAAATACTGGATTTTGAGAACAAAGTTTTTAGCACCCTACTTGACTTGATTCATGAATTTATAAATTAACAATCTTCCCCCTCCCAACTAAAATCTGCATTGTCCGTAATGCAAGAAATAAAATTGTAGGAGAAGGGATTGTCAAACCGTGATTCTTGCGCCATTGATGTTACTGTGTCTTTGTGGGTCAATGTGTTTAATATGTTTGCCTCTACGCACTTGGTCGCCTAAAAACCAAAATTATCTAGAAAGATAGTTAATGAGAACCAATGGCTTACTTAATAGACAAGTATTAAAAGAAAGGTTAAAGAGTGAACGAAAAAATCTATAAATTAAGCATAATATATTAATGTACGACTAAACCGTGGGTCATCATGAAGATCTATCATCACTTCTATAGGTTGAGGTTCTAGTTTCAGGTATGGCTTCAACCTTAATCCATTATCTTTAAACTGCCGACCTGTCTTTGGATCTGAATTAAAAAAAACTCAATTATCAAACGGTTCAATGATAATAAATGATCCATTACATCTGCTCCTAAGCTTCCCTGGAAATAATTTCAAACGAGAATTGTAAAGCCATACTTGTTGATTCTCATAAAAATTTCTTCAATTCTAATTTTTATCATGAGAGGTCTTCATTTTGGCTGTCTAAATTACAAAATTTTTGTACGGTTTGTTTCTTAATTCTTGTAACTCTTGGAGCTGTAATATATTATTTTTCCCTGCATCTTCCATAGTGAGATTCAATTCCCTAATTGTGCAATACGCTCGATGTGGAATCTTGATAAGCCAAAAATAGGGGTGAATTGTACAATTTTAGTATCCCTTGTTGTTGTTAATTTTAGCTTATACATTAAAATTTATAAAATCTTAAAGTAAGATGTATAATGATTAGTATAGGTATCGTCCAAGGGAAGCTTGTAAGGAATTTCAATTGTGATCTTTGTATAAAATTTGACCCTAATCAATGAAGACCCAACCACCCTAATTAGATGATGAATTTAGAAAGGGGGTAGAAGAGATGGGAAGAGTAGAAGAAATAGGGAGTTCTAAATTGAATTCTTTGATCTAATGAAAAGGATCAAAGGAGTCAGGTAGAGGGATTCAGAAGGAAATTTGATTTGTTTTTTTTTGGTTTTGGGGATTTGGTATCAAAATTCACTAACTATTAGATCATAAAGACAATCTATTTTCTCCAAGAAATTAAACCTTTTTATAATTTTTTGTTAATGTGAAAATGGAATAGCCAGGTCAATTTCATAATCTCTCCTCTCAATTCTAGTAAGGGCTTGTACATGCTGCTCAAGCCAAGCGATAGAAATTAAGACCAAGTTCAAGAGGAAAAATCACAAACTTCACAAAAACATAGTCCAAATTACACTAAAATTCAAATACAATGAAATAGAAAGCCCCTAATAGGGTTGATCCAGGATGAAGCTCCTCTCTGTCTGGCAGATGTGATAGACCCACCTCCAGAATGACCCCCTCCTCTCAAAATTTGGCTCTTATACTTAGGTTAAATTGTAAAACTATCATTTTAACCTTAGTCAGTAATTATTTTCTATCCATCAATGTAGGCTAGATCTGAATTATCCAACCAAGATGGAAATCAGAGGTCAAGATGATCAAATCCATAAAGAAATTATCTTAATCGGACTTCAGGATCAAAAGTTATTAATAAATGAAAATTGACCAATCTAAGTTGTTAGATCAATTTCCATTTATCTGATTTAATTAATTTTCTACATGCAATGTCATGTCGTCCCCTGATTGGCCAACACTTTTGAACTTAAAAATCTGGTTCATTCTTGTAGTGCCATTTGCCCGTGCTAAAAATAAGAAAAAATAGAAAAATAAGCATTATACATAGCGCTGTGCACGTACCGGTGCATTAGTGGTTCCAACAACCAATTAGAGAACACCACGTCATTCGCCCTGCGTGTGCTTTGTATGCACAACCCAGAAGATGAAATTACCCCCAGAGAGAGAATTTGCAGTAATTTTGCAGAAATTACCTCAGTAAGCATGTGTGCGCAAACTGACATCGCCCAAAAAAGATTTATGTGTATGTCTTTTTTGCTCTCTCTCTTCCATTTTTTCCTAAAAAACCATGAAAAAATCCTGATTAATTTCAATAAAAGCTTCTAACTATTTTAGGTTTTTACCACCATGACGGAGGGCTGTTTTAAGGGTAAAATTGCAAACAAAATTTGAGGAAAACCCCTTTAACTGTAGAAATTGCTTAAGAACTTTTCTTGTCCTTATAAATATACTTTATTTTCATTTAAAAATTCATTTCTTTGAATAAATTCCCAAAAAGTCCAATAAAATTCCTTAAAAATCTAGAAAATTTAGTAATTTGTCCCCACAGTAATTAACATTAAAATTAAATTTTAAACCTACCATTTTCATTTAGACAGAATTTTTCCAAGCTTAATTAATTTCCCAAAAATTCATAAATTAACAGAAAATTAGAGAAAAATCAGAATTCACTTGGAAAAACTAATTAACATGTAGTATATGATAACAGCCCCTTTTTAAACTATTTAAATGCATAAAATTGTGCTAATTGTGGAAATAAATACTGAATTGATGGTGTTATCAAATCTTAACAAGAAGATGACATGCTTTTGCAAATATGATTCTATAAGGGGACATCTCAATGGGTCCCTTATTGGCTATTCTATACACCCACGAAGCATCGGGTAATCTCTCAATACAATCTTTGTTGTCAGGCCCTATTATCTTCTTTATAATTTTTTTGATTTCTCTATTACTTACTTCAATTTGGCCATTAGCTGAAGATGGTATGAAGTGGTCATGTTCTGACGTAGCCTATTTCTTAAGTAAAGATCTGATAGTACAATTGTTAAAATAGGATCCACCATCAATAATTATTGCTCTTGGACATCCAAATCTAGAGAATATATATTGAGTTAAAATTTTAAGTACTACTTTGACGCGGGACCATCTAGCTTCGAAGACCTGATCTTAACCACTTCATCGAGCGAAGTCTGACGCGCGACATCCAGCCTTCAAAGCACTCAACCTTTGCCAACAAGACCTTGGTGGTTTGACGTTATCTTTCATTTATTTTTCCCAGCTTAGTAGGCCTTGTGTGTTGGTCTGGTATGTCTTTGTGTTTGTTTGTCCATGCGTGTTTGAACCACTGTATGGACCTACACATTTATGTGTGTGAGAGCTCGTGTATGGGTGTGTTAGTGGGTCTCTCTCTCATTAGGGAGCCCTAAGACCCTTTTAATTGGGCCTTCTCCTCTTTATTTCTAAGGGGGAAAGCCCATATTGCCTTAACCAACTTGGCCACATAATCCAAAACCATCAATGTATACTCATATCCAAAGGATGGTGGAAAGGGTCCCTTAAAATCTATACCTTATAAATCAAAGATCTCAATTTGTATAATTGGTTTTTATGGAATGGTGTATTTCTTTCTTAGGTTGATCCTAAAAGAACGTAGGCCAAAAGAACCCGCATTAAAGAACTTTTGAAGCAGTAATTTTTTTATGCAAAATGTCCACCACAAAAAGATAAATGAAATAATCCTAAGATATGTCTATGTTCATATTTTGGGACATATATCCTCAAAATTTGATCAGAACCTGAATGAAATAGTTCAAGATCGTCCCAAAAATAGTATAGGACTTCTCTCGTAAATTTATTCTTCTCTTGGTAAGACCAATCCTCTAAGGTTTTGGGTTCTGTGCCTTGGTTCAACCATGGAAAAAAGGGTTTCGATGATGCAAAAGTGTATGAAATCGTCTCATAATTGATCTTGAAAATTAATACACCCCATGTGACTTTTGGGAAACTTGTTCCGCCATTGACTTTATCGCTCTGAGATTGTTCTAAAGTAGTTCACGTATCTGGCCTCTAGAATTATCCACGCATTACTTGGTGCTTAGATCTCCACCTCTTCTTCTTCAACTGTCCTTTAAAATCTTGAAGATCTTCTCACCATGGAGATACTCTTCTCGGTTGAGCGGAGAAGAGAGTAGAGTGGAGAGAGGGGAGGCTCTCAAATCTGGCTGGACTAGTGCTTGAAATGAGTGCCCCTTCCCTATTTATATTTTACTTAAGTTTTTCTTTAAAAATTCAAAAAGGAAAATATACCCACCAATACCCTTCTAGGCCCATGTATCATTCTAGTTAATAATTTTAGTGGCCCAATAAAAATTATTGGCCAACCTTATTAATTGATTATATCAATACATAGGTTAATTCACTAAGGATTGATTTAACCCAATCGATAGGTTATGTTTCCCGCCGGTAGGGTGCCAAGCTACACCTTGTGATTAAGAGGATACTGAGTGGCGTTTGAACTCTCTCTTGGAACCTTTATGCCATCGGTTGCCGTATATGTATCCATTATCTGTGTAAGACTCTCAAATGACTTAGGGTATGGTTAAACCAGAATCTTTCATTTGATTAGTAAAGATGCGTAACATGGATTAGAGAATACCTTTTCCAATATGCTCACTACCCTAGCCAATCTGCATTATTTTTCCTAAGTCAATCTCGTCTTATACCAAGGGTTGATAACCCGTCTTGACCACTCAATCGTCTATGTAAGATCTTACTACATCTGAACAATGACTTGTTTAAATCCCACAGTTAGAGGCTTGTAAGTCGTAATCAAAATGTAGTCATCAATCCACGAGATGTGTTTGGTGTCTCATGTGAATGGATCACGTATACAAACGTGACATGAGTCAACTTGATTGATGTTTAGGTATAATACCAATCAGGAATTCATACGGGATCAATTCAGAGAACTCTTTCTCCAAAGAGCACCCACTATCTGCCCTTAGTGTTGGTGCACTAATAGCCATAGGATCAGCTACACTCATCGTATAAGTAGGATCAGTTAGAGTTATTCTATCCAGATAATTTGTTGTGCATCTCCACTATCAATCAAGTACAAATATTTAATACATGCTTAAAGACTAGTGATCACTATATTATGATCACATCATAATTTAATAGGTCATTGCACGTATTCATGGACTTCATTATTAATCACCACACTCGAATAATAATAAACGTAATATTTTATTCAATGAACTTAAATAAACATGGTAATGTGATTGGCTTGACGGACACATAATATCCATCATGGGGTTCTTCCTAAAGCTAAATAGTTCACTATCTGTGTAAACCAAGGAAATTTTCTAGTGCTAAACTTAAGGATATGCTCATAGGGAAAAGTTTCAACAATTGGAATTGGGTTACAAACATTTAGTCGAGATAAATGATCAGCCACAAAATTTTTTGACTCACGACTGTCCTTAATTTCCAAGTCAAATTCTTGCATTAACGGTATCCATCTGATTAATCTAGTTTTTGCCTTTTTATTTATTAAATATCTAATAGCTGCATGATTTGAAAATATAGCTATTTTACTACCTTGTAAGTATGATCTAAATTTATCTAATGCAAACACAATATCTAGCAATTCCTTATCCGTTGTAGTGTAGTGTACCTGAGAATCTCCAAAGTTCTTGCGAGCATAGTAGATGGTCGCGGGCTTCTTTCAATTCATTGACCAAGTACCAGCCATACAAAAAAATCCAACGCATCGCACATGAGTTCAAAAGGGTGATTGCAGTTTAGAGTTTGTAGAATGTGTTTTCACCAGAGCCTCCTTTATCTACAAAAAAGTGTGTTTTCATGTACCCTCAATTATGAAATTCACATATGTAGCCAATAAGTTAGCCAAGAGTTTATATAGTTTAGCAAAATCTTTGATAAACCATGTGTATAAGCCTACGTGACCGAGGAACCCTCAATGTTCCATGGTGTTGGGGGGAAGTAGAAGATTTAGGATCACCTCCATTTTGCCTTGTCCACATCTCATCCACGACTGCTAACCATGTGTCCCTGAACTATTCCCTCTTCACCCATAAGTGGGACTTTTCCCGATTGAGTTCTAGTCGTCTCTCCTCACAAGTCTGCAAAAACTTTTCTAAATTAGTCAAACATGTGGTAAATGTTTTTCCAAAAACAGAAAAATCATCCATGAAGATTTATAGACAATCTCCAACTAGATATGAAAATAATGCAGTGATGCATCTTTGAAATATATCTAGTGCATTACATAGTCCAACTATATAAACTGGAAAAGTTTTTCTAAATGGAAAAGTTCCAAATGGGCAAGTAAAAGTAGTGTTCTATTGATCATTGGGGTAAATTTCTATCTGATTATATCCTGAAATCTGTCTAATACACAGAAATAATTTTCTCCTGCTAATTTATCTAGAATCTGATCAAGGGCAAAGGATAGTGATGTTTTTTTTATATCATGATTAAACTTCCTATATTCGATCCATATCCTCCAAGAAGCTAATAGTCTAGGTTGAATTTCTTCCCCATGATCATTCGTGTTACAGTGATTCGTTCTTGGGAACTATGTGCACAAAACTTACCCAAGGATTATCAGAAATGTTGTAAATAAATCTAGCTTCTAATCATTTAAATAATTATTTTCTAACTACATCTTGCATGATGGGATTTAATTTTCTTTGGCGTTCTCTAGTGGGTCTAACATTTTGTTCCGTAAAATATCTATATAGATATATAGATTCAATAATGCCCTTGATATCAGAAATAGATCATGCAATGGCAGATTTACATTTTCTTAGCATGCTTAGTAATTCCCTTTCTTGGTTCAAAGATAAAGATGACAAGATTATAGCTGAAAACTCATTGCCTACTACAAATGTGATGGGAAATGCTTAGCATTTCCCTCTCTTCTCTCCCTTTTCTTTTTCTCTGTATGTCTCATGTTTTTTCTTCTCTCTCCTCATTCAGCCCCTTTCTTTGACTTGTCTCATCTTTCACACGTTCTTTTCTCTCTCTCCTCACTCAGCTATTTCCTTTGACTTTTCTCCTCTCTCTCATATTCTTTTCTCTCTCTCCTCCCTCAGGTATTTCCTTTGACTTTTCTCCTCTCTCTCATAGTCTTTTCTCTCTCACGTCACTCAGCCATTTTTTCTTTGACTTTTCTTCTCCACGTTTTCTCATCCTCTTAATCACCCACTATTTTTTACTATTGCACCACTCTCTTTCCTCCCTAATTTTCTTTCTTTATCTCTTTCCTATAACTTCCAAACAGACTTTTCCCATAACCTCTCTCCCTCACCTTTCCTACAACTTTCTCTATGTGAACCACCATTCTCTCTAACGCTTTCTCTTAAACAACCATTTTCAATTGATAGTTTTTTTCTTTGTAACTACATGTTTCTTTTCCTTTAAAAGGGCTATGAGCCTGATTGTATGGATACTTTTTCTTGAGAATTAATGTGAAGTTTTATGTGAGAAAAGAACGAGTCTTTGGTGACTTCCTGGTGATAACATCAACATACCGGCTATGACAGCTTCTCATCTTCAACATTGGACAACTCCTATTAGGTTCCTCCTTCCTTTCTCCATACTTTATCATCACCACCATTTTCCTATCATCTCACCGCATCATCCCCATCATCAAACACATCCTTTCATTTCACCCCCTTCATTTCCATATAGTTCTCATTGTCTCCCTTCTTATTAAGTTCATCCATTACCATGCCTTATCCCATCCACCATGTATGTTATATTCCACACTTCATCTACATCCCTTTCACATTACACAAAAACATCTTCTCATTTCGAACAAATTTCACACTCCCTTTTATATGCTTCCCATACCTACTCTGCTCTTTATTCACACCTGCTCGTGGAGCTACAGATCAACGTCAATCAAGGCCATTCAACCTCAGAACAATCAAGCTATTGGCTCCCGTCTCTGAGGTAACTTGTGGCACTAATGGAAGAACAACCAGCTGATCGTGTCCAGACTCGTCGCCAGCCCTAACGCGGAACTAGAGCCAACGTGAAGAACCAACACTTCCACTATCAAGCTTGAAGAAACAGTCGCGTCGTCTTGGAGAGTGCCAAGATGTCTTCATGTACTTTTCCTTTTCATCATTTTTGAATTGTTGGAGGCCCCTCCTGCGTGAGTACCGGCCTCCCCCCGTCCTTCGTGTTTATTTTAGTCGTGTTTAAGCGTCATCTTTAGGGGGGAAGAAATCCATAATGGGCTTCTTCTCCCCCTAAAGAATCCCTTTTAAGGGGAGGCCCAATAGGCCTTCCCCTTAAAGGGGGCCCATTTTGGGCTTCCATAACTGCCACTTCCCCCACCTTTTAAGAAGGGGAGAAGTGGAAGCTAAAAAAACAAGTCATTGTGTTGAACTCCAGATCTCGTTTTCAGTCTATTGGCAGTTATGTTTTTGGTTGCTCATCATTCTACCCTGTTTTTGAAGAAGAAAAATAAGAAGAAGACCATAGAAGAAGAAGAGTCCCTCTCCGCCACCATTATTGCTTGAAGAAGAAGAGAGAAAGCATTCAAAAGACAATAAGGACTCCTGAAGAGAGAAGAGGATTTCGATTCCACGGAGAGATTGAAGGTTCCTTAGATTTCTGTTCTTTTGAAGAAAGTCGACCGTCCTGACCATTGTCTGGGTGCTGCTAAGGAAAATAATCATCCGGATTTCATACACGCCCATACCATTGCCACTCACAGCCATTGTTTTTGTGTTGCGGCAATCTAAGATCCTTGTCTCACCCTATTTACGTCCAACATTAGCTTCGATCAGACATTCTACTCTTGATCTGGACTAACCTTTACGGACTCCTTTTCGCGGCCGATCGCCCTGAAGGACTCCTTAATCGATTGACAGAGGGGACTCCTTATCATTGCCTATCGCAGCTGCTCCACCCAATCATTTTCAACAGGACTCCTTATTTGATGCCGGTGTGTTGATTAACCCAGCTGTTCTATCTGATGTTTCAGTTTTTTGGTTCCCCACAGGCATCATTCATCGATCGATAACTTCTCTCCATTTGAGATCCATTTCACCCTGAAAAGGACCTTCCGTGGGTCCCACTGTCGCTATTGGGTCAGGATTGATCTCAGGCAGGCCTTTCCTCCGTCAAGATCCCAGATTTCTTCAATAGGGCTCACTACTTGACTCATGTTTACCTACCGAGTTGGAATTTCACCAGAGCCGGTTGTTGCCATAAGCTGTAGGAGCTCAATTTACAAGTCATTACTTCCCCCCCCCCCCCTTATTTTATAGTGTTTATTGCATCTTTCAGTGCCGTCCTCGCGTACTCCGCTGCCTAGAGTGAATTTAATGAGAATTTAGGATTAGCCACCCTGTTGTGTTAGAATAGTTTCTTGATGGTGTTGGATCAGATCGACTACTTTGGGTAGTGCAGACGCTCTTGGACGAGATTGTCTCCCACTCGACGTCTTTGATCTGCTCACACAGGTCATTGGAAACTCAATCGTGACAAAACCGTCACGTGTTGCATACTGATTTACATCTCATTTCCTCAACGACTGAAATACTTCTCGACATTGATTTCTGAAATAACATATGCTCATCCACGTCATTTATCGCATTTAGAGTCCATCGTGTTGCACCAGGCACCTTAACTTTGAGATAATAGTTGGTTCATGATAATGATTAATTTACTCTCAGTGGTTCTTCACTTTGCTTGATCATTTCAAATCTCCTACTTCCAACAAGTTAGAAATATCATAAGTATTACCAAAGTGTCATTGTGAAAACCCTGCTCCATCGACTTTGTCCTGTTCTATAGGATAAAACCGAATTTAGATCACCCTCAAGGAACACTTAATGAAAAAGATATTGGTATTAATTTATCAATGTCAGGAATTCCATTTTCATGTCCCACATCAAGTGGTATCAGAGCCGAAAAGTCTTGTTTGCTTGTTTGATGTTTTTTATTTTAAAAAATTGTATATACTTTGTCTTTTCTTTAGTAAAAAAGATTTTGATTATACTTGCTTGTACATTTTATCGCATTATGACAAATCGATCGGGTATACATTATTCTCAAAAGGACAAAGAGTCTAATACTCCCATAGAAGAGTTTATCCCTCCTTGGGCAAAAGTGATCATGGATGGCCTCATAAATGTAACACAACGTTTAACTTTAGAAAATAGTAGGAGTAAGACTTCTCCTTCACTCATAGAACATCCTAGGAATCCTAACCATGATTTTACTACAAACCTTTATGTTCAGAATAGATATTCCCAAAATTGTGATAATAATTAAAGATATTCCCACCTTTGAAGGTGCTACTAACCCAAAAGAATATCTGAATTGTGAATCTCAAATGAATAGTTAATATTTCTCATGGGTAGATATGTCAGAGGCTCATAAGGTTAGACTTGTGGAATTGAAGTTAGTATGTCCAGCTAAAATATTCTGAAACAATATGGGGCACCTCTTAGATAGTAGATTTCAAGGACCTATCGATCCTTTGGAGGAAGTGAAAACTAAGTTAAGAGAAAAATATGTTCCTTCTAATTACCAGGATAATCTTGTTGATCAATGACAATGAATTCAACATGTAAATTGTAGTGCCTTATAGTATGTGACTGAGTTTGATGAACGGATGATGATGTGTGGTTAACGAGAAGATCCTCACCACACCTTGTCACGATTTAGAACCGGACTACAAGATGACATACAATGAGAAGTTATCTTAAGGAATGTGATAACATTAGAAGAAGCATATTTAACATCCATTTATTTAGATACTTTCTTCTTTCATCCTCGTGTATGTCTCGTAAGAGAATCACCTATCCCAAGGCTCCTCAAATTTTTAGACACATAGAAACAGTCTTCCTGCTATCACTCATCCACACTAAGTTAGCTTCCTTGATCCTCTCATCCTTTACCTTGGAGATAGACATGGTTGTTCTGTTCGTTTAAAACGAACAAAAATTCGCTCAAATGAACCGCATAGGGGTCTGTTCGGTGTGCTGTTCTTTTTATGTGCGAAAGTTCGATAGCGCAGCTATTCAGTGGAAGGGAAGGAGCCTAAACCCTTATTTTTTTTAGAAACAAAAGCAGTACAAAATTCGCACAACCGAACAAAATTCGCATAAATGAAAAAATTTGCACAAACAAATAAATTTGCTCAAAATGAACAAATTTGCACAAACGAACAAATTTGCACAAACGAACAAAATTCGCACAAACGAACAAATTCGCACAGAAAGAACATAATTGTTCGGAAATTGCATAAAATGCACTAAATTGCAAAAAATTGTCATGCATCTACCAAAGTATATTAAACTAAGAATAATCTAATTTATTATGACGTTATACTAATTCACAACTCGAAAGTCACAGAACACCATATTCAGTATAATTCTATCATTAAAAATCTAACAGTCACTGAATCTAGTGATAATGGCATTTATATTTTAATGGTACCTGATATTTGAAGGGTTTATGTCATTGTTGTCACTTAGATTTAAGAAAAAAATTTGGATTATTTTAATGAATTCATTTGGCAATTTAATCAGAAGAGGGGATTGTACTGAATTCATTTTGGTATTTCATTTCATCTCATTGGGTGACATAACTGAATTCATTCGTTTTTGAAGGAAAGGAATTAATTAATTTAATAGATTTTTGAAAATTAATTTCATTAAAATGACTTACATTAAACAGAGTGTACTTCCATATTTTCTAGGATTTGGTTAGAGGGTGGAATGATTAAATTTCATTAATAATATATTTAGGTATATGTTCAATAATAATATAACTTTTTTTAGTTCTCATACCTAAGAAACAAGGTATGATGGATGTATCCAAACCGTAATGAATTCAAGGTGCCGTTTTTGAAATCAAATGTTAGGGTTCCTAGTTTTGTCACAGAGAGAGAGCAAGAGAGAAGGAGAGGGAGAGGGAGAGGGAGAGAGTGAGTGAAAGAGAGAAGTAGAGGGAGAGCGTGAGGATGAGTGAGAGAGAGGAAGACAGAGGGAATGAGAGCGATGGTGAGAGTGTGGGACAGAGAATTGGAGAAGGAAAGGGATAGGGAGATAGAGAGATGAAGAGAAAGGGGGGATTAAAGACAGAGAAAGGGAGAAAGAGAAAGAGAAAATCAAAGAATTAGAAGGAGAGAGAGAATCGGAGATAGAAAAAGAGAAGATCAGAGAATGATAGAAAGGGAGAAAAAGATAATTAGGGAGAGAGAAAGATGGAATTAGGGACTGCGAGAAAACTAGAGACAGGGTTAGGGAATGAGAGAAAAGTAGAGAGGAGAAAGTGAGGAAAGGTGAGAATCATATAATTAGAGAGAGAGAGAGAAAGAGAGAATAAGAGATAGAGAGAATACCAGAGAATGGTAGAGAGAGAAAGAAAGAATTAGAGAGAGAGAATGAGAGGTAGTTTACAAGTAAGGGAGGAAGAGAGAACGAGAGCGAGGTAGAAAGAAAATATGAGAAAGTGGGGGAAATAGAGAATTAGATGAAGAGAATCTTATAGAGATAATTGGGGAACTGGAGAGAGGGAGAAATAGAAAATTAGAGATAGACAATTGAAGAAATAGATAGAGAGAGAGAGATAATTAGAGATAGAGGAAGAGCAAATCAGAGATTTAGAGAGAGAGACAGATAGATTCAGAGATAGAGATATAGAAAAGCACAGATTTAGAGAGAGAGACAGAGAGATTCTGCAATTTGTCTCATCAGTAATTTTTCTTCAGAGGCCGCAATCTCTCCTTATGGCGGGAAATTTAATTTTTGAAGAAAAATTAAACACTGTGTGGAGACATATCCTTGAGTATATATGGATTTTAATCCACCAAATGCAAAACGTGGGGTACACCATATCTATTTTTGAAGAGCAGGACACATTTTTGAAGGAAAATAACTCTCTTCAAAATTGAAGACCCTCTTCTCACCCAAACCTTCAAAATTCCAGTCAGATTTGTGGCTGGGTATTTTCAGCTGCAGAACCAGCTTTCTACCTCATGGCCGAGTATGCTCTTTTGGCGATGGTTGAATCCCGAGTAGCTTCCTCTGCTTGATGACCATCACTCCTGCTCTGCAAAGGTAAAGAAAATCTTATAATTGGAGACAGAATTAGAGAGACGAAGAGAAAGGGGGATTTGAAGACAGAGCAAGGGAGAATTTGATAGATAGAGAGTAAGGGATAATAAGAGAGCGAGAGAGAGAATCAGATAATTAGAGGGAGAGAGAAAAACGGAGATAGAAAAAGAGAACAACAGAGAATGATAGAAAGAGATAAAGAGAAAAACAGAGAATTAGACAGAGATAAGGAGAAAAACAGAGAATGATAGAAAGAGATAAAGAGATTACTAGGGTGAGAGGAAGAGAGAATGATCGAGAGAGAATTAGAGATAGAATTGGGGGACTAGAGAGAGAGAAAAATAGAGATTTAGAGATAGACAATTGAAGAAATAGAGACTGAGAGAGCGAACTAGAGATAGAGGAAGACCAAAGCAGAGATTTAGAGAAAGTGAAAGAGAAATTCAGAGATAGAGATAGGGACAAATCAGAGAATTACAAAGAGAGAGAATTTGAGAGAGAGTAAATTGGAGAATTAGAGAGCTAGTGAGAAAAGTAGATGAAAGGAGGTTTAGAGATAGTGAATTAGCGAGAGGGCGAGAGGAAGAGAGAATTAGACATAGAGAAATAGAAAAATCAGAGAATTAGGGAGAGAGAGAATTAGAGATAGATAAGGAGAAAAACAGAGAATGATAGAAAGAGATAAAGAGATTACTAGGGTGGGAGGAAGAGAGAATGAGCGAGAGAGAATTATAGATAGAATTGGGGGACTAGAGAGAGAGAAAAATAGAGATTTAGAGATAGACAATTGAAGAAATAGGGAGAGGGAGAGTGAACTAGAGATAGAAGAAGACCAAATCAAAGATTTACAGAGATAGAAAGAGATATTCAGAGATAGAGATGGGAACAAATCAGAGAATTACAAAGATAGAGAATTTGAGAGAAAGAGTAAATTGGAGAATTAGAGAGCTAGTGAGAAAAATAGATGAAAGGAGGTTTAGAGATAGTGAACTAGTGAGAGGGCCAGAATCTTGATTCTTCCACTCGCCTCTAAAAATTATGGCCCGGAAGAAGTTTATTTTTTAAATCCAGATGCTATTAATTGTCACCGAGAATCTCAATGAGGAAACCCTTGCTCTTTGTTGACTAATTCTTCGCTCTTGCAATTTAGAATCGGCAAAAACGGATTGAAGCAAGATACTCGCAAAACCCAGAAGACTGGCCGATGAATAATTTCTGGGGAATAATGGCCGGTGAAGAGCCAAGCAAATAACAATATGTTCCGCTCAAGAGCATGTTAAAGAATGGAAAGGTGTTAGAAATAAGAAACCCCCCGCGGATTCTATCACTTCCTCTGCAAGTAGTCAAATTAAATAAACTAAGAACTACTCCTTAAAGAACTACTAAACACAAATCACAAAAAATGAACATTAACCATCACAAGACAACAGAGCTGTTGCCTCGTGACGGTTTATCCATCGAACTTGCACAATGAATCGTTCTTAAACATCATTCCCCATAAAGAAAAAAACAGCAAACACAAGTCGAGAAAGAAACAGATAGTAAGAACCGATTAAGATACCATCAGAATATTAGAAAGAAAGAAAGGAGAATCAAAGAAATGTACCAAATCCCGACTCCTATTTCCGCCTCCACTTTGACCCTCGTCCGAATCCGGTGTTAGAGATGCGAGTTCGGAGTAGAGCTGCCAAATCCGCGGGGAGAAAGACGTGATGGAGTCTATGGGAGAAAGGCGGGATTATAGTGTCTACGGGCCGTTGTCGAGACTCGAGAGAGATGGAGAGAAGAGACGGGATTCCGAGAATGAGGGAGGGAGACTGGGATAGTGGGAGTGGGACTCTGAGAAAGAGAACGAGAATATTTTTTTTATAACCATTAAAAAAAAAATTCACAATTTGCACAATGCAAACCGCACAGCCGTCTGTGCGAAGTTCTGTTTGTTTTCAACAGTGTTCTGTTCGGAAATCCGAACAATTCACTCCAATTCGCACCAACGGAACAGAACTACCGTGTCTACTTGGAGAACACCTCCATATGTTCCTGCAAACAGGAAAGGGAATACATAAAATCTTTCAGTGAATAGTAGAACAACATGTTATAAGTGTGCGAAACCAGGTCATATTTCACCCAATTGTCATACACGAGCATTACTTATTGACGAAAATGATTTTTCAATGGTAAATGAACCTTTAGTTGACAATGTAGAAGAAGAAGAGTATGAGGTTTGATGCACAACAAATCATGCATGCAAATGTACAATTTTTAAGGGTTTATGAAGTCATATAATCAAATGAACATGCATTTTTATGTTAAATTCCATTTTTTTGCAATTATCCATTCATTATGTAAAATGTCCTATTTTTAATGAGTTTTTGCGTTACTAAAAACATATAATGAAACTCATTGACTAAGTAGGAAGAAAATAAAATAAAAATAAAAATATATAAACAATATTAAATGAATCAAAAAGAGGCTCCCATGGAGCCGCCCAGGTGCACAGCCAAGGCCGCCGCACCGTAGGCGTGACCTGCAACCACAGCCAAGGCCACAGCCACATGCGGCACCCGCATGTGCAGCCAAGGCCGGCCCCTCAAAGCGGCCCGAAGGTAAGAGTAGCTCACACCCAACGTAAGTAGAGGTACATTTCAATTCATTTTGGCATGGATTTCAAATTTTATATACTGTTCTCACTTTTTAAAAGCAGCAATATGGGATTGTCATAAACATCATTTTTTTAAAGGATAGGGCCGAGCCATAAATGGCAAGAGAGTATGGGCCGCGATCTTAAGAAAAATAAAAACAAAAACCAAACTGGGCTTTGAGCCAACCTGGCCCGAAGCCCGTGTCAGTTTGGGCTTTTCTTAAAGATGACAATATAATCTTGACCGTCAATCTTCTTTTTGAAGTTCAGCTCCTTATATGTTTTCTTGTTTTTCTTATATTTCCATGCGAAAACTCAGTGAGGAGTGCCAAAGTGGACAAATCAGACATAGAAAGGTGGAATCAGCACTGCCGTGGCGCAGTTGATTGTGCAGGGTCCACGAGAGATAAAGAGGGTCCACGGTTACAATTTAATCGTAGCCGTCGAACCCTCATATGTATGATTGAACAGTCCAGAATAACTCAACCAATTTTTTTCTCTTGCCTCCATCTCCGTCGCTGGAGACTTCACTCAGGCAACGAGAATGCAGATTTCTGCTGATTCGTTGACGGAGATGGCGCCGGAAATGTTCCGTACTGGTCAGGAGGTCATTGGACCGTTCCTGACCTATAAAGACATTGTAAATTTCTAGAAAAAGTATCTTTGGCCGCCTAATTTTGAATTGATCTTTAGAAATAAAATTGCTCGGGGATAAGATCCTCCATCTTTGTCTCTTGTCCATGGGTCTCTCGGTCATTGGCAGTGACAGAGCCGTGATCTGAAGGGGGATTAGCAAGGGAGAGGAGTGGAAGATAGAGAAGACAAGAAGACTTACCTGAAGGACGACACGACCGGAACGGAGGTCAGGAGCCATCAGCGACCTCCATCCACCGCTAAAATCCAGTTAGTAATTTCAATTTTCTTTGTTTTTAGTTGATATATAATCGTATATAAGAACAGATTTAGGAATCATCCTTAATACATTTCTCGAAATCGAAGTAATTCAATTTTGGGCAAAAAACGAAAAGACCAAAAACCAATTTAGGAATTTCTTCAAACAATTGATGTGCTTATCTTCTAAAGGACTTTTAAACAACCTTTTTTAATATTTTTAAACCAATTAGAAATCTAAAAAATTATATAATAAAATCTTAGAAGATATACTTTCTATTTTATATACATCTCAACATAAAATACAGTAAATTTTACCTTCGTTCCTAATAATAAATACATGTAAATCTAGTTTGTTCTACTAGGCATTTTATCAAACTTTTCGTTTTCAATATTTGACCCTGCATTTTCTCCTATAAATAAACCTCTAAATATTCTCAAAAAATATCCTAAAATCACCAATCCCGCTATATTACATACATACATGATTTGAGGTCTAAATAAAATCTTTTGGTGGAACTTCCTTTATATAATCTTTTATAAATTCTTCCTTGTTCTCTCTTAGACATTACAACAAGCACATAGTGGTGTTTTTTTACCAATATTGTTGAAACTTCCATTGAAATATATTAAAGCTTCACTTAATTATCTTCTAAAGATTCACCACACTTCCTAATTCTGAATGCAAGTTAAGACTAATAATCATTAAATTCCCTATTAGTATTTTCTTATTAGATCTTTCCTTTTTTTTTACTCTCTAACTCATAGTTAATATGAACCCTAAGAGCCAATCCCAGTGGATACGGCCTTACTCAACACTATTAAATTCTGACTATCTTTACAAATTAAAATTTATATTTGATTGAAGCAAAAATAACAACGACACAACATTAACACCCCATTTCGCTTTGTCAAGGTTGACCCAGCTATTTTAGAATTTGAAGACCCTGAATGATACCTCCATGTAATGCAACGGGTCTTAGCCCAAGCATCACATGAAGATCCTCTTAGAACCACAATATTTGTCACCTTTGTCAAAATAGGTCCCTCATATTCAAGGTGATATTTGATAATGGAAGTAGCGTGAATGCGGTATCTCAAGCTGTTATAGAAAGGCTAGAGCTTAAGTCATAGAAACACCCTCATCCCCATGATGTATCATGGGTAAATTCTAGTTCCATTCCTATTACTCATAGGTGCCTATCACAGTTAAAAATTCTATGAATGAAGATGCGATATGGCTAGATGTTCTTCCAATGAATGTAGGGTGTATCTTACTTGTTCGACCATGGTTGTATGATAATGAAGTAACCATTCAAGGAAATCTAACTCATGCCTTTTCACTTTTAAGGGTAAGAAAATCCATCTCAAACCTTGTGTCCAAAAAAATAATTTCTGAGCAAGTTTGTCCTACTCCTTCCCGCCATTTGGCATCTTATGATGCCATTAAAAAAGCAATTAGAGAAATTTCTCTCCCAATTGTCTTATTATTCCTGTTACTATTCACTCGTCAAGAACTCATTAGTGCAAACGAATATTCCAAGCTTCCCATCATCCAAGAATTTCAGGAAATGTTTTTTGATGAACTGCCCAATGCCTTATCCCCACTTTCAAAATTCCAACATGCCATTGTTCTTATCCAAATTTCAACCCTTCCAAACATACCCCATTATCGAATGAGTCATTCGGAGCATAAAGAATTACAACGGCGAATTCAAGAACTTATCGATAAAGGGTTTATACGTTAGAGTCTAAGTCCTTTATGCCATCGCAAAATTACTCATTCTAAGTTTGAGTTTTTGGTTTAACGGTAGAATTTTTCAAAGCATCAGGGAAAGGAATGGGAGGAACATAATCTCTTGGATTAGGCTCTATTTTGGTAGGATCATCATTATCTTCCTGAGGACTTCTACTTCTTTTTGAACTTCAGAAAATATTTGGCAAAACTTTTCCATTTCTTAATTTAGAAATGGTGTGCATGGTTTCGTGCGAAGATGAATCATGACTTTCCATCAAACGTAAATTCCTAGGATTAATATGAGGTTGAGTTACGAATCAACCAGTTTCATTAATAGGGAATCCATTTTGTGTACTTTACCTTTTTGTTTGAGGTCCGCTTTCGAGTTATTTTCTTCTCTCATCCGCTTCATTTCCTTCTTGAATTCTTGGAGCATTACAATCAATTGAGCTTGCATTTGCTCCATTTTACATTGTTTCTCCTGTGCATTCTTATAAAACTCATCATACAAAAGGGTTTAATAGTTTGCTTAAAGTTATTGTAGTTGGGCCTTGGATAAAAAATTCTTTGTTCTTGTTGAAAAGGAAGAGAATTTTGATAGGTATTCCTAGACATGTTATTCTTGGGATATCCACTATCTCTAGGATTCTAAGAATTTTGAGTTATAGGCCTATTCATCTTGGACCGATCAATAGCCATAACATACTCATGCAATGGGAAATATATTTTTACATGATCAGCACTAGAGCAATGATGGAGAAGTAAAATATCCATTTGATAAGGATGAGAAGAATTAGGTGATTTTAACCTATCAATGTGTGTACTTGAGTCAGAAATAGCTTTTAGTAGTTGATCAATTTGTGTATTCGGTTATATAGCCCTTACATCAATCATCCAACCTCTCTTAGAATTTGCACTTCTCCCATTACAATTAAGAGCAGCATAATATGAATCATTATCTATTAGTATTTTTAAAATGTTGAGTGCTTCATCTAAATATTTATGCATAAATATACCTCCACAGGCGGTGTCAATCATCTGTTTGTCCTGATCTCTTAATCCTGCATAGAAATTTGAACAATTTCTCAATATTTTATTCCATGGAGTGGACATTTTTGGGTTAACTCTTTAACCTTTCCTATGATTCACCTAAGAATTCATCGGGCCCTTGACAAAATTCTCTTATCCGTCATCCATATGAATTTGTCTTTTCAACTTAGTAGATTTTTTTAATAATTTGATTTCCATATGAATCAAAGTTCAGAGGTAGAGATGTAAACCAACTTCTAGTTTTATCTCTAAGACTGAACGGAGATAATCGCATTTTAATAACCTCATTTGTAACATTACGGAAGTGAAATGTTTGACAAATCAAAGCAAATTCTTCCAAATGTTTATATGGCTCTTCCTGATATAAACCATGAAAGTAAGGGAATTATTGAATCATATACTGATCAATTTTAAATTTTGAGCCCTCGTCTATAGATGCATTAATCTTAATAAGTGGCTCATACCCTGAAGGGGCATAATATTCACTTAATCTACATCTATTTTCTTCATTTTTATTTATAACTTGCTTCCTACTAGTAAAAATATTCATTCTCCTACTTGTGTGGGCTGATTGAAAGATAGTGTCTTTTAAGATCCATCAATTGTGTTCTTGGTGTCTTGGGTGTGTTGGAAGAAGCATTACAGAAGAGGGGAATCTTACTGACACTCGCAAATCGCCGTGATCCTGGTGGAACCTAAGGATCTAAGGTAAGTGTCTTCGCCTTACATTGTTCTTTTCCCGACATTGTCATTAATTTAATCAGGGCTTATTATTATATTTTCACTATCATTTTACTGCCTTCCGTACCCATCATCTTGTCTCTCGCTCTACCATCACACATGTTCATGCACTTGAACACCATCCTACCCATAACGTCATTTACCTTATCCTTGTAACACATCTCGTAACTCTTCTTTTACTTCCTCTATTCTTTGATAATTTTTAAGTTTGAATTATAACCTTTTACACAATTTCAATATCTCCCTTATTATATCTTTATATTTATCTTTTTCCTATGGTTACTCAACATAGTAAGAAAATTGTATCCTTAATCATTGTTCCCTATGGAGACAATCTGTACTCATCACTAGCTAAATACTCCTAAGTACGTTTAAATATATTTTACATTGAATAATATCAATTAACGATGACAAATTAAAACCCTAAATTTTGAGATTATCAAGGGCTGGGGCATCGGCGTCACAAAGGTGTCTAGGGTGCCAAGCGGCATGGCGGTCGATGGCGTGGCTAGGCGATGCGAAGGGGCAACATGACATGCAACAGCATGCTGAAGCGTACAGTGGCAGTGGTAGCTTGTGGTTGCAAATTTCAGCCGGAGAGAAAATGATGATGTGACTACTGGTAGTACATTGTTGAGGCAAGCATGACGGCGAGCTCACTACTGACAGTGTAGCATTGTCATGGTGGCAGTGATGTCATGAAGCCCGTGAATGCGAAGGAAGTGTAACCTTTTCCAATGGCAGGATGGCAGCACAAATGACGCACTTGCGTGTGGAGCATGCACAATCTGCGAGCGATGGTCGACAACACAATTGATGTGTGACCTTCTTCGGGGGGGAGGCAATCCTTCTGGCCAGATTTGCAATGACGATGGTTGTGATGGCTATCCAGTGATGGAAGTGGCGGGGATTGTGGTGGCGGCATATAATGGGCTAGGGTTTCACAGAGGCGTCCCAAAACGCGGTGGCAAAGTCACTAATAATGACTTACAAGTAAAAATAAAATATAACAAAAAAGAAACAATTAACCCCCTTATGTAGGCATTAAATATGGGCCCGCCCTCGTAGAATGAAAGGGAAGGCCCACATGTTGGGCCCCTTACCCTCTAAAAAGGAGAGGCCCACACACAGGCCCACATCGGTGCACACACACAAATACATGTGGCCAAACATAAAGGCCCAAACATTACAAACAAGTAGGCCCACATACATGGCCTTCAAAATAGTTAAATCCACATGTCATATGCATGTGGATTTAACCATTTATACACTTGTGATGTTTGACCATCTGGTCAATTGCCCAAATCATAAGTTTAGAGCACGAGATTTTAATGGAATGTTCATAATCAGGTCCTATCTCAATTAAAGAAGATGGTTTCGTATGTCCACCATAATATTTAGGAATATTTTGAAGCTAAATTCATGGAGAAATACAATGATTGGTTTCATCTTTGATGTCTCATGAAGTGAATAGAAAAACTTTAAGTAGATTAAGCCCTAATTTCACATCACCTCTTCTCTCTCTCTCTTGGTGAAAAATTGTACTATAAATATCTCACCTTCTAAAGAATTATATAGGCTTTTTTCAGTAAATTTTGAACAACATGTTTTTTCTTATATCATCTGAAATTCATAGCGTTTAGAATTGTGACCTAGAACTCCCCATCAAGAACCTTTGTTGAAGATAAACCATTTGGAGATTTTTAATGATAGTTTTGGCATTTTTTTGAACATAAAGTTTAATTCTGACCTAGAATATTATAATCTATGATCATAATAGTTGATCAAGGATTGAAGAATTTACAAGCGGGAAAAAACTGGAACTTAAGAGTCACGGCATAATCAACCTTGTCCTGACATCATCCTTTGAATATCTTTCTAAATCATCAAGTGTGCATCAGAATAGTACTTTCCAGATAGAGTTCAAAAGAAAAAATTACTAAATAAAAGAAATCATCATTAAACACCAGCAGAAGCTATATTAGTACAAATAAGGTCATAAATTGATGATTATTTCCTCGACATATGTCCTAATCTATCAGAGAGTATCTGATACACATATATTTTTTTATTTTTCTACCTAATATGTTAATCATTTTCCTTAGTTATAAATTTCAACTTTTTTTTTTTAGTTTTACAGTTCAATTTTTCTTAGTTTTATTTTTATTCATATACTTGTTTTTAAATTATCATCATATATTTTATTTTTATTGTTTCAATTAATTCATATTTTTTTTTTATTTTATTTTTTATTATTTTATTTTGTATTATTTTATTTATTATTATTATTTTTCCGCAATTTTTTTCTTTTTTAGGTTCTTCATTTCTTCCTCTGATTCAATGTTCTTGCTTTTTCTTCTCTATAAATTTTTACTATTTTGTGTTCCACATTTCCTCATTATCTTTATCTTCCTTTATTTATATTTCATTCTTTGTGTTCCTTTTTCTTATTCTCTTCTTGTCTCTTATTTGATTTCATCCATTTTTTCTGCATGCATTAATTTTATTTTTATATTTGATTTTTATTGTTATTTTTCACTATCCTTAAATGCTATATTTTTCCTTATGTGTCTTCCTCATCTCATTTATTTCTTCTTTTTGTTTGTTTTTTAGTGTGATCTTCGTATTTTTCTGACTACATCATTGTCACTTCTTCAAGGTTATTGATAAATTGCAAATAGGCCTGATAATTTATGTTTATTTTGATGCATTTTGATCATAATTAAGCTATTTTTATATGCACCATCATGACGTTTATGTAATTTTTACAAAAAATACATATGTCCACTAAATAATTATTCTTGCATTAAATTCATTATAACTTGATGTTTATAAAGATGGAATTAAATAGTATCTTTAAAAATGATTTATTTGGTAAACATTTGATTCAAAATGGAGTTGTAGATAAAGTAATTTTCAATTTTAGAGAATTTTATAGATTATATTTGATGTTTTCCAACGTATTTCCAAAGTTGAGGCCCTTTAAGGAGGGATGATGTGGAACAACCTGGTGGCTCTCTTTTCTTGTGGAACAAGTCAATTTCATGCCCTAAAATGATGGATGATGTGACATGCTCTGATGGCTCCCTATTTCTATCCATTTTGCATTCTCATATCACTTCACTCTCTGTTACAAGTTATTAAACCTTATGAGTAGGGATAAATAGCTTATACCACCCATTCATCATTAGGCTTATCATAGGAAAGCCCTCATTAGGGTTTCTTCATCACATCCATTCATTACTCCCATCCTATTCTCATTCCACCATTTAAATATCATCCTAATATATGTTATAAGTTCATAATTCTTATAATTAATAATTAAGAATTTATACATATAAATTATTTAAATTAAACAATCACATAAGATTAATTATCTTCTTTGACACTCTTTACACCTAATCCACTTTCCAAACTATTAATTTTCTTTAAACTCAACCTTAATCATTAAGCCTTCTCTGTGGTTCGACCTTGTACTCACCAATTTACATCAGCAATAAGTAAATGAGGGTTAATTATAAATTTTATTGCATAAGTCTTAAAATTACACATCGACTAGGTTAACCACCTAAATTTCTGCTTATCAGTTATCATGACCAACATCATAGGGTTTCACCAGTGCACATTCCATTTACAACTATGTTGATCATCAACATGCATCAATGGCCATATCTTCCATAGCTCTTGATGGTGAAAACCATTTGCTCACTCCATTCATACCACTCCAACTATCACCTAGCACAACGAAGCATAGACAAAGTTAATTATTTAGCATTAGTCATTATTTCTGATGTAAATATAAGTGGAATGAGGGTAGGATGTATTCATTATAGGTTTATAGTTTTCCGTATTCACTGATAGAATCTATTCATTATAGTGCACATGGAATACTTATAATGAAGTCCATGAATACATGATACGACTTCTTGAACTATGAAGAGATCATAATACAGAGATCACCAATCGTTAAGCACGTGCCCTGAACATTATTATTTGAATGAAAATCATGGAGGACATCAAAGTATCCGGATAGAATAGTAATTTCTAGCTATTAGGTTCTAGAGGCCTGGATCTCGATGAAGAACTCAAAACAACCAATAATCAAAGACTTTAACGAAATTGTAGTATCACCATTAAAACATGAAACAAATCACTTGGGCAACTGTCACATCAGTGATTTCTTGGATCCTGAAACAAGTCATGTGGAGTTATTCATGTGTACAGCCTCTAGAAATATCCACATGACCCTCAACATGTCAAATCTCCTTCATCTTGACGAGATCTTCTCTACCTCCCTCGTCATCATTATGTCATGTGGATCACACTTGAAATGGAGTGGAACTATGGGGAGGAGGGAGAAGAAGCAAAAGGCCCATGAACAATTCTTGCCATGGGGGAATTTTCTTCAAGGCATTCCTCTATTTTAACTAAATAGGTATTTTTCATAAAAATCCCCAAAAACTTAAGTATTTCTTTCGACGTCCAAAAAAAGGGCTGCCCAACAACTTTTAGTGCCCTTCCAAATTAATGATCTATATCATCACTGTCAGATAAATTTAACCAAATCGATAGGTTAGGCCTACAACTTGCGAGATGCCAAGCTATACCTCATGCTCTAGAAGACACCAGGGAGTATGCATCGACTCCCTCATGGAATTTGTTCATCATCAGTTACTGTGTATGCATAGTCCCTCATCTCCTTGATTCTCCTAAGATGACTACAGGAATGTTGAACTTTAAAACCCTAATTAGTCATGTGAGTTTGAACAGATGCATTCGGAAATCATCATAAAACTCTTATTTGATATTTCACTACCTTGGCCAAGGACTTCATCGCATCAGCTTCCTTTGGATGCCACTGAGGATGGACGATCCCATCTTGACCACTCTATCACCTTTATGAATTTCTTGATGCAGCTGAACTAATAATGTTTAGAATCCTCCGATTAGAGACTTGTACATCATAGTCAAATTACAAGTGCCCATCTACATGACGTCTTTGGTGTCTTAGGTCTGAGCAATGACACTACAGTGATGTGAATCAACCTATTAGACAATTTGGTATAATACCATTCAGAGGTTCATATGGATCCGTTCATTATAATCTTTCCACTAAAGAGTAACTACTATCTATCCTTAGTGTATCGACACTAATGGTTACGGAACTGGCCATACTTATCATATGAGTGAGGTTAGATTGTGCTATTCTATTCAAATACCCTTCTCGAGGGTCTATCGAATAGGATATTGTCAATCAAGTTGATTGAGGTCACGGTTGTGTAAGTGTCCCTCAAACCTAAGAACCCAATGATGTCTTGTAGATGGGCCTAGAGGGTCATACACAAATGGTCTTTTGGATGTCAAAAGATATGCTAAAGTTTGGGGGAGTTTTGTGAAAAATATCCACTTAGTTTAATGATAATCACAATGACATCATTAAAATATGAAATGAATAACCTCAACATGGATCACATCCATGATTCCTTCAATCTAGGTTATTCATTTCATGTTTTAAAGATGTCGTTATATTTATCATTTAACTCTTTAGATGCAAGGCATCAATATTTTCATCTAAAATGATACAATTCTATTACAATTTTCAACATCAGTTTATAAATTCAGAATAATTCAGAAGAATTATTTTCTAATTATTTTAAAATTATTTTATTAAAATTTACATAATTTTTCCATTAAATTAGATTTATTTCAATTAAAACATATCAAATTAATTAGAAATTATATTACATAATCATTGATTCAATACTTGACCTTGCGGATTCAACGGTTAT
Source organism: Wolffia australiana (assembly GCF_029677425.1). NCBI lineage: Eukaryota > Viridiplantae > Streptophyta > Magnoliopsida > Alismatales > Araceae > Wolffia > Wolffia australiana. The sequence continues at coordinate 22,083,876 of NC_135838.1, forward strand.
TCATTCTGCGTTCATTCATAAAATTATAAATATTGTTTTATAACATGGAATTGAATTAAACCTTATAATTAACCTAATATATGGCTCATTCCGTACCTTAAATGTCGCGAACATAACTGTTTTTGATCCTAGGGGCGCTAGTAAAATTCCCTGCTAACGTTGATCATTTATGTCTTGTTATTGCCTCTCAATATTCTCATTTGAAATAATTCACCATAAATGAAGCACCTATTATGTATATCGAGAAGAAGATAAAAGCCAAATATCTTTGTTAGAAATTTAATGTTTCACACTAATATTATAACTTATTTAAGCTGTATTTTATAGTTATTAGTTAAATATCAGAAAAACCAATATCTGAGATTTTCATCTGATCCTTGAGATGAAGGAATATGATGATATGAGGACTTATTGTGATATTGGATATTGGTACTATAGAAACCAATATCCATACATAGCTGAACTTAATATTAGGTTTCCCATTTCTGATTTATGTCACGGAATCTATCCCGCTATTTACATTCTTTATCTTGATATGTAGGTGAGAAAATTAATTGTAACTGCCTGAACAAGATCATAAATTACAAGCATACACTATTACAAATGTCCAACTTCACCATTGATCATAAAATTATGAGGACATTTCTGGCTATAGGATTTTGTCCAGCTCAAAGGGCTCATGTCTTTTTTAGTGAGGCAAGATGTGTACATCAATTCAATTCCGAATCAAGATGCCAATGCTGTTGTTCTGGAAAAACAAAACATGTGAACACAAGTATCTAGGTAAGTAAGGATTGTAAATGAATTCGTATCAGTGACTGAGAAGACAGATTCTTTTCTAACTGTTATGCCACAATCAACTTCAAATGATCCACATGAAACATACGGGGCATACAGCTACTAATGACATTGAAGTGGTGATGATATAATGACCTCAATGATTATATCATGCAGACAAATGAGCAAAATTTTAAGGAATCAATGGTCGATAGTTTAAACTTTTTATTTTTTGTGCAAAGCTAATGCAAATTTAAGCTCTAATTTTATAATTGATGGGGAATTTTGACAAAATTATATTTTTTTGTTGGATTGGATAAATTTTGCTTTATTTTTTATTATTTATTGGAGCTTAGGTTATCACACATCATATTATGATTTTTAATTGCATCAATTTTTTAAAATATATTGAAGAAAATAATATTTTTCACCAAAATATATTTCTAAAATTTATATCCTGGCAGATAATTTTTCAAAATCATGTTTAACTAATATATATAGAATTGTGGATGTCAAGATTTATAAAGCTATTGCTAAATGTTCATATCTGTATTATATAATATCCGTAAAATAATAATGAATATCAATATTTTTGATGCATCAAAATAATATTAATAGTTTAGAATTATGAATTAAATAGTTTGAATAAAAAGAATTAAACTTGTTTTGTGAGATGTTGTGCAATATTTAATCAAGATTTCTGTCTCAAATATCTCTATAGACTACACAAGAGGTATAATCCAGTCAGAAATTTTCCTTTTGGGTGTGAATATTGATAAGCTCAACATTAGGGTTTTAATTTATTTTTGGTGTTTTTTATTTTAATCAATAAAATACATTATGTACTCACTCTAGTAAATCTACCTAGTGATGCGTACAGATCGTCTCCATGGAGAGTGGTTTTAAATAAAGTATCATCCTTCAAATAGACAATATATAAATTTGATCAAAATATTCCAATAATATGCATGTTAACAAATATACATGCTTCACATCGTGACTATTCCTTATCCTGTTTTTATACATTCAATTGAAATAAGATAGTTTTACAAAAAAAATTAAAATATAATGAAACATTGCGCAAATGGGTATCATTAAAGGATGGATATTACTTGACTATCAAGCCTATCAAACATCATTATAATGTTTAATTTTATTGAAATCAATATTTATCCATCATGATTATTGTGTGATGCTAATAATAAGGTCCTTCACAACACATAATGACTGAGTTAATTATGATGTGATCATAATATAGTGATCAGTAGTCTTTAAAAAATTTTTCTAAATATTATTTTCAAATGATACTCAAGAAGGACATTGAAATCTTTGAGAACACAATCTCATCTAAGTTATATGATAAGTATGATTGATCCTATATCCTATAATGGGTACTCGTAAGGTAAAGCTCTCACTGGAATTATCTGTATGGATAGATGGATATGTTTTTACTATGATGTACTAGTCTCTAATTACAATTTTCAATTTATTCATATCTCAGATATAGCGGGAAGTACACAGAGGCAATTGAGTTGTGAAGATGGTACTTTATGCCCTTAATATAAGAGGAAATTGACTCCAGAAATAAGATATATTTAATCTCTCGCCAGAGTGTGTAGACATCAGGTAGGATATTCTCCAATCATCCCTCTTATGCATTATTATGAACTAGAATGTATTCGGCCTTGAGATTTAATTATATGCTAAGTCATTTGGGAGTTCTGTGCAGATGAAGGATTATATAACTGTAGGATAACTACTGACAATAAAGGTTCATTTTTTGGCCTCCAATTAATGATATTTTTGAAGACAACTTGTAAGAAATGACTTAAATAACTTTATTCACATTTAGAAGTTGTCGAGTTGTCTTTAATGTATTTTAATTTCATGTAAATGTATATTTATAAATATATATTACAGCAAACACTTGCTTATTTCAGTCCAACAGATTGACCATCAAGAGTGAGAGCAAATTAAAGTACGGTATGCAACATGTGTATCCATACTGATACAGTATTTCTATGACACATCATAATTATCCATACTGAGTAGGAACTAGTTTTGTAACTTCTCTGTACCAATTAAAGTTCTTATTCAGGATAAATAGTTTATGTGAAAAGTCATGTTAGAAAATGAGTGTAAAACATGGATGTCCAAAAATTGACTGGACATTTCTATAAAAATTAGGTTTTTTCCTTTTTAATTCAGAAAATAATTTATAAAAGTAATAAATTCAATGACTTTTTGGCCTCTAGTACACAGGACAAAATCATATTTGTGCAATCGTGACTAACTGGGATCAATCTCGATGGATATGTTCACATAACAATATTTTTGGTTGAATGTTTGTATTATTCAATTGTTAGAGCCAATACACAAATAGTTTTCTAATTTGAACTAAAAAATCAAATATTCTGAATAAGTAGTCTGGTAAATTCAGATATTTTCATTTATAATCCATAACATAAGTACTTGGTTTTGTGTTGATGTTATTTAATAAAAATGAAAAAATAGTTTTTTTCAATTTATTTAATTGACATGGCACAGCAAGTTTTGATTTCAGTTCGTTTACTGTATTTGGGAATTATGTATCCCAGGCCGCATGATTTAACTTTTTCCAATTACAAGTCATAACATAAGTATTTGTAACTCAGATCAGCAATTTTAGCTTCTGAAGTTTCTTTTAATTGAAAAAATAAATAAAGTTTTGGGCTTATTTTTACCTTCTAGGTTTTTGCGATTTTGATTCGCAATGTACTTGAGAACGCTGATTTATGGTGTATGTAGGATTATTTTTACCAAGCATAACAACCTGTTAAAAAGTCATATTTCTTATCTAATCTTGACTATTGACTTGGACAGTGGGGAATCAAAGGTTGGGTGTTGCAACTTTTAATCAATTTACCCTTTAGCATTTACGATTTGATAGGATTGTACTTTCTATTCTCTTTCATCATCTTTAAACTCCTTAAAAACCCAATTCTTCCAATTGGTCATGATTGTTGATCAAGAGAGTAAAGGGGATGAGATGATAAATTTGAAGTTCGATCATTTTATGTTTTGTGTGTTTCCCATTTTTTAACTATGTAGTTCATAGCCCTACTCAATATCACATGTAAAACATTTTTTTCTAAACAGATCTATTTTCTCTAAGTCATTACACTGTAGATGAAATTGTAATGAATCTCTAAGCTGTTACACTACGATGACTTCTACTGCCCCAAGTATATCCAATATAATGAGAGATTAAGAGTTTCACAAAATAATTTGATGGGAAATGTTTAGCGTTTCCCTCTCCCACCTTCTCTCCCTTTCTCTTTCTCTCTCTCTTACCATTAACTTTTTTTTCCTCTCTCTCTCACATTCTTTTTGTCTCTCTCCGCACTCAGCCACTTTCTTTGACTTTTGTTCTCCACCTATTCTCTTTCTTTCGATCCATTATTTCATCCTCTTAACCATCCACTATTATTGAATATGCCACTACTCTCTTCCCTCATTAATTTTCTTTCTTCCTCTTTTCTCTATAACTTCCAAATTTGACTTTTTTCATAATCTTCTCCTGTACCTTTCTCCCATTATTTTCTGCCACATAAACGGCCAATTCCACCTGTTCTCTCTACAACCTTTTCTTAAGCCATCCATGGTTAATTTACTTTGTAACTATATGTTTCTTTTCCTTTAAAAGGCCGATGAGCGTGTCTATATGAACATTTTGTCTTGCGAATTGTTATGATGTTTGTTTATTACAGAAGAATGATTCTCTAGGGATAACGACAATGGAAAATGGTTATAGCAACTTCTCGTCTTCAACACCGAAAAGCCCTCCCTTTCTTCCATACCTTATCTTCCTAACATCTAACCCTTGACCTCATTGACCACACACCTTCGTTTCATCTCCATAATCTCCACCTCGCCTTTCATTTTCTTCCGTCTTCATATCTTCATCCATTCTCGCGCCTGATTTGATCTACCTTTCGAGTTAAATCTCCACACTTCACCACCACCCCCCTCATATGACACGTTAACATCTTCTCTCGCCAACCAAATCTTTCACTCCCATTATATCTGCTTCCCACATCTTCTCATCTGCTTATTCACGCCTGTCTGTGGAGCTGTAAATCAACATCAGTCAATGCCATTCACACCAGAACAACCAAGCTATTGGCTCCCTTCTCCTAATTACCTTATGACGCCTTAACTTTGAGATATTTGTTGGTTCATCATAATTGTTTATTTGCTTTGAGTGGTTGTTGGCCTTACAATTCCGTGTGCTATACTTTGATTGGTTATTTCAAATCTTCTACTTCCGTTAAGTTAGGGATATCATAGTTATTCCCTAATTGTCTTTGTTAAATCACGCCTCATCGACTTAGTTCCTTTCTATAGGATTAAACCCATTCAGATCACCCTCCAGGAATATTTTCTTAATATCAATTGGAATTAATTAAACGAATTAACGAATTCCTCTATCGAGTCCCACAACATAAACTTTCAAAGGTTTTAACAGATAGTTATCCTGGATTAAATACCTAGTAAAAAGAGGTAAGATCAAGCCGAGAAAAAGGTGGTGTTAGATAAATGGAATGCAAAATCTAAACAAATGGGTACTCTGGGAGAATACCTGGGATTCTAGCAAAGTTCCAGCAAAGGGAGCTGAAAACTAATGAAGTTGAAAAAGGAACAGAAGAGTAGACAATCAATCCAAGTACATTACCGTTCATACTTATCCATCAGATCTAGACTGTATTCCTAGTATGTACAAATACGTATACTTAGTCTATCCCCACCATTTTGAACGTGATATTGCTGTAGAGAGAAACTTTTTTATTCGCTTTGCCGTACCAGCTTTCTTCAGAATATAACTGTAGTTTCGGGCCAGGCCAGTAGTAGGAATATTCTTGGCGTCCCTGGAGGCGAGTAGCGGCGGACAAGTCTGCGTCTAGAGGTTCACCGACAGACTCCGCCAAAAATATTTGTATCATGACTCGCGTATATAGGATATATGTCTTTTGTATCCTTACCATTTGTACGTACGAAATAAAGAGAGAAACGGAAGTTTGGTGTCGCACTGCTATCACTATGCAATAAATTATCTAGGGTCTGCAGAAGTTACGGGAAAAGAAAAGGATAGCTCGAATACTTTTGACATTTCACGGAGGATATATAAAAGTCAGCGTCGAGAGAGAGAGGATCATTGGTCGGTTCTTCAACCTATGGGATAGAAACGTGGTCAACGAGGTGTTATAACGCATGAGGCATGAGGTGCACCGACCCAGCTATGACGGCAAACGCATTATCTAATATCTACTGTACAACTTCCTGCCTCAGGCGAATCCCACCGTCCGAAATCCTTGTTATAAGCGCCTCGATCTGACCCAGTGCATCACGCCCATCCTATCAAGGAAGAAGTCGGCAGAAGATGGTCACTGCGAGAGTTTCCTGTTCTTTGTATGCTCCGTCAGCGGCTGGCGGCGCCGCCCGACGCCGCCGTATCATCTCCGCCGAGAAGAAAGCCCTGCCAGTTCAGAAGATCCCCGGCGACTGCGGAGCCCGGATTATCGGGCCGGTTCGGGACCGACTCGATTTCTTCTACTTCCAGGGAAGAGAAGACTTCTTTCGGAGCCGGATCCGACAGCATGGATCCACCGTGCTACGGCTGAACATGCCGCCGGGGCCGCCCATCGCCGCCGACCCCGCCGTCGTCGCCATCTTCGACGGCGCCGCCTTCCCCGTCCTCTTCGACAACTCCAAGGTCGACAAGAAGGACCTCTTCACTGGCACGTACGCCCCTTCCGTAGACCTCACCGGCGGCTACCGCGTCCTATCCTACCTCGACCCGTCGGAGCCGAACCACGCGCTTATCAAGAGCTTCTTATTCTACTTGATGGGGTCCGCTAGCGGCGCGATCATCCCGGAGTTTTCGAGCTCGTTCGGAGCGGCCTTCGACGTCCTCGAGGCGGAGATAGCGGAGCAGGGAAGGGCGGATTTTGGCGAGGCCAGCGACGAGGCCGCGTTCAGGTTTCTTTGCAGGGCGGTTCTGCGCAAAGACCCGGCAGAGGGGCGCCTCGGTTCGGAAGGCCCTGGCCTGGTCGGTAAGTGGGTTCTCTTCCAGCTCGCGCCGCTGCTCACTCTCGGCCTACCGTACTTGCTCGAGGACGTTCTTCTCCACAGCCTCCGCCTCCCCCCTGCGCTCATCCGCGCCGACTACCGGCGGCTCTACGACTTCTTCTCCACCGCGACGGCGCCAGCGCTGAGCGAGGCGGAGAGGATGGGCATCTCCAAAGAAGAAGCCTGCCACAACGTCATCTTCGCTCTCTGCTTCAACGCCTTTGGCGGGTTCAAGATCCTCTTCCCCACGATGATGAAGTGGCTGGCGCGGGCCGGGATTGGGGTGCACACGCGGCTAGCCGAGGAGGTCCGCGCCGCGGTCCGCGCGCACGGGGGGCAGGTCACGATGAGGGCCTTGGAGGAGATGACCCTGGTCAAGTCGGCGGTCTACGAGACGTTGCGGATAGAGCCGCCGGTGCCGTTTCAGTATGGTAGGGCGAGGAGGGACCTGGTTATTGAGAGCCACGACGCCGCCTACCAGGTCCGCAGCGGGGAGATGCTCTTCGGGTACCAGCCCTTTGCGACGAGGGACCCTAGGATATTTGAGCGAGCGGAGGAGTTTATCGTTGATCGGTTCGTTGGCGACGGCGAGAAGCTTCTCCGGTACGTCGTCTGGTCTAATGGACCGGAGACGGAGAACCCGACCCCTGATAATAAGCAGTGCGCCGGCAAGAACTTCGTCGTCCTCGTGGCGCGGCTCCTCTTGGCGGAGATCTTCCTTCGCTACGACTCCTTCGAGGCTGAGACCAGGTCCTCCCCGCTGGGGAACGCCATCTATCTCACCTCCTTGAAGAAAGCCACGTTCTGATTTCTCAAGGATGAACATACTACACGTACATGTAGAACATTCATCGGTCTGATCTTCTTGAACAATAAGCGTCTCATTCGTATACGAATGGCGGAGATAAGCTTAGGACATGGGATTACAACCCGAAGTGTCTCTGGTTAATGGATGTCAAGAGAGTAGTCAATGACTTTAGGACGTAATGACCTGCCCCGATCTTCAGGAATAGTGGGAATTGAGTCCTTTTTAAGTCTCTCTTAATTAATCCCATCATTATAATTAAGATACAACATACAGTAGTTTTTATGTATGAATACGAGAATGTAAAACATATATATGTTTCTTTTGAATGAGCAAGAGTGAAAAGCTGATCTTTCATGAGTTGAGGCATTTATTATCAGCATAGGACATTAGAGCATAAGTTACCACCCGAAGTATCTCTGGGTAACGCGATGCCCAAGAGAATAGTCAATTACTGTAGGACACAATGACGTGGCCCCAATTTATAGGAATAGTAGAGATTTGGTCCTCTATAGTGTATCTTAGTTTATCCGATTATTATAATTAAGATACAACATACAATGTTTTTTTTGTATGAATAAGAGAATGTAAAACATACTTATGTTTATTTTGAATGCATACAAGTGAGAAGCTGATCGCTCATGAGGGAAGGCTTTTAATGACCCTAGGATCCAATGACCTGGGCCCAATTTATAGGAAGTAGAAACTTAGGCCTTTTTAGTCGACACATTGATGTGGGGAAGCCTTTAGGATTAAGATAGGACATGAGATGACAATCTCAATTGTTCTTGGTAATGGGATATCCAGGAGAACAGTCAATAAACATATGACCCAATGTGCCGACCACAATTTATAAGAAGAGTAGAAACTTTAGTCCTCTACAGTCTATCTTAAATAATCCCATAGTTATCACTAAGATATAGGGTTAATAGCACAGTATGTCCCAAACTTTTTAAAAAATCTGAGATATAACCCAAACTTTTTTTTGGCACGGTATACCCCAAACTCTCTAAGTGGATTTCGACATATCCCGGTTATGACGTGGAATCCACCGTGGTTGCCAGGTGGATTTGGGTGGAATCCACCTGGCAGCCACGGTGGATTCCACGTCATAAACAGGATAGAGAGAGAGGGAGACGTTCTATTAACCCGTCCTAATCGAATCGCCCGCGAGAGAGAGGAGGCACAGAACCGAGACATAGACAGAGAGAGAGGGGAACGTGGCCCAGATCGCCGCCGGATCGAACTACACCCTGGCCGTGGCCCGCGACAGATCCCTCTTCTCCTTCGGCTCCAGCGCCAACTTCTGTGTCGCCCACGGCGACCCCCGCGACCAGCTCTCCCCCCTCGCCGTCCACTCCCTCCGCCGGACCGGCATTCCCGTCGCCGCCGTCTCTGCCGTCGACGAGCACGCCGTCGCCGTCAACTCCGCCAGCCGCGTGAGCCCTCCAGCCAGACCCTACCGTCGGTCGTCCCGTCCCGGGGTTCGTTTGACCTTCTTCGTCGCTCTGTGCAGGTCTACACGTCCCATCCCCGGGGCCGTGGGTACTGCAGCATGCTCGTGCACGAGGACGAGGCCGACAAGGTCGGCCCCACCGCTGTGGCAGGCCTCGGATCCGCCCTGGCCATGCAGGTCTGCGCGAGGAAGAGGAAGACGTTCGTGGTGACGAACACCAGTCGCGGGCCACCTTCCCCTCTCTCTCTGTCTATGTCTCAGTTATGCGCCTCCTCTCTCTCCCAGGCGATTCAATTCGGACGGGTTAATAGAATGTCTCGCTCTCTCTCTATCCCATTTATGACGTGGAATCCACCATGGCTGCCAGGTGGATTCCGCCAGAAATCCACTTGGCAGCCACGGTGGATTCCATGTCATAACTGGGATATGTCGAAATCCACTTAAAGAGTTTGGGGTATACCGTGCCAAAAAAAAAGTTTGGGACATACCGTGCTATTAACCTCTAAGATATACGTTGAATCTACACTCTTAATTTGAAAAGGGTTAATATCATGAAATATCCCAAACTAATTCAAAAATCTGAGAGATATCCTAAACTTTTTTTTGGGCACGGCATATCCCAAACTCGCTAAGTTGACGACAACATATCCTAGTGATGACGTGGAATCCATCGTGGCTGCCAGGTGGATTTCCGGCCAGATTTTGACCTGGCGGAATCCACTTGGCAGCCACGATGGATTCCACGTCATAATGGGGATTCCACCTGCCAGGTGTTTTCCGATAAGAGAGAGAGAGGCATTCTAGAGAGAGAAATAGAGGCATTCTAGAGAGAGAAAGAGAGGCATTAGAGAGAGAGAGAAAGGGAGAGAGAGGCATTCTAGAGAGAGAAATAGAGGCATTCTAGAGAGAGAAATAGAGGCATTCTAGAGAGAGAAAGAGAGGCATTCTAGAGAGAGAGGCAGAAAATCTCACTCTCCTTCTCTCTCTCCCCCCTCCCACTCTCTTTCTCTCTCTCCAATATCTAAGACGATTGCCAATAACCTTCCCCTCTCTCTCTGTCTATGTCTCTGTTTCTGCGCCTCCTCTCTCTCCTGCGCGATTCGATTCGGTCGGGTCTCTCTAGAATGCCTCACTCTCTCTTTCTCTCTCTAGAATGCCTCTCTTTCTCTCTCTAGAATGCCTCTCTCTAGAATGCCTCTCTTTCTCTCTCTATAATGCCTCTCTCTCTCTCTCCTTCTCTCTCTCTCTCTAGAATGCCTCTCTCTCTCTCTCTCTCCTTCTCTCTCTCTCTCTAGAATGCCTCTCTCTCTTATTGGAAAACACCTGGCAGGTGGAATCCCCATTATGACGTGGAATCCATCATGGCTGTCAGGTGGATTCCGCCAGGTCAAAATCTGGCCTGAAATCCACCTGGCAGCCACGATGGATTCCACGTCATCACCAAGATATGGCGTCGTCGACTTAGCGAGTTTGGGATATACCGTGCCAAAAACAAAGTTAAGGATATCTCTCAGATTTTTGAATCAGTTTGGGATATTTCGTGCCATTAACCCTTTTTAAAAACCCACCAGTTTAAAATGTCTTAATCCCATTATTGGTATAATTGAATCACATTAATTAGGATCCATAAATGGAAGATTAACAACATGCACATGCCTATATATATAGGGTTAATAGCATGGTACATCCCAAACTATGTCCAAAATCTGCGAGTTAACCTTAGCTTTTTTTTGGCACGGTATATCCCAAACTCACTAAGTCGACTGAGATATATCCCGGTGATGACGTGGACTCCATCGTGGCTGCCAGGTGGATCTCCAGCCAGATTTTCACCTGGCGGAACCCACCTGGCAGCCACGCTGGATTCCACGTCATCACCGTGATATGTCTACCTGCCAACGGTTTAACTTAAAGAGAGAGAGGCATTCTAGAGAGAGAGTGAAGGAGAGAGAGAGAGGCATGCTTGAGAGAGAGAGAAGGGGAGAGAGAGAGGTTCTAGAGAGAGAGAGAAAGAGAGAGAAAGAGAGGTGTTTTAGAGAGAGAAAGAGAGGTGTTCTAGAGAGAGAAAGAGAGGTGTTCTAGAGAGAGAAAGAGAGGTGTTCTAGAGAACAACGCCTCTCTCTAGAACACCTCTCTTTCTCTCTCTAGAACCTGCCAAGAGTTTTCTGATAAGAGAGAGAGAGAGAGAGGCATTCTAGAGAGAGAGGGAGAGAGAGGTGTGCTAGAGAGAGAGAGAAGGAGAGAGGTTCTAGAGAGAGAAAGATAGGTGTTCTAGAGAGAGAGGCATTTTTCTCTAGAACACCTCTCTTTCCTTCTCTCTCTCTTTCTAGAGAGAGAAAGAGTGGTGTTCTAGAGAGAGAAAGAGAGGTGTTCTAGAGAACAACGCCTCTCTCTCTAGAACACCTCTCTTTCTCTCTCGAGAACCTCTCTCTCTCCCCTTCTCTCTCTCTCAAGCATGCCTCTCTCTCTCTCTCCTTCACTCTCTCTCTAGAATGCCTCTCTCTCTCTTTAAGTTAAACCGTTGGCAGGTAGACATATCACGGTGATGACATGGAATCCAGCATGGCTGCCAGGTGGGTTCCGCCAGGTAAAAATCTGGCCGGAGATCCACCTGGCAGCCACGATGGAGTCCACGTCATCACCGGGATATATCTCAGTTGACTTAGTGAGTTTGGGATATACCGTGCCAAAAAAAAGCTAAGGTTAACTCGCAGATTTTGGACATAGTTTGGGATGTACCGTGCTATTAACCCATATATATAACTGTCCATAAATTAAGTAATATAACCCAGCAATGGTTATTCTGCAGCTCACCGTCGATGTTCCATTCTCCATCTCCATCTCCGTACACTTGAGTTGGACGAAATCCTTGCATCTGTTGAAATATTACTAAGTATTGAACTTTGACCACTTAACTGAGTCAAAGAAACCTTCTAAACTCGACATTAGTGAAAGGGCCTAAAATAGAAAGATTCGTAAGGGAGTAAAGACCTCATATTAGCGAAGTTTTTTTGCTCGCAAATAAGATCAGTTCTATTCAGAAAATCATACTCTTGCCGGAGTAGTCTCTCTTCTCTTAATTCCTCCTGCCGAGCGGTTCGTTTTGGCTCTTTCTATTCCACACCTTCCTAGCCCTTCTCCATATCTCTTGCTAGAAGCGCTAGTGGGAGTTTTGTTTTATATTGGTTATCTTCTTCTCGAAATCATTCCTTTAATGTCTTGGGCCCCGGTGGAGCGCAGTATGCCAATTGGACCAAAAGGCTCATTACTGCTTTTAAATGATGCTTCTTTAGGTCTAGTCGTCATTCTCCTAATTCCCTCTCTATCTCGTTTATCCTTCTCTCTGGTAGTCTCGTTCTCTCTCGCCTCCACGCCATGCATCGCCACCGTCGCAGGCTTCACAAGGGCGATCGGGGGCAACTTTCACATGTTAATTCAAAGAAAAACGAACTATTTTAGTTCATAAAACGTGAAAACCTAGAATCTGAATTGCTCTTTCACTAATTCTTTCTCCGTCTCATTTTTCCTCTCTCTAGTTCTTCCTCTCATTCAGGGATGCCTCGTTGCCACAATTGCAGCCGCCAACTACCGTTATCATTTCTCTAGTTTTGAAATAATATTTTTTTACACGATGACTTAATGCAGACTCAGACCATCCCATCCAGTGCGATACTTCGTCATGATGCCCCCCCTTGGCCCCTCCACGTTTTTTTCATCCATCCAGATAGTGCCGATCCGTCCGAAATAGTAGTTTTAACTGACGCGGTAGGATTAGGTGGAATCATCGTCTTTGGAATAAACACGCCAATAATTTTTACTGGTATCAGTACATTTTTATGGCTACTTTCATAGTAATACTCACTTCGGGAACCAACAACCCGATAGAATGTAAACGTACGCTGTACACAACGGGACGAACTCCCCGTAAAACGTTTTCAACGCGCTTGAAGAGCTTGGCGTGCCATCAATTGACGCAGCCAAGGCGGAGATCTATCTCGCTCCTGTAATCAGATACTGACGCGTCCTTTCCTCTGGCGACTAGGATCGAGAAGCCTAATTGGTTTATGCTGTGGCACAAGCATGAACGTGCCTGTCCGACTAGTCGGTTTCCCGGATCATTTTGCCATTATCTGACATTTCCCGGGTCATTGTATACACACACGAAAGAATGAGTCTCTTCAATAGATCCATAGCCAGAGAGAGAGAGAGAGAAAGAGTTTAAGGTGCGTGGAGAGAGTGAAGAAAAGATATGAGTGTTAGAGATAGAGAGAGAAAGCGAGGTATAGAGAGAAAGAGAAATGAGGAGAGAGCGAAAGGGGGAGAAACGGAGAGAGCGATAGAGAGAGAGAGAGAGAGAGAGAGAGAGAGAGAGAGAGACGGAGAGAAATTGGAAGAGAGAGAGAGAGAGAGAGATAAAGAGCTGTCCTTAACTACGGGACGTGAAGACCCCCCTGCTAAGATACGACGAGGGGGAGAACCCCCCCATAAAGTTTCAGTATGGAGCGACATTCACGTCGCTGACAAAGGCCGAAAATGAGTAAATTGTAGATCGGGATAGCCGTTGCTCTCATGACAGCGAAACTGGACTCGTTGACGTTGTTACCTGCTGCGGGAGAAGAGACCGATTCGCGCGGGCACTCGCCGATCCAGGTCGATTAGTTATCTCTCAACATCACTCTCGTCTATTATAGTCGGCTAATGACGTGGGTAGTTCCACCGACAACGCTACAAATATTTCTTTAGACAAAGATTTTCTAAAAATATTTCTAAAGAAAACAGTTTCTGTCGAAAAAATACAGGATTGAGAGGAGAAAAAGTATAACATAAGCCGCGCGTGCTGCACTTCCATTTGGCGGAGACGACAAGCAACCGTGAAAAACTTCAGAACTCATTTCCCAGCCGTTCATCTCGGAAGTAGGTTTATTATTATCTTTCCCTTAGCTGGTTCACCACACGCCTATCGAAACCCAGGATTTTTAACTAGTCGTTGTCCTTGCGGTGTTCTTAATCAGTTCTCACCGTGAATCAGTCTACGATTCGGCATATTCTCATTGCACGTGTAGGAAAAGATGATGAATCAAACGATGCAAAGCCAAATGAGATTTCAGCGACGACTTGTTGCAGAATAAGTAAAAACATTAAATATTAGACGGGATTTGCACAATTAGAGTCAAGATTGGATGAAACTACGCCAAAATCTGAAGCAGGACAACTTTCAAGCCACCCAATTCTAAATGTTATCAATTAGCCGAAGAAATTTTACCAAGGATAAGTAAGATATTAAAGTTAAGACAATTATCAAGTCCAAAAATGAGGAAGGTTTCAAGGTGCCGTGCCTAGAATCATACTTAAAACATTCAAGAAACGATGATATATTGGAAGAAAGTCATCAAGATCGAGAAAACTAGAATGTTCCAGATCAAAATACGGGTGCGGAAAACAGAAAAATAATATAATATAAGTAAAAGTTAAAAAAATTCAAGACGGTAAACTCTAACTTCTTTTTTAGAATATCGAATATATAACTGTTGTAAAATTTTCAGGATCTACTGGATTAATATCTTCAGGATGAATAATAGTTGATAGAACATAAAGAGCTGAATATACTGTTAATGACATATGAGTGAAAGTGTGAGAACCTATCTGATTCCATGGAAATCTTGATCTTGAGGCATTCTTTTGAGTCAAGAAATAATTGATAACACGATAATGAAAATAATTAATATCATGAGTTTTCTATAATTAGTAGCACCAAAATGATTATATGTGTGTGTTATAAGGTTTAAAATGATTATATCTATTTTTAGAATGATGATCTGATTTTGATGAATTTGGGGGCATTTTTTTAGATTTCTCCTAGTTCATATTCATGATGTAAATAATTCTCTAAGTTGGACCATATATTTACAATATTTTTATGGACTAAAAATATCTTATGGAATTATTTAATCCATTTTATGACCTTTTGAATTCCCAAAATTTTAGTACCATGCTAGCAATCCGGAGAGAAATCGGAGTAGAGAAAATCAAAGGGCTGAGAATGGCCTGAAATTTTGTGATATCTGATGATAAGAGAGAGTTTTGGCCTGAAATTATAACTATAGCTTTTTCATTATCTTCTCTTTCCATCCTTCTGGCTGAATCTTAAATATACCCTTGATTGATGTAAAAATCATCTTTGAACTCACTTCCTACTTTGGTTGGCTGATTGAAAAATGACGTTTTGAAGATTAATCAATTTTTTCTTGGTTTCTTGAGTGCTTGGAGAAGATCCACAAACAATAGAAGAGGCTTTTCTGGATCAAGAAAATATAGTGGTCCTGGCATAATGTGATGACCTGGGGTAAGTTCTATTGCCTTACATTGATTCATCTCCATCACAGTTATTAGGTTAGATCCACATCTTTCTCTCACATTTTATTTCACTATAGCACCACTCCTCATTCCATCCTCTCCGCCTCACAGCACCATCTCACCTTCACTCACTCATAAACACTACTTTACCTATTTCTTCACTTTCTTTTGGTATTCATATGACATTGTCATCATCACTTTCTCTCAAATTCATCCACCTTACTCTACAATTTTCACTCCTGCCATTCACATTCTCCCAACAAATAATTGCAATAATATTGATCTCAATCTTATTAAATAATAATTATTATCTTCTCACCTATGTGTCTCCTGCGTTTTCCTATCTACTGTTATTTGCATACTCCTCTCATCTCCCATTCATCTCCATCTAAAAGAACACTTAATTCCTAATACACATTCCCTGTGGAAATGACTATTGTTCTTCACCAGCTAGTTAAAATATTTTATGGTTCAAGGTTTATGATTTTTTATGGATTCACTCAAATAGGAATGAAAATTTATTTACCCAACTTTGAGTTTAGTGATCAATGTCATTATTGAAGATCGGCTGGGGCTTACCCGTTTGATGAGGGGGGGATAATCAATTCATTAACTTAAATGTGGGGTAATAATTTTTCATATTTATTCAAGTTAATCAATAAAAAATTATAAACCTTAACTCATAAATTAATTTGACTGTCTAGAGAAGCAAGTGTCGACTCGACAGGGAACATATGTTTAGAAGTTAATTTTTTTATATGGTGATTAGGGGATGAGAAAATGAAATTTATTAATTAAGAATACGGTCAGATGAGAATGATAATAGTTAGATATAGATATATGAATTTATTATATATATGAATATAAGTGACTTGAATAAGTGGTATGGCAAATGCCAATGGCAAATAAATTAGATACATATGGATGATGTTTATGCATGTTATGGATAACATGGGTATGGATGGATGTGGATTGTTGTGATGAATGGATATGGATGAAGTAGAGAACAAGATAATGAAGTGCAATAAAACTTATTTTGGATCTTGTATTCTACCAGGATCAAGGAAATTTTCAACATCATTAGAGCTAATCCACTTATCTTTCTTGTTCTAACTTCAATCATATAATTTTCAACATCATTGTTTGGGTTAATTTATAATTCAATCAATGAAGAAAACAAAGAAAACTTGATGAATTAGGAAACCACTTTCCTTCACTGTCCTACCATAGTATAAGAAATTTGAAAATATTTTTGACATGTATCAAGTAAAGACAAACCTATGCTAAAATTTTCAGGCCAAATCTCGTTTTGGATAGTTAGATATCACGATTTGAAGTTGAATCATTCTGAACCCCCTGATTTTCTCTCTCCGAAGCACCAGTGGCACAAATAATTTAAAACCAGGTTATAACGAAAGGGGATTTTGTCACATTAAATTATAAAGTAACCCAAACAATGGTCAGGTATACTGAACCAAAAAGCGAAATAGATTAAGCATGGGTATATGTAGCATGAAAATTTAACAAAGGTGCTTCATATGTGTACATTTCTAACTTGGTCCACTGAACTAGGAATGGACATTATTTGAAGCTTTTGCAGAATAGAGATAACCTTAAAAGGTATTGATGCATAAAATAACAAAGGTATTTGTATTTCTGAAGGGTTATCAAAAATACAAACTCCATCTTAAATTACAAATTATCATAGGGTATTCAAACCCATATCAGAAGTATAATCATAGAATGCCTTCGAAGGTAAGGGACTTCATATCAGAGTTTGTCGTAATGTACTCTATAGATAGTTCTCTATTCTGAATTCTTATGTTTTGGCAAAGAAGTCGATCTCTATGTGTTTTAACTTGCCAATCTTTGCCAATCTCATGTTGTTTTTGGCAATCTTAAATGTTGATTGATTACCACAACAGAGTTTAAGTGTCTTCGGATTCCATCAATCACTTTAAGCTGGTGACAGTTCCACAGAATGTTACATGGTTGATGCTTCATAGGAACTTGTATACTCAGTTTAATGAACATATATAAGAATTTGTTAGAACTTGTCTATGATATAGCTCCTCTTGCCAACAAACACACATCCTGATATCGATCGTTTACTGTTAACGCAGAGAAAATTTATAATCAGAATACCTATGGAGAGAAAAGTTACTGTTTTCCATTCCTTTCTCCTCTGAAAATATCTGTCAACTCCCTTGACAGCTTTCTATTTTTCTATGTCTAGATTACTCATTTACTGACCCAACATGCCCATTATGTATCCTATATGTGAACACTTATACACATGTGCATAAAATAAGAACTCCAAATATTGATGAATAAGGTATCTTTAAAATCTCTTGACATAGGGCCATATTCGAGACTAAGGTTCTCTTTGTTAGCAACTGCGGTCTCAAGTGGTCTCCAATCTTGCACGACATACCTTTTAAGTTTGTTTTCAATGTAGCCCTCTTGTAACAAACCCAGAGACTTAGATTTTGCTCTCACATTACATTTGGATGCCTAACACATTACATCACATTATATTAATTGTAGTACACATGTGATGATTATAATGTAGTCCATGAATGTATGATCCAACTTAGTGAGTTACGATGAGATCATAAAACAAAGATAACTTGTCTTTAAGCATAATTGAAGCATACTCTAAAAGGATATCCAACTAGAACAAAAATATTGATGCACCCAAAATTAGTGTTATCATTTTTTTTAGTGTTTTTTTAGTAATACAATGAAATATAAACATGTGATCACTTAAGTATATCTATCTAGCAATGAGTACGGAATATCTCAACATGGAGTGGTAATGAAGGATTTAATATTCTTTAAACAGTGATTTATGAGATAATATGTGTACTTATACAAGGTCGGGAGATGAGAAAAATGTAAGGAGAGAGGGTGATAAAATTCACGTGATTATAGTGGATAATAATATTAAGAATACTATAAAAATGATAGAGAGTGGGAATGGAGTGATGATAACAAGATAGGAGAGTGGATGATGAAGACGAAAAGACAGTCCTGTAAGGTTGATGATGAAGAGATAATGACATAAAAGGTGTGATACATAATTAAAATGTGTAAAGGCATGTACGTAGGGTATAATGGAATGATGAAATGGATCTAAACTGATGATGATGCTGATAAGAAACAATGTAAGGTGAGGATGTTTACCACATATCCTTACATTCTGTCAAGACCAAGGTAATTTGTGTGTACAAGTGAGCTCCTGCTCTACTATTTTGCCTCTTCTCACACACCCAAGACACCTAGAGAAGGCTTGATGGATCTCCGAAATTCACTATCTTTCAATCAGCCCAAAAATATAGGAGGCAAATTTAAGGATGATTTATGAAAAAATACACCTCAATTTATATAACAGAAGGAATGGATGGAAAGCAGTGGTAAACACAAAGTGACCCTCAAAAGTTTAGCTCAATCAGCCTTGTTTGTATCATTATGCAACACACTTTGAAGTTGGAGAAATCATCACCATCAATTTTATCTCTACTTGTCATCAACGATGCCACTTCCTCAATTGCCCTTTGCAGTTAAAATCCTAAATATTTATGTCATTAATGATTGGTGTGAATCCCTTGTATTGTTTAAATGCCAACTCCTAGGGCTTCCACTTCCCTGCATGGAGGAAGAAGACTAATATTGTTTTCTTATTAAATGACACACTGTGTCATTTTCATTAGAATAAATTAAAAGGGAATTCCAATCATTAGGTGACATGGCCACACATTGTGGCATACCACATCAACATGTTTTTCTTTTGAAAACTTTTTATTAATTCATTAACTAACACTCTGGCATGCCTTAATGAAAATTTTGAAAGAATTACATGGCTACGCTGATTTGAAAGCCAGCCGCACTTTTCAAATTTTTTTCCAATCAGCTACCGCAATGTTTGTTCTCCATATTCATTAACATTTCAACTTCAAATTTATAATAAATGTATTCTCGATCTCCACACCCATCGATTGCAATTTAAATCTTTTTTTTTCGTCTCCCCATAACCTACAGAATTAAGAAAACTAAAACGTCATCAACCAAATATTGGTCGTGAAGGCATTATAATTTGTGACGCCATAATGACCCTTTTTTTTAATGATGAGCTGCATTAATAGCTGATGAAGTCTATAATTGGGTAGCATTCGATAACTTGAACGCCGACATGTGGCATAATAGTAAGAAATCCTAAAGACCCTTAAAATTCATATAAAATATATATAAAGCCAAAAATTAAAGATAGTAGTGACGTACAAAACTAGTATTTCTCTAAATATAATTCATCAAAAAGTATTCAAAATTGGATCATTAATTTCGTTCAGCATAAGATGTCAGAACAATATTTAAAAATACTATAAAAAAATATAATTTCACACTGATAAAATTCAATCATTTTACGATTTCAAAGAATTTGGAGAACTACCACACATATATGATTTTTTTAATGCAAAAATGTATAAATTTAAATGAATTGTGCAATATTTTGTGAGCTATCAACTATCGAGTCTCGCTCCTATGATGAGTATGCCCAATCCTGCAACCATAAAAATGGAGACATTAAGGATAGATAGTGGGTGTTCTTTATCCGAAATAATTCACTAAATTTATTTGTATGAATCATTGAATAGTATTATACCAGATTTCTTATATGGTTGACTCACTTCATGGTTTTTTAAGTTTTCTTTTGACTTAAGACACCACATATGTCATGTAGATGGAAGATAGTACTTTGATAATGACCTATGAATTCTTAACTATAGAAATCTAAATAGGTCTGGTGCAGGAAGACAATCACAAAGATGATTGAGTTTTTAAGATGGGATCATCTGCCCTTTGTATAAAATGATGCATCTGAAAGAAAAGGATGCAATGAATTCCCTAGTAAAGGTAATAGAATAGCAAAGAAGATTTCTCTCATGATTTTTGAATGCATTAGTAATAACTTGAATTAAATATTAGGTTTTGATAGTTGGCCATATCTTAAGTCATCGTTGGGGCATCAAGTGGATGAGGGATTATACGTTCATAGTAACTGATGATCTAAAGGTTCCATGAGTCAGTCAATATAATCCTTTGTATCTTCTAGAGCATGAGGTGTATCTTGGCGCCCCACCTGTTGGAGACTCGACCTAATGATTGGGTTAAATTGATATACAATTAAATAATTTATATATAGTATATATAAGTAATTTAGGACAATTAATATTTGACCACTGGAGTCATTACCTAGGCCGAATGGGCCTACACGGTCACTCAAAAGCGGTGTTTTTACCTCAACAGACAGTTAAAATTTTTGTGATTTTTATAAAACATTTCCCACTGACTATAAACAAGAGAAGGTCATAAAATAAATTCACCCACACTATAATTTTCATGTGCCCCACTCTTATTATCCCTTTTCCCCTTAGCTCCTTTCCACACCCAATGTGATCATAATGATCTAATGATGATGGTGGAGAAATGACAGGGCTTGTTTAGATGGAGGAGCCTCAACATGTTAGGGACTATGTGGATACATTGTGAGGCTACATATATCAATTGTTCAACCCGTCTTCCGGAGGAACCAAGAAGCTATAGATATGATCCTTGCATAGATGATTGGATCGTTGGTTTTACAATGTCATTACTATTCCACTAATATCCTTTCATTGTATGAATCATTAAGGTTTCATCTCAATCAAAGCCCTATAATTCAACAAGACATAATAGGCATTACTGAGGCCCTTCATCTAAGAATTTTTTAACTGAAATTTCTGTGTGATGTATTCGGTGGTGGATACTATGTGGCATTCAAGCCAATCACACCTCCATGTATTATTGAAATTCTTTAAAAAATATGTGCTCATTTATTATTATTGTGTGATGTTTATACTGAAGTTCTTGAATATGTGAAATGGTTTTTTTATTTGTCATGTGATCACAATATAATGATCATTATTATTTAAAAATATTTTATATTTATTCCTCCTTGAATGATACCTAAGACAAACATTAAAATCTCTAGAAAGAATAACACCATATGATCTGACTTATACGCTATGGCTGATCATGTAATCATGAGTGTACAGACACTAAGGGTACATGGTGGGAGACTTTTGGAAAAAGAGTTCATTGAGTTGATATGTATGAAATCTTGAACAATATTATATCTAATTGTTTAGATGTACTCCAGTGATCCATGTTATGCATCAGTGCTTACAGAATATTGGATTATGATTTGATGGTTAATCATACGCTTAGTCTTTTGTGAGTCTTGCGCGGACAAATCATTATACATCTATGGTAACTAACGACAAAAAAATTGCATGGTATAGTTCAATTAAAACTTTGTATCTTATAGATCACGAGGCAAAGCTTGGCACTACATGGGCTGGAAACTTAACCTATGAATTGGGTTAAATTGATCCTTAGTTAATTAATCTACAAGTTGATATAATTAATTATTAATTTAAGATAATTAATATTTATCTTTAACCTTATTAACTATGCTGATACAGGGACCCAGAGTGTCACACGCATAAGATTTATGGATGTTGGTTGTATACATGTTGATACAATTGGGTTAAATTATAAGGACTTTTATGAAAACTTAAATAAATATTAATAGAGTGTGGCATCCATTTTAGATCCCAATGCCAACCAAACCTGCATAGTGATGAGCTGATTTTTATTGATGAAAACATACACATCTTAGAGTCATTCCACGCGTCATTTTATTGATCTTACCTCTATTTCACTCTAAATGCTCATTTAATACATTTATTTTGAAGTAAGATTAAATCATCCTTTTAAATGAAATTTCTACTTAATTTTCTAAGGTCATACACTCTCATCTAGACAATGATTGAAAATCACTATCTGTAATGGAATTCATTCTCGCACAAGCATTGTACATTTTTAGGGAAAACATTCGATGAAAGATAAAATTATAAGGTAGTTTTTAAGATACCAATAGCCAGCAGCTAAGCAAGGTGTTGGAAGCCCTTAAGCCAGCTGCAAGTGAATGAGTGCAGAGTGCTCAAGTCAACCTCTAACCAGCGAATGCTGCTGCGCATGGAGCTGCACAATGAGGTCTTAAAAGCTACACAAGGAGCCAACGAAGGCCCACATTCATGAGGCCAAGTGTGCATCAAGATATTGCCTCCACAGGTGCACGAGAGGGAAGTATTTCCTTAGCTGATTCCTATTCCAATTGGAATTTAAATATTTGTATCAATTTCAAACATTATCGATATGGGATAATCTACAATTCAGTTTTTTCAGCATTGCATTGGGTTGGGCTGACAAACAAATACATGGATTGCAACCCATTGGGCCGCGATCTTAAGAAACTAAAGAGAAATTATGTCCAGGTTTCAAGCCGACCAGGCCCAAAGCCATATCATATCGAGGGGCTATCAGTGAGCAAATATAGTATCAACCGTTCAATCTTCTCAAGGAAGATCAGACAGTGAGAACCTTCTTGTACTATTAAATTTTGTTTCTTTTCACATTTCTAATTCGCCATGGCCACTGATGTAGATGATGGGGCCATGTGAGGGAAGAAGCAGGAGCATGAAATTGGATGACAGAGATAGTGACCTGGTTGATGATGTAGATGCAGATACACCAAATTTACGGGATTCCATAGTTGGAATGTAATCATGATAAAGCGATTTTGAGTATTTAAAATGTGGAAATCTTAGAGTCATTTTATACATCATTTTATCAATGTTATCTTTATTTTACAATAAATTCCCCTTCCATTTATTAATTGTTGAAAAGATTAAGCATCACCATTTCATCTCACTTAATGTCTGTCTAGTGTTTGAAGACCATTTTATCTCATTTAGAAAAAAATTTGAATTCTTGTTTCTTTTAGAATTAAGCTTAAAGTACATAAACTAAAAAAATAGAAAAGAGAAGAAAAAACAAAAAGGGGGGTTTTAGTGGCGAGTTGAAGGAGAAATCCTGGCAGCACTCAAGCCATCTGCTAGTTAGAGAGCACACAACACTCAAGCTGGCCAGCAGCCAGTGAGCACCACTGCACAAGAAGCCCCTGATTGCTGGCACATAAGGACCCACACAAAGGCCACATAAGGCCCACATAGAGGCCCATAGAGAGGTTCACGCGCGCACATGAGAGATGTTAAGTAATTTCAATGGGTAAGGAAAAAAGGTGATTATGTAGTGATGTTTATATTCCATTTCTCTAATGTGGTATAAATGAGCCCTTAAGTTTCAGCTCTGCATCGCGCCAGACCAAGAAGCAACAAAGCAATCGTGGCCTGATGGGCCATGATCTAAATAAATAAAACAAGAATTTGTGATCAGGCTTTGAGCTGGACTGTCCTAAAGCCCATGCCATGTCAATCCATTTTCAGTAGAAAGACATGATCTCAGCCATCCAATTTCTTTACATAAGATTAGATGCTGAGATCGATTCATAATATTTAATTATTTTTTATTCTTTTTCTAGATTTCTAGTTGGTTGCAGTTGATGACATGGATAGCAGGCTCAATTGCAGAGTGAATAAAAGCACAAGTTTGTTGACGGGGCAAGTAACGGGGTGGCTGTCATAGCGCTGACATGGAGATGGGGTACACCAGATCAAGAAGGGTCTATGGCTATAATTCTCTCCCTTTGATAACTGAAAATTAGGGGTAAAATTATGTCGTTGTAAAATTGAATTAAATGAATAAAATGTATAAACCTTTAATTTTAAATATTTTAGTGAGCTAGTGACAAGTAAGGTCGTCTCGACATGAGCGGATTGTAGGGAAAGATTACTCTTGATTGGGTGAAGGCACGAAGATGGGAAGAGTGATGTATAGCACACGAGATAGTGAAACAAGATTAAATGTATGATGAGAGGTGGCTAATTAGGGTTAGGAGTTAGAGTTTACAATATATAAGGATGTAGAGGCAAGAAGGATTGAAGAAGAGGGCCTAAGGTGTAGTGGTATGGACAATGATAATGAGATAGAATGATGACTGAAATGAGAAAGTTAGTGATGCATATTTTCTTAAACAAAAAAGGAGAGATAGGTAACGAGATCGTAATGGTGTAGGGGAGGATGTGAAATAGATGGTAGTGAAACATAATGGATGATGATAGAGGTGGATGAGTGAGGGTGTTGGATGAAGGTGGTGAATGAGGATGACAGTTAAACTTCCAAAGTCTGTTGAAGAAGAGTCAATAAGGCAAGAGGCTAACCTAATATCCCTATATTCCACAGGGATCAAGGCATCTTCCTAGTCAGATCAACCTCCACATTTCTCTATTGAACCTCTCCAAACACTAGAGATATAAGAAACACTTTGATGGACCTTCAAAACTTCACTTTCTTTCAATCTGCCTCTCTAGGAGAAAATGATCTTAAATACGTTTTTTACAAAGATCAGGGGCTCAATTGATAGATCCAACACATTGGATAGATAGAGAAGATAAAGACAAAGGTACCTTTGAAATTTCAATTAAATCCAAGTTTTGGATCGCCACATATCAAGCATGGAAATTGGATCGTCAAACATCACTTCATTTGGTTAGGATTTTGTGGTATGAGCATTAAATCCGATGATTGGTTCCCCGCAATCAACGACTCTGGGAAGAAGAAAAAAACAGAATTATAATAGTATATTATTTAAATATGTTAGCGAATGTCTAGCTCGCAACTAACAAGGCACCGCGTCAGTCCATGTCACATCAGGGCCTTTGCCTTTTTATCCAATCAAAGTCTGACACATGTGTGCCATGTGTCGTATGACAGCTCAATGGGTGCCACAATGGTTAACTGGTTTGAAGAGAGAGATAGGGAGAGAGAAAAGAATAGATTTTTAATTGTCATTCCATTGGTCCATGGAACCTGCATCAGAAAAATTTAAAAATTGATATTTCTGTCCATTAAATGGCAATTATGACATCGGTAATTGCAGTGACATCAGTTTAGGGGCATGATTGGCTGATGACAATCATTAAATAGGTTAATGATTTCATATCGTCAATCATTGTCTTAAATCGTCATTTATAGTTTTTCCATGAATCAAACGGTGACACGTGGTGTGCCAAACACAAATGCACTAAAATATATTTTAAAATTCATATTTAATAAAATAAAAGGCCAAATATAAATAAATATATATTTCAACTTTGAAAATTCATATCTTAAAATTTTAATGTCAGAAAATTCTATAAAAAATAATTTCTGAGTTAAAAAATTATATTCTTTCAGCATTTGATGTCAAAATTCACCAAAAATAGATTAAAATGTAGAAAATTCAGAATAGGGTCCGAAAAATAAATTTAATAATTTTAATTTAATGAAAACAAACATGTAAATATTGCCAAGTTAAGCCTCAGTCGACCAATAGTTGCCAGCTAATGGGGGATCACCATGGCAGTCGGACGGCCTTTAAGCACCCTCTGATGGCAAGCATCAATGTTTAAAAGCAGCTAGAGGACCTAACTGAAGTAATATGTCGTCGTAGGAAGGAAGATTACTAGAAATATCCCTTTTCAAGTTTGGAACACTCGGTGACATCGTAACAAGTCTGTTGTTGTGCAGATGACTTAGGCAGGCTTCAGGGAAGAGTGAGGAAGTGCCAACTAGGACGAGAGGAAGGGGGAAGTGACACACTAAAGATACGGGTGGAGATCAGCATTCCTACCCCTGTTCCTCAATTCAGGGCAGATCCTGTACCTCCTTTGCTCGATCTCATTGATTCTGAAAAGCAGAACGCAAGAGGTCTGATTCAAATAAGTTTAATCACTTATGTAAGTTCAATTTGGTCAAGATCCAATATCGTAATTGCCTCGAGGCATTTAATCGAGCATCTATTGTGCATTCAAAGATATAAATTGATATATCCAAGTTCTTATTGATTTTACCTTACAGAAAATTCTAATATATATCTATGTATACAAATATATGTTGAACTAACCTATGTCTTCTGGTCTCTTCAAGACATTCCCTCAAACACTTATGGGGTGTCTACAGGAACACCCAATTTACTCAAATTTACTTTATAAAAAATATTTTTAAAATAGTTATTAAATATATCTACAGATATAAAACTTATTTCTATCATTCTAACATATCCTTAGTGTAAAACAATAAAATATTAATCTCTTAAGTATTTTTATCCTCTTATAATATTTTATTACTCTCCATCATTCTATCTAATTAACTGAATTCTTCTAAACATAAACAAAATTTATTATCCCTCCTATCTTCATATTAATCTCTTAATATATCTATAAATCCCTTGTTGTTGTCAATTTTAGCTTATGCAATAAAATTTGTGATGAGTACAGGGGTTGGCCAAGGGAGGTGATGGCGCACGTCATCGGGGACCGCCGAAGACATCATCCGAGTCTTCATCTTCGTCATCGACAGCCCGAGTGAATCACGCTGGCTTACTGCATCTTGATTTCTATCGTCTTTGTTAGTCGCATTTCATGTTTTTTTCGTATTCGTCGAGTCGCCTACGTTGCTTTGCAACACGTCCATTATTTTGCCCATGCTCGTGTGTCTTTGTCGTTGGTTAGGAAGGGGTCCTTCCCTTTTCCCCCTTTTCTTTTTATGTTTGTTTTCTTCCTTTATTTTTTGTAATGGGGGGGGGGGGGCATTATATAAGGGCCCCTAATGGACCACTCTTCCCCCCTCCCCCTTAAGAACCCATTAGGGGCCCATTAATTCCCCTACTTAAGGGAAGAATGGGCGCCCTAATGGATCAGACTTGTTTTTATATTGAATTTGGAATTTTGCTTAAGGAAAGGCAGGTCTCCCCCTCCTCGATCAGGAAGAAGGGAGGGTGAAGAAGGGGACAGGAGGGACGGGAAGGAAGAACGATGTGGAGGCAGTGGAGATTTTGCTCGCCGAAAACGGCAGAACAGATGGTCCCTCCTTCCCCCCCGTTGTCTGCTCTCTACTGCCAGACCCGGAGAGGATGACCGCCCGTGGATGGCGTTGTAGGTTGCCACCTCACCCATTGATCTGCCACTACCTCTGTAGGATGCAGTCGATGGACAAGAATCACCATGGAAGGCCGATCTGTGCCAATTTGGGTGCAGAATTTAGACACGATTGATCGATCGGCGCAAAATTGGACGGCCAAATTTTGTGTTGCGGCCGATCAGCACCAATTGACCACTGAATCTATGCACCACATAGTCAAATCCTGCTACGGACTTTGAAATTGCATTTCAGGGGAGGCGAGGCCATTCCCGTGGAATGAATTTCACCTCCATAATTCATCAGTGACTCCCGTGAGGTCGATGTCAGTGATCAAAAGGCTTGCTAGAAATGGTGACAACGGCCTCCCTAAGCGGTCTAACCACCGCTGGTTAGACCCTCCACTTGATGAGCCAGCGCTGGACAGATCAGAAATGACCAACAGGTGCCAACCTGGTCGACGCCCATCGATCAGTACCGGCCATTGCTGTGGTCAACCAGTCCAACGCCGAACAGTTGACACCGGTCTAGCCAGAGATCGCCAATCAACGCCGGCCACAGCCATGGCCATTCAGCCCAACGCTGACCGCCGACATTGACATAGTCAACGCCATCCGTCGACACCAGTCCTCGCCGCTGCCGATCTTCCCTCACGCCAGCCAGCCACCATCAAACGATTCGACGTCAGTTAAACTAAGTTGGTCAAAGGACGCCGATTAAACTATGCCAGCCAACTGATGCCGGATCAACTGCGCGCAGACACCCAGGTCAAACCCTCACCTCCTCTGAACTGCTAGATCTCCCGTGAGGCTACTGGCTGTCACCACAGCCCACGTTCTGTGGCCGAGATGACCCACCACTCGCGGCCGCCATCGGACCCTGTTCTCACTGATCCCATAGGGATGTGCAAGCCGTGCTCCTCGCTACTTGAGCTGAAGCTTCGCCTCACGCCACTCCTTCTCAAGCCCCTCTTTACCCTCTGTTGACGCTCTCCGGCCCCTCTCCATCGTACCCGCTCTGACCGCCATATTGATGATCAGCCTGCACGATGAGTCGCTCGACGATGAGGTACACCCTCTTTCTATTGCCTGTTATTTGAGCTTTTGTAGTGTACCTTCATCTTGACTCCACCGTGCTCGGGCTAGGTAGGGGAGAGAGGAAAGAATTAAGAGAGAACTACGAATGCAAGTGAGTATCTTATCGGTACGAACGAGTCCGTCCGTGACATGCGAGCCCTACGAATTGATTCCATTTCGCCGTAGACGTCTTCTTCCCTGTGACGAGGTTCTAGAGGCCACCATCACCGTCACCCGATGACCCCATCCAAGCTTGGAGCTCGGTGCCTCCCTCAAGTTGGAGCCTGCACGTACGACACACATTTGCATTGCATCCTAGTTACATCAACACAATTAGGGTTTTTCGTCAGACGGCGACAATGACGACGTCTGACCAACATTATCTAGGAACCGAGCCATCATCCTTGGTACTAATCGGACGACGTCTTTGATGACAGTCTGGCATCAAATTGGTATCAGAGCATCGTCTCGATACCTGTCTAGACGACGACACCGCCATCGTCTGATATCAGGAGGCTAGTAAGGCAATTCAATTATTGATCCAATTGAGTTATCTGCCTTAATTAGGGTCAATTTAATCTTAAATCAGGATTAAATTACCCTAATTATATGAAGAATTTGGAAAGGAGGGTAGAGGAGATGGGAAGAATAGAGGAATTAGGTATTCTCTAAATTGACTTATTTAATCCAATACAAAGGATAAAAGTAGTCAAATAGAGGGGTTAAGAAGAAAACTTAGTGTTAATTTTTTTTTGGCAGAACTGGGTATCCAAGCTAGCTCACTAATATCTTATAATCTATTCTTAACTAGAAATTAAACTAGCTCACTATTATTTTTTGTTTTTTTTTCTTAATGTGGATTTGGAACAGTTAGCTCAATTCAATAATCACTCCTCTTAGTCTTAGTAAGGGCTTGTACATGCCGCCCAAGCCAAGCGATTTAGAATTTCAGACTAAGACAATAAAGAGAAATCCAGAATTGGGCTAAAATAATCCCAAATATAGTAAAAAACCAAACAGGGTTTTTCCAGGCTGGTTCTCCTCGTGTCTTGCAGCTGTGAAAAAGCTCCCCCTAGAATAATCTCCTCAGCTGGAATTCCAGTTCTTATACTTACGTTAAATGGTAAAAATTACCATTCAGCCCCCAATTTTTAATTAATTTTTACCCATAAATGTAGACTTGATCTTTGATCCAACCATATAGATAGAAAGAGGAGGTCAAGATGACTAAGCCCATAAAGTTTGATATCAATCTGACTTCAGGATAAAAAGTCATTATTGAATGAATATTGACCAATCCTAGCCGTCGGATCAATATTTCATTTATTCAATTAAATTTTGATTTACTAAATCTTCGTGTTGATTTCTAATTGGCTGGCGCCCTAGGTACAGCAGCTTGGTGCCTTCTATCTCATTGTGCCATGTAACAAACTTAACGATTTTTTTACCACCGATGCCCACTTAGGCGTCACCTCTCGTGCCTCCATATTTGCACGTAAAGCACGGGTGGTCCACTTACCCCTCTCGAGACTTGCGACTGCCAATCCCATTAAAGCCATCGGATTCCCTTCCGACGGATTAGATTTTGCCACGTGGCGCCACTACTTGACTCCTTCAAAATTTTTGCACAAACGTCTGTGCTTTTATTCGCGTGTGTAAATCAACGCAGCCCAAAACTAATTAGAAATATGTCCCTCTACTCTCTCCCCCCTCCATATTTCCCTCAAAATACCATAGAAAATCCAGATTAATTCAATAAGACTCTTAATTATTTTTAATTGGATATTTATGCCTGAAGCACGAGACCGAGAGCTTTTTAAAGTATATATTTCAACAACCTTATGTAAAAAAGGTCCCCCCAACTTTGGAAATTTCCTTAAACTCCTATTTCCTTAATAATAAATCATTTTTCTATTTTAAAAAAAAGTTCTCAAATAAATTCCCAAAAAATTCAATAAAATTCTAAACAATTTGAGAAAATTCAAAAAGTAATCCCCACATTAAGTAACATTAAATTTAGTGTTTAAACCTGCCATTTCCATTTAAATAGGTTGATCCAAGCTTAAATAAATTACGTGAAATTCATAAATTAACAAAAAATCAGGATTTACTTGGAATAGTAATTAACATATAAATATATGATAACAACCCTATTTTAAACTCTTTAAATTGATAAAAATGTGCTCATAACTTGAAATAAACAACAAATTTAGGGTGTTATCATGGTACATTATTATATCTATCTTACTAATCTTCTCTATTTCTTTACTACTTATACTAAGGGTATCCTTAACTATAGCATTAATAATTCATCTTATATATATCTTATATCCTACTTTCTTGTTATCTTTAATATCTATAAAAGATACAAATAATATATTATATTCTCTCTCTTTCTTTAATTCTCTTTCTTATGAATTAATATTCTGATGTCGGACGTCATCTCAGACGTCGTCCGGTTGACACCAAGTATGATGGCTCGGTGCCAATAATGGATGCACAAAATGAGTGTCGTCGTCGTCCGACGAATGCAACCCTAACGGGTTTTGTAACTATGATGCACAAAATGAGTGCCTACGTGTCTTACGTGCAGGCTCCAACTCGAGGGAGGCGCCGAGCTCCAAGCTTGGACGGGGTCGCTGCGTGATGGCGATGGTGGCCTCTTGAACCTTGTCGGAGCGAAAAAGGCATTACTGCCAAACAGAATCGGTCCGTAGGGCTCGCACGCAACGGACGGTCTTGTCCGTACCAATAAGACACTCACAATCTTCATAGTTTTCTCTCAATTTTCCTCTCTCACCTACCTAGTCCGAGCACAGTTGAGTCAAGATGAACGAGTACTACAAACGGCAATTAAACGAGCAGCGAGAGAGGATGGATTTCCCTCCGACCTCCCTCCGTCCCCCCCCTTTGTGTCCAATCGTTGATTCCCCAAACCTCAATCCTGATTTCCTCCTCCTCCCTGGTTCCTCTCTTCTGTCGCCTCCTCTTCCACCCCTCTTCTTTCTCTCTCGATAGAGGGGGGGAGACCAGAACGAAAAAAAACATCTTCGACTTAATTTTCTCCTGGTCTGAGGGGCTAGGGCGTTCCCCTCTTCCCTTATAACGGGGAAGAGGTTAAAGGCCCATCCCTTTTAGTGGGTCAACAAGAAAACAAAGAAGATCCATTGGGGGCCATTACACATAGAAAGAAGCGGAGGGAATGTAAAATAAAACATGGGAAAGGGGAAAATGAAGACCCCTTCCCAAGACGATGAAAACTCGGGCATGGGATGCATTGCAGTACAACGAAATGGGACAATGAACACGAACAAAACACAAAATACGACAAGAGACGATGAAAATAAAAAATGATAATGAGCATCTTCACCAGGTTTTCGATGATGGTGGGGGGTGGCATGGACGACGTTGTTGACGATCCTTGATGGCGTGCGCCATCATATTCATTATCATTGAATATTATCTAATACTCTCTTATCCATTAGATATTATCCCCTAACTTATAATTACTTATCTTCTACTATATTCACTATTTGTATTCCTATTATTACTCCTCAACTATAACACTTGTTAAATTCATATCTAAAAGGCAGTCCTTGTGGAGACGACCTTATTCTTACTATACATCGGAGTGAGGTGTCTACCTTTTATCAAATTTATTTGATTTAGATAAATTAAAATTTCAATGACATTAAAATTTAAATAAATAATTTGCCTTAATCAAATCACAGTTGTGAACCCTTGCTTGTACGAGATCCAACAACCAAGGGCCAGATATGTGATCTGCCCCCTTGGTCATCTTCCTCCTTTGGATGGACGGTGGTTTCCTACTGAGGGGGACCCCCATATGGTATCAAACTGCCTAAGAGGACCCCCATGGACAGTCCATGCGATCGATGGCCATCGGAGGTCCTTCCCATGCTTTAAAAATGACCTTAAGAGACTTAATTTTGGATCTCTTATGGCAGGAAGAAAGAGCATGATGGCGACCCTTTCAGGGCTGGGAGTGTACATTTCATAGTCGGGACACCTATACCACTGTGAAACCAACTCGAATATGCATTAGAGAAGGATGGGGAAGAGAAAAACTGTGCCATCACACAAAAGAAGAGAGGTGGAAATCCCAAACCAAAGCTAGGGGGTGGCGATTGGTGTTCCTACCCTTCCATTCTTCAATTCAGGGTGCATTTGTCGCTTTTCCTAGCTTTTTGTTGAAAATTAGTATATTAATTTGATAGATTTGGCAAATTTAACTTGTATATGAGAAGAAGCGCGATTTCATTGTGTTTTGATGCCGCGACCTCTTTGAGGCATTATGTCAAACATCTACAAGGTGTTGACAGATTTCTCTGATTTTCCCTAATTTTCTTTCATAAAAATATTCAAAAACTAACTCTTAAATATTTTTACCTATATAAATAATATTAATATTTTTCTAACATAATCATAAATTTAAAATCATAAAAATACATACTAATATTCCTCTTAATAGCATTCTTAATCGTTATATCTTCTCTGAATCTCTTGCTCTCAATCTATCTATTTAGTTAACTAAATATTTTAAATGTCACCCCTATCTAAATACTTAATTGCCTTATAAATTAGATAATCCCAATTATCCTTCCTATCTATCTTACTCTTAAATTCTAAGAAATATATATATATATATATATATATTTCCACCAATAATCTATATCTTAGTATATGATCCCTTTTTCTCCTATATATCACAAAATTACATTCCCTTTCTTCACTCTTCTTCTTGTTACATCGTGTTCCACCTTCCATAACTATATCTATATCCTATCTTAAATATAAACAACATCTTAATTAAACTAAATGATTTTTCTGTCTTATAAAAGGCATGGCTATCTTATAACTCACTACCTTTTTAATCTTATATAATTCTTCCACTACCTATCTTTACATAGCCCTTCAATACAACACTAGAAGTAAATTTCATCATCTTACTTACTCTATCAACATCTAGAAAAAAAATTAATCCTAACAAATGTTATCGTTAACTTCATCTCTTATTACTATCTCCATTATTCCTTTCACAACTATTATATACAACGATATATAATCCTAACTTTCTCCACCATTTTCTACTTACTTACCACTTTCTACTTTCTACTTATCTTTTATAACATTTTCTACTTATCTTTACCTTTTTACTGTCATTACTATTGTTATTATCAGAACTTTTTGTACTCAACCTCTAACTACTATCTTAATTACCCTTATTATCACCCTAAATTCTCCATTATCCTAGCTAAATCATTAGCTTCACCTCTAAAGGCGAGTCCCAGTGCAGACGAAGTCACTCCCATTATACACATATTTGAATTAGTATTTTTATTTTTAATTTTTTTTTTGATTTAGGAAAATTAAAAGTACGATGACAGTAAAATTAACATCGTAATTTGCTTTCAGCAATAAGCCCCTGTTCTCTAATGTGCAAAATACTCCTTCCATTTGGTGAAACTTCATGGTGACAAGATACTAGATCTTTAAGAATAGTTTGAGAAGGCGAGGAAATTCATTATCGCATCCATTGAGAGGATGCATCTTGAGGTGGGCCATGCAAACATCTTGAAGAGACTCTCACTTGGATCAAGTCACTACTCTAACAAGTTCCATATGAGTTGCTGTGATCATCATTGAGGACTTAGTTACATCATGTTTGATTTATATCTTTTCCAGTAAGTTTCTGATGGTGCACACCATCTCGATTCATCGTCCGCACCACCCGCCACCGTCGTCGACAGCCGGGTGAAGCATGCTCATTTATCACATTTTGATTTTCATAATCTTCTTTAGTCGTATTTTGTGTTTTTTTACCCGTCGGTTTGCTTTCGTCGCATTGCGACACGTCCCGTATGTCCGTGTTTTCGTCATCATGGGGAGGGGTCCTTAGTCATTTGGAACCCCTCCCCTGTCTTTTCCCCTTTTCTTTTTATGTTTCAATTCTTCCTTTATTTTGTAAGGGCCCCCTAATGAACCCCAATTTCCCCCTTTTGTTGACCCATTAGGGGGCCCAATTGATCTCCCATTTATAAGGGAAGAGGGGGGGCACCCTAAGAATCAGACCAGGAGAAAATAGAAATTGAAGTTGTGTTTTTTTTTCTGGTCTCACCTCCCCCTTGAGAGAAAGGAAGATCAAGAGGGGAGGAGAGGGAGGGCGAAGCTGTGGAACGGGAGGAGTGACCAGAGAACGGGAGACTAGTCCCTCCTTCCACCTCTGCATACACCGGCGGATCAATTCGCCGCGCAGATCCCACGACCATTCATAGACAGGACGCCACGGCCGTTGTAGCTCGTGTTCCTGCGCGCGCGGTTGTGGAGGTTACAATTACAGCGCATGACCGGCAGAAACGGGACTAGTCAAGGCAGTTCAGATATCCCACCTCGTCCCTTCTAGGTAACTCCGTGCTCGGGTAAGCAATCACTGCACAGAGACGATCAAACTAGACGGTAGAGAAAATTCCTGGTGCCTCTTTCACGATTACGTCACGTCGAGAATTCACAGGATAATTGCGGTGATGGGGGACACCCCTCACAATCTTTGGGCATTGCTTGTGTTCCCATAGGGGAGTACGCATTCTCATAGGTGGTGTGGTGCTTGGTCAGTCCAACCCGCGCCAACTTGGGGCTAACAGCAGAGATTGGGAATTCTACGGTGTGCTATCTAGAGATCACCAATCCTGCGCACAAGGACATCCCAAATTTCTGCCGCAGGAAATCCTATGTGCGCGTGCAACTACTGGCATTTGGCTTCTCCATCAATTGCCCTGATGGGGTCTAAGGACAGTAGATAATCACAACTTCATCCTGGCAGATAATCCTCGCCCAGCCTGCATGTGCTGCTCGTGTCACGCTGCCCCACTGCTCGCCCTCGCTCTCTACCCCTCCAATAGATCCTATGTCATTATGCTAGTTGAGCAGCGGTCACTCTCCGGCTCCTCCCAGCCACACCTGCTCTGACCGCCGTAATTGTTGATGACACTGCACGACGAGCCACACACAAACGAGATATGTCGTCCTTCCGCTTGCTCGTTATATTATTCGTTGTAGTATACTTTTTTCTTGACTCCACCGAACTCCGGCTAGGTAGGTGAGAGAGGTAATTGAGAGAAAACTACGAACGCAAGTGAGCATCTTACCAGTACGGACGAGTCCCTCTCTTACGTGCGAACCCTACGGATTGATTCCGTTCGGCCGTAGACGTCTTTATCCCCCCGATGAGGTTCGAGAGGGCACCGCCTCTACCACCGGTGACCCCTTCACAGCACGGAGCTCGGCACCTCCCTCGAGTCGAAACTGCATGTACGACACATAGGGTGCCTCACCCATTACATTGTAATTACAGATTACCCATTTAGGGTTTATCCATATGTCGGACGACAATAACGTCAACGTCCAAACCACTATCTACGTACCGAGCCATTGTCCTCAGTACCGACCAGACGACGTCCAACCTCAAACTGGTGTCAGAGCATCGTCTCGATACCCGTCCGGATGATGACACCGCCATCGTCCGTCATCAAATTGGTATTAGAGCATCATCTCGATACCCCTCCGGACGATGACATCGCCGTCGTCCGGCATCAGTTTCCCTGTTCTAATGATCAATCTAGCCCAATAAAAATCCTAATAATAGACCAATGTCATTTGTGGCAAGGAAGATATCATCCACATATGACAAGAGGATGATGAATTTATTCGGTTCTAGAGGCATTGATATGGATGAACAAATCAAAACATTCCACAGCGGAAAACTAGAACGAAATCTTACGACATTAATGAAATCATGAAATATACCTTTCCACACATCAAATTCATAATTTCTTAGATCTCAGAGCGAGATGAGTCGAGATGCTCAAGTGTGCAGCCTCTAGACATATCCATGAAATCCTCGGCACATTGAATCTCCTTCTCCTCATTGACGAGCCCCATTCAATTTCTGCCATCGTGATTACGCCATCCCTAACGCATCGGGGATGGAGAGGAGATGTGGGGAGAAGGAAGAAGGGGAAAGGCTCCTAAAAAATTCTGGCCTGGGCGAAGTTTGTTCAGGGCCTTCCCTTATTTATACTAATGTATATTTTTCATAAAACTCCCAAAACTTAAGTATATCTACCGAAGTCCAAAAGACCATTTGCTTGTGACCCTCTAGGCCCATGTATTAGTCTAGTTAGTGACTCGAGGGGCCCACTAACCTTTGTTGGCCTTCCAAATTAATTAACTATGTCATCATATAGATTATTTAATGTCAGATTGATTTAACCCAATCAATTGGTCGAGTCTCCAACACGTGGGGTGCCAAGCTACACTTCATGTTTAAGAAGATACAAAGGAGTGTATATCGACTCACTCATGGAACATGTTCTTCATCAGTTACCCTATATGTATAATCCCTCATCCACTTGACGCTCCTTGGACGACTTAGGGTATGGTCAAGTGTCAAACCCTAATTGGTCATCCGAGTTAGTACTGATGTAGTTGGAGATCATCAGAAAACTCTTCTCTGATATTTCACTACCTTGGCCAAGAACTTCATCGCATCATCTTCCTTGAGTTGTCACCTCTACTACTAAGGGTAGACGATGCCATCTTGACCTCTCAATCATCTTCGTGAACTTCTTGATGCACCTGAACTAAGACTATTCAGAATCCCTTGATTAGAAACTCATTGATCATAGTCAATGTACAATCGTCAGTGTACAAGAAGTCTTTGGTGTCGTAGGTCTAAGAAACACTTACACAATAGTAACGTGAATCTGATGTAACACAACACGCCAGGATCGAACGGTTCATGTTACACCTCAAGCGGAGGCGGGCTGATTAGTGGAGCGACAGCATAGGGCGGTTGCATCTGTAATAGTGATAAGTTAAGCCTCGACTACGGCTCGCTATAGGCAACAAAGATAGGCATCGGCGGTGTAGAGCGGCAGTTGTATATCCTACGGTGACAGGTACTTCACAATAGTGAACTAGCGGCGACATGATATCCGGCGATCATCTCCCTTGAAGCTTCTCTAAGAGACCGTAGCGGCGGGCATAGGACAGCGTAAAGACGCAACAGCATAGGGCGGCTACATCGAGGTACTCCTGAACATTGGCAATAACAATGTCTCGCATCATTTCTAGGGTTGTAAGCTAACTATTAGCGGACGGAGGTAGGCGATGGCGGCGATGGCGACGATGGCGGTGATGGTGGCGGCAGTTCATCCTGCAATGGCATGTACTTAGCAACGGTGAAGTGGTGGCGGCGGGTCATCCGACAATTGCTCTCCTCGAAAGTACTCTAGGGAACACCAAGGGCATGTGTGGCGCAGGTAGGCACAGCAGCGGGCTTGGAGGCGAGCGCGGGGGCGAGGACCATGACGGCGCAGCTAAGCGCAACGATGGGCTCGGTGGCGAGTGCAATATCGAGGACGATGGCACAACTAGGCGCGGAAACGGGCTCAGAGGCGAGCATGGTGACGAGGACGATGGTGCAACTAGGCACGGTCCCAGGTTCGGAGATGAGCTCAAGGTCGAGGACAGTGGGGACATAAGTAGGTGCAATGGCGGCAGGCGAAACGACGTGGTGATGAAGCTGGCAGGTGTGGCTGCTACACGGCTATGCGGTTGCGCGATAGCGCCTGCGACTACATGGCTGTGCTGCAATGGCTGCAGCTGCACGGTTGCGCGGCTGTGGTTGCGTGGCTGCAATTGCGCGACGGTGACTACGACGTTGCGCCTACCTCGCTGCGCGGCTGCCCGGCTGCTCTAGTGGCCACAGCCATGGCGACTACAGTGGTTGCGACCACTGTGGGCAGCTACAGGCAGCTACAATCGTTGAGGCGGGTGCGGTCGCTACGGGCGGCTACGGCCACTTCACCGGCTTTGGCCTACTCCGGCGGCTACGATCGCTCCGGTAGCTTCGGCCTGATCTGGCGGTTACGGTCGCTCTGACGGCTTCGGCCTGCTCCGACGACTACGGTCGCTCTAGCAGTTGCGGCCTGCTCTGGCAGCTGCGGTCGCTCTGACGGCAGTTGCCACTACAAGCGGTTGCGATCACTCTAGTGGCTGAGGCCGCTGCAGCTGTTGTGGCTGCTGCGGGCAGGTGCGGCTGGTGCGGGCGACGACAGCCGTAGTGGACGGCTTCGGGCGACTACGGTCATTGCAGGTGGCTACGGTCGCTGCTCGCACCGGCGCTCACTGCTCATGTCAGTGCTTGCCAGACGGCGGCGCTCCAGTCATGATACGATGGAACCCTCGCCCCTTTCTCTCTCCCAAGGGCAATTTTGTAAATAACCAGAACTTTAAAACATATAAAAAACACCTAAAAATAACTCGAAAATAACAAAGGGACTACATGTTGACTTTTTTCTTTTTCACTTGGCTATTTTTTATCTACGATGGACACCCCTCCCCTCTTATAGGGGGAATACGAGCCTTTCCCCTTAGAAAAAAAGGAAGAAGGCCCAAAACTTTAAAAGAGGGGCCCAATTGAGGGACAAAAAGTACATATACATGCCAGGCGAGGGAAAAACGTCTAAGATACGCCTTTAAGGCCGGATGGTCCCCCATCAGAATCAACCTGATTGAAAGTTTGGTATAGTACATTCTAGGAATCCGTATCAATTCAGTGAACTATTTCCACTAAAGAGCACCCACTATCTATCCCTAGTGTCTCCACACTAATGGCTCCTGGACCAGCCATACGCATCATATGAATGAGGCTAGATAGTGTTATTCTATTTGGATATTTAGATGTCCTTCTCAAGTATCATTTGAATGTGAATATTTAGAACATATGCTTAAAGACTGGCATCTTCGTATTATGATGTCACCATAATTCACTAAGTCTGATCATGTGTTCATGGACGTTATTATAAGCATCACACATGCACTATAATGAATATGTTCTATTAATGAACATGGAACGAGATGTGGAATGTGTGATTGGCTTGTCGGTCACATATATTTCCATCAGAATTTATTCCAATTAAACTTATGGTATACCCATTCATATTCTTTATTTATTTCAAAAGTAAATTAAATGATCATTTCATGAGATTTATGATATCACATATGAGAAAAAAATTTAAGCCCATTGATGGATTTCTTTAATTCACAAGCCATTAACTTCAGGTCTCTAAACATTTACGGTTGTCCAATGCAGATTGTTTCATCTCTATCTCCATTTAGATATGATGTCTTCACATCCATCCGATGTAGCTCAATATTAAATTAAGCTAGTAGTGTCATAATAGTTAAAGATCATTCCTCCCTGAATACTAGAGAGAAGCTAATGTGTAATCAAGAACTTCACGTTGAGTGAGTCCTTTGTGACAATATGTACTTTATATATTTCCATATTTCCTTTTGAATACATTTTAGTTCTTAATAACCATTTACAACCAATGGGTTTTGAACAAGCAAGGAATGGCACAATATCCCATACATCATGGTTGTGCACTGATTTGCTCTCTTCGTTCATGTCATTTTTCCAGTTTTGAAAATTGTAACTCTGAATGGTTTGTCTTAGTTTGAGAGGTTCATCTGCCTTGATCTCAAAATCAATCTTTTGCCTAAGAAGTACAATGTAATAAATTGGAATTGCAACTCTTTTTTCTCTAGTGGGTCTTCTTGATGTCACTAGCTTTTGAGATTCTTTTGAATGTTCAAACAGAATTGAGGCAGAGGATCATTGTCTGAAACAAAAGTTAGTTTTGTAGAATCATACTTGAAGACTCAATATCCCCAAATGTTTTTGCCTTCTTAAAAGATAATAGCATAAATTGTACCCCCCCTTCCCCGCAAACTCAGCATCCTCAAACAATTGGACATTCCAAATATAAAAAATTACCTTAGTAGTGGAATCATTAAATTTGAAACCCCATGATATTTTAGAGTATCCAATGAAGAAGCAACTAGTTGTCCTAGAGTCAAGTTTTCTTTCATTAGGAACATAGGGGCTAGCCTATTCTGGACGACCCCAAATATTTGGTGATATTTTCAACACATAAGCTGCATTCTTTCATGTCTCCCCCCAGAAGTTAATGGGAATAGTTTTGCATTAGAACTTTAGCTAGTTAGTCTTCTATTTTCACCCCTTAAATATGTATTCAATATTATATTGATAAGGTGATTACATGACGTACATATAGGTTAGTATCTTCTATGAAAGACATTTTACCAACTAGATTTGATTCATAAAAAGAATAAAATTTATTATTTCTAAAATGAGAACTATAACCTGATTTTTTTAAGTGGAAATACAAACCATTTTTTTCCTGAAATTTGCTACATTAAATCTAGGAGATGGTGATTCTTTAGAAATAGTCTGAATATACTTATTGCATTTAAAAGTGGAGATGTGTTGATGTGTTTTTCAGCATTAATTGGCTTCCAACAGTGGAAGCAACCCTACATAGATACATTGATATGAATATTAGCACTAGAGTCTATGCACCACATATCTTTAGGTATAGAGGCCAGATTTTCTTAAAAGGACTTGACAAATCAAATTACCTTTCTTTACACACCAAACATGGTAATTGGGTAGCATCCCTTGAAGTGCTCCAGCATGGGCCAACATTGAAGATCTATTATTTCTGGCTCATCTTGTGTCATTTGTTTCTCACGGCCCATTTGACCCATCTAGTTCATTTGGGCCAATAATTGGGTAATGCCATTAGTTTTGGCTCATTTAGGCCATTTCATTATCACAAGGCATAACTGGGTCCAATGTTTCAATTTTTAGAGTGGTTACAACTCAATAGTTCATCATATGATGAATCAAGCCACATTGAGTATAATCAGGAAGAAGACCCCCTATGGACTTAACCTTACATTAAGCCAGTGATTTTGAGTCCATTTGTGGGTTTTAAGGGAACAGTCACTAGTTTTTTCAGTGTTTATCTCCTTGTGCATCTTCCACAGACAAACAGATGGGATGGTTGTCTAGTGGCTTGGAAAATTGGTGGTGTCGATGATTCCCAATGGTTCTAATTAATGCATCAATTAGAGTAAGAGGATATTTTCATAGATTAATTATCTCGGGGCACCATCAGTAGAAGGTCTTCCTGAAGAAATTTTCTAATGTGCAAAGATGGAGGAGTCTCTTTAAAGAGAATTGTTGTTGTTGTTGTATTGTTGTAAAGAAGGGAATAATGTTGTTGTATTGGAATCTCAGATGGAGATAATGACGTAGAAGGTAAAGTAGGGCATCAATGGCAAGGTGGAAGATGATGACCATCTTTGGTACTTATTTAGAACCCCAGTGAGTTGTCCTTCCAACGGTATCGCAAGGTATTCTGCTCTCTCCCACTCAATGTTAAAATATGTCCGCTAAAATTTCCAGTGACATTTAATTAAAATATGTCCACTAGTTTCATATCGACATTAATGATAGAGAGTTACGGGGGTGTACAATCAATGCAGGCAATGACTGAGTGATACAACAATTGTAAACTCTCCCAGTCAGATGCGATCAAATGGGAAGTTTTGATTGAACGCCTTCTAGAAGAAT
Source organism: Wolffia australiana (assembly GCF_029677425.1). Classification (NCBI taxonomy): domain Eukaryota; kingdom Viridiplantae; phylum Streptophyta; class Magnoliopsida; order Alismatales; family Araceae; genus Wolffia; species Wolffia australiana. Next base: position 22,125,941 of record NC_135838.1, read on the forward strand.
GGTTCCCACATGATGGTATGACAAAGATGTGAACTCTAGATGCTTCAAAATGTGTGCAAGTGAAAAATTATGAAAAAGACATGAAACAAAATGAGACATTTTCATAGTTTATTTTAAAAAGTAAAATCACTGGACTGTTGGATATTCATGACTTAACCATCACTGTGACGATGATTTCATTGTTCTTAATGTATCAAGTCGTATGAAGCAAAGCATAAACATTAAAATCATCCAAAAGATTTATCACAAGCTCTGAGACTAATTGAAGTAAAATCTTCAAGATCTCTGACCAATTATATGAATCATTTGATTGATAGAACATAATGAATTAAACATATTATAAATCACATAAAAATGATTCAATCATGATCTTGATCCTGAGTGGTAGTCTTTTGGGTCAATTGTTAGTATGCCTAGGTGTCACACGGTCAAATCCCGAGCTGGGTCCCTTGCTCGAATTTGGCGTGTGTCGGCCTTAATGTCCAGGGCAAAAACATCTGAGCAGCCTTGATCTCTTGAAGCGGAAGCTTTTGCAATTGCTTGAGATCGCATAGAAGGGGTTAGAGGGGATGGTGGTGCTCAGCACCGTCAGGGAATAGGGTTGTTGCATTTATATCATAATGAGTACATCATCATTGGGGATAATTACATGGGGAAGACGAGGGGTGATTCAACGAACGAGACGAGGCGCTTTACGCCGAGGTAATGTCGCCACACCGCCTCAGGTCCGTCGCTTCGCGCGTGCGCCTGCTCTACCGCTACACAAGTGTGTCGGGCCGAGCGCTGCTCGCCCGCGGGCCTGGCGATCAAACACGCCACCCCTGCCTTGACGATCACACATGCCACCAGCACCCAGTCAACACTCTAGTGTGCAGCCTGCGCGACGTCGCCGCATTCGGCGCCCCCGAGATGGGCGCTGAGCGCCCAGCACTACCCACAGGAGCGCTATGCACCCGCGGTGCCATCTCGACGCTCTCAGTGCACCATATGCCTTAATCTCCTAGCGGGATGTCTCCCAGCCCCGCGCCCCACACATGCAATGCACCCGCTGCCTGTGCGGCTGCTGCGCGGCATCCCGCACAACTTCGCATGCTGCACCCGTGGCACGCTGCCCAGCCTGTGCGTCTCGCACCCGTGCGCAGCGCTCAGCGCTGGCGCATAGCGTTGGCGCCTGTGTGTGGCGCTTAGCATTGGGGCACGCGTACACACCGATCAGCCCGCGCGCTCAGCACGCGCGGACCGTACCTGATCCATCCCGCCTTGGGCGTGGACGCGCACATGCACAGTCTGTTGTGAATCACCACGGACAGTGGCAATGGCCTGAAAGATCAGGTATTTGGGTATCGCTACCCATAATGACTCAGTCCTTTAATGTCATGAGCCGAATTACATGGACATACCCACCCAATAAGCACGCCTAGTTAGGGGCCTAACACGCCCCCGTCACTTGAACTTGTCGACGCCGGCTGCTCCGCTTCATATGGTCATAGTAGGTCCTCAAATTGCCATAAGTCCGAGTCGCGCTCCCAGGTGACTGATTCCTCTGGTCTGTTCTTCCACTTGATTAGGTACTCGATCTTGTGATAGCAACCGTGATGTCCTCCTCGATCAATTTTTTGGTTCGTCAAGGACAGCTTCTGCTTCTTGGTCGAAGTGCGCTCGCACATTTGGTGGTGCACGTTGGGGCTGGTTCCTCGCCATGTTTTTGGGATCTAGTATATATTTCTTCAAAACTGACACATGGAAGACCGGATGAACTACCAGCCGACAGGGAAAGTTGAGTCGGTAGGCAACCCATCCGATTTTTGCCACTACTTCGAAAGGTTCATCATAGGGGGGTACCAGACCCTTGTGACGCTGCTTTGCTTGCTTCGTCTTCAACATCTGTGCATTGGTCTTCAACAAAACCTTGTCGCCAACTTGGAACTCTACGTCTCACCTGTGTTGGTCGGTGTACTTCTTCATTCTTTGAGCAGCATGCTCCAATGCCTCACGGGCTTCCTCAATGCGAGCATGATAGTCGCGCGCAAATCGGAAGGCCATAGGGAAGTGTCCGTTCCATTTCCTCTTCACAACTTCTAGAGGAGTCAGTGGTTGTCTTCCCATTGCAATCTCAAATGGCGAGTGACATGTAGCTGAGCTCCGGTTGATGTTGATTGCAAATTGCATTGCATCCAACATCTCCACCCAATTCTCTTGATTGACCGAAACGTAATGGTGGAGGTATTTTTCGAGCATGGAATTGACACGTTCCGTTTGGGGGTGGAAGCTCGTAGAAAATTTGAGCTTGGAGCCCATGTACGTGAACAGCAACTCCCAGAAACGACCAGTGAACATTGTGTCTATCGCTAATAATGTCCAATAGAAGACCCCAGTACTTCGCCACATAGGACATGAACAGACGAGCCGCGCCATCTGCGTGCACTTCCAACGTGGTGGGGATGAACGTCGCATATTTGGAGAAATGATCCACGACGACCATGATGGCGTGATGAAATCCATCGAAACAGACTCCCACGATCTGCTCGCCCTCGGGAGAGGTTCCAACGTTCGAGATGCCTTGGCCTTCTCCGTCTTGTGTTGTTGATACATCAGGCATGAACGAACATAGGCTTCTACATCTCGTTCCATTCCCGGCCAGTGGTAGCTGCTAGACAGGAGTGCAAGCATCCGGGCTTGCCCTGGGTGTCCGGCGTAGGGAGCGTCGTGTGCTTCGTAAAGGAGCTTCCGTCGCAACCCACCTGCACGCGGCACATACGGCATGTTCCCATTTGCGTATATGATGCCGCCCTTAGTCCAGAATCTCCTTGTCTCGACCACAACAATGCGCTTCATCAGGCGAACGGCTTATGGATCATCTTTCAATGCCAACTTGATTTCATCGAGAATGCTTCCTTGGACAGATGAAAGAGCGGCCACAAACACTTCTAGCTCTTTTCGGCTTAGGGCGTCGACCACTTGATTGGCGCACCCCGGCTTGTACTTCAAATTGAAGTCGAACTCCGCCAAGAAGTCATGCCATCTCGCTTGCTTCGGGGTCAGCTTCTACTAGGCCTCGAAGCAACTAGTGGCCACGTTGTCAGTGTAGACCATGAATTTTCCTCCGAGGAGATAGTGGCACCAAACTCTCAGGCAATGGACCACCGATGTCATCTCCTTCTCATGCACTAAGTACCTTCTTTCCGCGTCGTTCAGCTTGCGGCTCTCGTAAGCCACGGGGTGTCCATCCTGCATCAAGACACCTCCAAGTGCGAAATCAGAAGCATCAATATGTACCTCGTACGACTTGTTGAACTTGGGCAATCGGAGCACCGGCTCACTAGAGACTGCACTCTTCAACTTGTCAAATGCTCTTTGACACATGTCTGTCCACTGCCACTTCACATCTTTCTTCAACAAGTTTGTTAGAGGGGCAGCTAGTCGGGAGAAGACTTTGATGAACTTCTGGTAGTAATTAGCCAACCCAAGGAAAGATCTCAGCTGTGGCGCTCCCTTCGGCTCCGTCCAATTCCTGATGGCCTTCACCTTCAAGGATCCATGCACACACTTCCCTTCTCGACCAGGTGTCCGAGGAACTCAATCTCCTACAAGGCAAACTCACACTTTTTTGAGTTGAGGTAGAGCTCGTGCTCCTTTAACTTGGCCATCACCTTCCTCAGGTTCCTCACATGGTCATCCAAGCTCTGGTTGTATACGAGAACATCATCCAAGTACACAACAACAAAATGATCGATATGATCCCAAAAAATATTGTTCATCAGGCAACAAAATGTAGCAAGAGCGTTCGTGAGCCCGAAGGGCATCACGCAAAATTTGAAGGATCCGTAGCGAGTCACGCACGCTGTCTTCAGTTCGTCTCCCTCCTTGATCCGCACTTGGTGGTACCCACTCTTCAAGTCCATCCGTGAGAAGTAGCGAGCCTCACCGAGCCTGTCAAACAGCTCTTCAGCATTTGGTACAAGATATTTATTTTTCACTGTTACCTTGTTCAATGCTTGGTAGTCCACGCAAAGTCGGAGCAACCCGTCTTTCTTCTAGAAGAGAACTGGAGCGCCGAAGGGAGCCTTGGACGGTCGGATGAGCTTGCTCTCCAGCAATTCTTGGAGCTGTTTCCTTAGCTCCTCCAGTAAAGCGTGGGCATCTTGTAGGGTGCCCGCGTAGGGGGACGTGTTCTGGGGAGCGATTCAATCTCATGGTCCACATCTCCCCTCGGCAGTAGCTTCGTGGGGAGTTGCAGGGGATCACCCCGGCAAACTCCCGTAGTACGTCTGCAATTGGCCTCGGTAGTCCACCCGTGGCTGCACCGGGGTTGTTGTCGTCGTCGTCACCCCAACTAAGTGCCGCCAAACGGGCTGGTGCACACCCCTGCCTTTCACCCTTTTTCTGGGGTGCTGGCCCTCGTATGGTGTCGAGGAAGGTCTCTTCCCACTTCCTCAATCCATCCTTGATTTGCATGGCGAACAGGAGTGCGATGTTCCGCAACTTCTGGACCCCTTGGTCCCTCACAAAGCATGGGTGAGATCCCTCTGGGAACAGCACACCGCGGTACTTGGGGAACACAACGGCGCGTCAACCCATTAGGAGGACGAGACCTAAGATGATCGTGAAGTCATCCATGGGGGACACCATGAAGTTGGTCCGGCCCTCCCACGTTCCCACTTGCAGCAGCACCCCCTTGGCCACGCCGACGATGTCTCGCGCTTCCGAGTAGACAGCCTTGATCTTCCACACACTTGCGGACAGCTTCAAGCCGAGCTTCTTACCTTCTTTCTCAACGAGGATGTTGTGAGTCGCCCCCATGTCGACCATGGCCATGGAGGGCTTGCCGTTTATCAGTACCGGGACGTGCAAGAGGTTCATACCCTCAAACTGGAATGGGGAACCCCCCTTTAGTGCCGCTAAGCACTAGAGGGGGTTCAGGGTCACCCTAATGCATCCCCCGGGAACATCTGGTTGGGCCGGCAGCACGACCATTGCATTAACATTGGTGGCCGCCATCGTCCCTCTTGGGCAATCCCTCATGAAGTGGGGTCCTCCGCAAGCAAAACAAATTAGCTTGTTGCCCCCACCGCCTAAACTCTATTTCCACACTCTCGGACTCTTGCCCTTGTCTCGACTCTTGTCGTGGCCTGGCTTGAACTTCCTTTTCAGGCCTTGACTGCTTGGTGCTGTTGGTGCCTCAGCACGCTCTTGGCGTGGCTTGTTCCCTTTCACGGGTCTGTCCTCTGTTTTGGCTGGTCTAGAGGGCTGGAGCTCCATTCCTTCGACGACCTTGTAGGCCGAGTTTAGTTCTCTGCACTGTCTCCTCTCCAGTTCTGTCTGGAGCCATTGGGGAAGGCCCTTGACGAAGCGGTAGAGCTTGTTCGCCTCAGACATGTCGGTGATCCTTCAGATTATGGACACGAATCAGCCCACATATTCCCTCGGATTGCCCATCATCTTGAGGTTTTCAAGTTCTCCCCTCGAAATCCACGCCGTGTTGTGCGGCATGAAGCTTTCCTTTATCTCGCACACAAACTCTTCGTATGTCGGAGGTTGCCAATTTCCACACTTTTCCCTCTGTCGCCACGACGACTTCGCCTCATTTGTGAGGAAGTAGGTAGTCTATAGTACTTTTCTTTCATCTGAGAGTTGTCTTTTACCAAAATACTGGTCGCAATCGTATAGGAAATCCGCCACTACGTCTTCCCTGTGAGAATCGTCGAACCGCGGTTCAGGGAGTGAGTGCTTCTCCCCGTCGTCATTACTGGGACGACTGCTGGTACCGTCTTCCAGCCTTTCCATCTTGAGCTTTAGTGTCAGGACCATCTCGGTCAGTTGCCGGATAGTGTCTTCGTGTTGTCTATTAGTTTCTTCAAGGACTTCATGCCTATGGCGGGTCTCCACCCGCAAGTCTTTTATATCTGAATTTAGCTCCTCGTAGTTCTTATTGACGTGGGTCTTCAAATCCATCACATTCTTATGCAGCAAGCGAGTAGTCAGCCTCTACTCCTCCTTTTATCGTCTCTCTTTACGTAACTGTGCGCAAAACGACTCCATCTCCTCAACCAGAGTCAGAGGCACACGGGGAGGTGATCCAACTTGACTCTGATACCACTTGTCACACGGTCAAATCCCGAGCTAGGTCCCTCGCTCGAATTTGGTGTGTGTCGGCCTTAATGTCTAGGGCAAAAACATCTGAGCAGCCTTGATCTCTTGAAGCGGAAGCTTTTGCAATTGCTTGAGATCGCATAGAAGGGGTTAGAGGGGATGGTGGTGCTCAGCACCGTCAGGGAATAGGGTTGTTGCATTTATATCATAATGAGTACATCATCATTGGGGATAATTACATGGGGAAGACGAGGGGTGATTCAACGAACGAGACGAGGCGCTTTACGCCGAGGTAATGTCGCCACACCGCCTCAGGTCCGTCGCTTCGCGCGTGCGCCTGCTCTACCGCTACACAAGTGTGTCGGGCCGAGTGCTGCTCGCCCGCGGGCCTAGCGATCAAACACGCCACCCCTGCCTTGACGATCACACATGCCACCAGCACCCATGTCAACACTCTAGTGTGCAGCCTGCGCGACGCCGCTGCATTCGGCGCCCCCGAGCTGGGCGCTGTGCGCCAAGCACTACTCGCAGGAGCTCTATGCGCCCGCGGTGACGTCTTGGCGCTCTCAGTGTGCCACATGCCTTAGTCTACTGGCGGGATGTCTCCGGCGCCGCGCCCTGCACATGCAATGCACGCGCTGCTCGCGCGGCCATTGCACGGCATCCCGTACAACTCTGTGCGTAGCACCCGCGGCACGCAGCCTGGCTTGAGCGTCCCGCACCCGCGTGCAGCGCTCGGCGCTAGCGCATAGCATTGGCGCCCACGCGTGGCGCTTGGCGTTGGCGCGCGCAGGCACACCGATCAGCTCGTGTGCTCAGCACGCGCAGACCGTACCTGATCCATCCCACCTTGGGCGTGGACGGGCATGTGCACCGTCTGCCGTGAATCACCACGGACAATGGCAATGGCCTGAAAGATTAGGTATTTGGGCATCGCTACCCATAATGACTCAGCCCTTTAATGTCGTGAGCCGAATTACACGAACACGCCCTCCCAATAAGCACGCAGGCCTCTGGGCAGGGAATGCCGCCTAGTTGGGGGCCTAACACTGGGCTTGAGAATAATGGGATATCTCAAAGAAGCCATACCTGTGACTCAATGACTAGACCCCATGTATAGGCAAAATGGGCATCCTTATCTTCTTTAGTCTCCCTTGAATTGATCCATCATTATGTTCAAGTTTCACTTAGTTTCTACACATAGTAGTTAATGTCCATGGCATAAAATATCTTAATCCCCTAGATTATCATAATGGATCAATTTAGTTTGGGACTAAACGATAGCTTATATTTATTAAATCATGTTAGTATCCAAATAATAAACTAAACATCAACAACATGCACCAAGTTTTTGGAAGTATCTTCCAATGAAAATAAAATCCCATGAATAAAAAATGTGTCTTCTGTTTCTCATGAAATTATATGAAATCAGATGGCACCAAAATGTAAAGTTACATGATATGTACTAATATACCCTTTCGAATTTATGTAAGCCATTTTCAAATACTCTCTTGATTTTTGGTGCTAGCATTACTTTTAAAATGCTTATTTTCAAGTAAAAAACCCTCTCCCATCCTCCAAAACATACTTTATCATTTAAAGTGTCAAAGAGAATAATATAAAATATTTAAAAATATTGTCAAATAATTTATACTTCCCATAATTATGTATCTTCAAGTTTTGAGAAATCCAGCAATTATCTTCCAAACATGATTTATGAATACTTCAAGAAAAAAAGGACCTTCTACAGGATTAGAAATTAAACATGGAAATTAAACTGAGATAAAATTTATTGAAACCGCATAAAAGTCATCGTGTACCAAATGAATATGACTACCATAAAACAAAGTCGAAACATATTTTCGAATTATTGAAGATTATAAATTTGTAATTGAAGATTGAACCATAATTGAATAATTAAATTTTAAATTAAATTAATACAAAATCAGAGAATTTTGAAATGGTTCTAGTTCTGAGCAAAAGGAAGAAATTAACGTGCAAGAGGAGATGGAGAAATTTTAAGGGACATAACCAAATAAATAGTGAATGTGCATCAAAATTAAAACAGCACTAAATATTTTTTAAAAATATACACCAACAAATCAAAGACACAGTACTATGATTATTTTTTAGACTTGATAAATGCAATAATTGTTTGTTCGTACTTAACTAATGTAGGAACATAGTCCAATCTGATTTTCATAAGTAGGATACATAAATCAATAGAAGAAAATTTCATATTCACATTTTTAGATAAATACAAGATAAGCTCAAAGAAAAACCTCTATACATATTTTATATATATTCTTGATATAAACTGAATTTTTCTTCCTTAGATGATCAAGGAAGAAAATTTTCATCCCATTTTGGAATATTTCATTTAATAATTATGCCTTTTGATTTATTATAATGTGCTACCTCCATTTCAGTACAAAAGATTATACATTTTATCATAAATTTTTGGCTATTATTTTAAAATATATATTAATTTGTAGTTTAAATAAATAAAATAAATAATGATTGTAACATTTATATTTTGTGAACATTGTGATAATTAATTTATTATCAGTTGCGCTAAGCTTTGTGATTATAGAGACATAAAGTATTTATAAATTTATCTCTCTAATTTTAAACACTTTATTCATTCCACAATTTAAAGGAAGCTTTAGAAAAAAATTTCAAAAAGCTATCTCTTACAACACTTTAACATGAATGTGATATTTAAATTTCATGGGTTTTTGTATTTATGTTAGAGGTATGTTTATACAAATTAGCAAATGACCAAGAACTGTTCTCTCGCCATCCAGTTTGATAACTTTTAATATTGTTATTCATTTATCAAAAATTATGACTGATGCAACATATTGTGATGTTTGGGCTATTCTTTAAAAACTATTAGATAATGATGTTATTATAAATTCAAGTAAAACTATGTTGGATCCTGAATGGCTGTATCCCAAAACTAACAAGTAGTTTTAAAATAGTTTTTAAATTATAGTATTTTATCATCCAAGGTTTACAAATCATTTTCTTTAATGATCATGTTCCATTAATATATAATTAAAAAATAAATATTTTAAACCAAGTTAGAAAAGATGGATATCTTCAGCAAATACAGTATGGGAATACATAAAGGTGATGACTTAATGTATTTAGATTTCTATTGATGGGATAAACTCCATCGCTCCACAACATAAAGAGACACAATAATAACCTTTTCAGGAGGCCATTGGCACACATATCATGCCAACCCAGGATCTGGGATCCTTCACTTAATATTTATAATTACCATTTATTAATTTTATAGTTATTTTTACTAGCCTCCATGGTCCTAAAAGTAGACAAGTGATGTACTGGATTATTTGGTGAAATTTAAGACTGAGTTTTGCTCTAAGATGTTTCCGTAACTACCTATCTATGATCGCTGATTTGGAGGGAACATTTCATGTTATATCAAGCTTGTTGCATGAACCCTTCTTCTGTTTGCCGCCTCTAGGCTGCATATACCATCCTCGCACCCTGTCACTTTCCATGTCTCTAGCCTTGTTTATTGATGTTTAATGTTGTTACTTTAAATTTTAATCCCTGCACACTGCTACTTTCCATATATGTTTCCCGTATAAAATCCTCCCACAAGATATCACACAATGCTGAAGAGCATGATTAGATGGGTGTTCAATCACTAGCCTCCACCTCCATGTGACATCCAAGACTCTCCACACCTCGCTTCCATGCTACATTAGTGCCAAGGGTCTTTTCTTCTCTCTTGGCTAATTATTATTTCTTCTTCACTTTTCCCGTTTGGGATTTTTTAATATGAAGCTTATTTACTCTGGTGGTTTCAAGATTCTATTGTCACCCACTTCCAAGGAACATGGCCTCTCCAACATTATTTTTTCTAGGTCAAATAAATTGCGTACAATTGTTGGCTAATTGTGTATATTCCTAGCTCATCTTTAAGTGTATCATCCCATACTTGCAATAATCATCCTACATCAAGGTGGTATCAGGTCCTAACATGTGGATTTCTATATTCCTTAGATTTTAGAAGTTGCAAGAATCTTTGTTTGGGCAAACATGTCACCGCCATGTGGTGGCGTGGACCCCAACGCATCGACACCGGACGCTCCGCCAGCGTCAACCGAAGTCAACGTCTCCACTACGGACACACCACTACAGTCAACAAAAGTCAACACCTCCACCACAGACATGCCACAACCGTCATTGGACAAATTCAACATACCGGTGTTACGCACATCTCCATGCACGCACGCTCCTTAACGCATCATGACACGTCGCCAACGGCAGATCAACAACTGCCCCTTGGCGTTACACGAAGCACGTCCCTCGTCTTTAATTTCTCATCATTAAGTTGTGTTTTCTCTTTCCTCCAAGGCGTATATGTATAGGCCATTGTATCAAGAAACAGTTAGGCAGTCATTATTCAAGAATTGAGTTTATTGTTAACTCTTCTTGGAGGACTGCCCAGCCTCCCGATCCCTCCTTCAACCCTACCTCCACCGCCTCCACCGCCGCCGCCACCACTGCCTCGCATCGCTGGTCGTCGTCCTCCCCTTCCTCTCCATTCCTCTCTTCCTCTCCATCCCTCTTCTCTCACGCCCCTTCTCGCCCATCACCCAAGAAAATCACCCAGGGATGCCCAAGGAGGCCACCTTAGGCCTCCCAAAACCGCCGCCCAGGTCGCCTAGGGCCGCCGCCCTAGGCCACCCAAGTCAGCCACCCCAGGTCGCCTGGGGCAGCCCGCCCTAGACCGCCCAAGGCGCCTCCCCAGGCCGCCAAGGGCAGCCCGCCCTAGGCCGCCCAAGGCACCACCCCAGGCCGCCCGGGGCAGCCCGCCCTAGGCAGCTCAAGGCGCCACCCCAGGCCGCCCAGGATAGCCCACCCTAGGCCGCCCAAGGCGCCACCCCAAGCCGCCCCGGGTAGCCGCCCAAGGCAGCCACCCCAGGCCGCCCAGGGCAGCCCGCCCTAGGCCGCCCAAGGCGCCACCCCAGGCCGCCTAGGGCAGCCCGCCCTAGGCAGCCCAAGGCGCCACCCCAGGCCACCCAGGGCAGCCCGCCCTTGGCCGCCCAAGGCCCCCGCTTGCTTCGTCCACGCCTGCTTGTCCGTCTCGTTCTCCGCCAAGGTCGTACAACGCCCAGAACGCCCAAACTTCTCGTCCAGTGGGCCGCTGAACGCCCGGATTCATCCAGTCTTTTCACGGTCAGAATTCCCCGCAACCTCTTCATGCACTACGGTGCCGAGGTATGCCTGAACTCTTTGGTGTCGAAGTGTTCTACATCCAGTATTCCACGAGAAGTCTCCACCGCCGTCAGATCTGATTTGATTTGGATTTTCCTACAATTCTCTTCGAGAGTTCTTTCGTGACGTGAATTCGGGTATTGATTTTGGTGCCTTGGCATCGTCGCGGTGGGTGAAGACAGTACTCCCGCCCTCGACGAGGATCAGAGCTGCGCCACTAGCATTTCATCGGTTTTAAACTCCGAATTCGACCGTGTGGATTTCTGTAGCCTGTTTTTTATCCCTCCATACAAACCCGTCTAGCACCCTTTTCCCGTCGTTGTCGTATCCATCCCCTCAGTCGCCCTTCTAACTAGCCGTCCTACATCACCATGACTGATTAGTTCAGAGATAAGATTGAGCATTATGTACCTACTTGAGACCCGTCACCACCTCATCCATCTTCTTCATAATGGGTTAATACTTTTTTGTATTACAGATTTTCTCCATAAAGTTTCTTTATGTTAGTAAACTTCTAACCAACATGGATGTTCATTTAACTTACTCATAAGGTGGTTGGTGAACAAAATTACCATTTAGATACATGAGGTCCTTAATACAAATCATCATAAATGTGACAATTTTTATCTACAGAAGGAAAGGGACGGAAGTCATAATGATTTTTCTTGAATGTGATAACCTGTATCTACTCCGTGATAGACTTGATGATGCTGAATGGACTCATCCACTCAAGTATAGATATCAAGGTTTTGAAACGAATCATCATGATCATAAAATATATATCCTCTTGCAGACTGACCCTATGATTTTCATATGAATCACCCAGACTCTGATGATCTCTATCTAGACATGGTCGCGCGGTTCGCTTTGTGCGAATCCGCGCAAATTGTGCGTTCTGTTTATTTTTCGAAAAGAACGCACAATGAAAGGAACCGCAATTCGCACAAACCCCTGTGCGGTTCGGTTTGTGCGAATTGTGCGAATTCTTTTTAGGTAAATTAAAAAAAGTAAAAATCCAATTCCAAAGAAAAAAATCGAAAAACCTCTCTCGCTTCTCCTCTCCTTCTCCCGCACTCCCCTGCCAAGTCGCCTCTCGCCGACGCCGACGCCGCCGACACTTGCCCTGCTGTAAACTCCGTTTTCCCTTTATTGTTCTATCATTCTTCATCCTTTCTCTCTTCTTCGTTTTTCTTCTCTTCTTCTCCATATTCTTCTTATTCTTGTTTCTTCTCTTATGCCTATTATTTTATCTTTCCCAAAAGCTGGAGAATGTTGTATGGTTTTGATGTTCACGCAGAGAAAAAACTAACATTCAAAACTGTTTTTCCTTGGCAGAGAGAAATCTATTTTCTCCACCTCGTTTTGCCCTATTCTTTTTTTTCTTCCTCTTTGTTCCTCTTTACTTTCTTTCTCTTCTTCCTCCTGTTAATTTCCCAACTCTGAGTCTCATTATTTTTTTCCTCTGCCTTGTTTGTCTCTTCTTCTTCTTGTTTCTTGTTTATTTATAATATCTTGATAGGATTGAATCTCTCCAATTTTCTGTTCCATCATCTTTAACTTTGAGCAATAATTGGTTTTCTTATCTTCCGTTTCTTTTTTTCTCCTCTTCTTCTTCTTCTTTATTTTCCTATTCTGCCGTTGTTTCCTCTTCTATTTTCTCCACCTCGTTTTGATCTTTTCTTTTTTTTCTTCCTCTTTACTTTCTTTCTCTTCTTCCTCTTTTTAATTTCTCTTCTGCACCCTCTTTGTTTCAAGTGGATGATGATCGATCCAAACAGATCGATCATGACTGCCTGATGGAGAACACTTCTCTATCATGCCTTTCCTCCCAATGACACGTTTCTTCATTCTGCAGCAGATAATCTCATGAGGTTTGATATTTCTATCAAGGAATCATTCATGATCTTGCTCTGATTCTTAGATTGTTCTCCGGAGGAATTTCTATACTTGGAGTTTTGAATATCTTGCTCTAATTCTTATCCAGCCGTTTTATTTGTTAAATCCTTTTTCTTGTTTCGGTTCAAATGGGATCAAGCGAGAAGAAATTCGCAGTATTTAGTGTGCTTTCATCATATTTTTTAAAAGTTTATAATGATGCTGATCTAATAAACTCATGTTTGATCAATCTTTCTTCTCGGTTTTGATTCCACGACGAATCTTTTTTTCCTCCAAGTCAAAATCATACAAAGCATGATGAAATTCACATTCTTGGACTTCTCGATCTATTTTTCTCTATTTTTTCTCCATTTTTATAGCTTTTTTTCGCCATGATCGAATCAAATCAACCGTTATGAAAGTAAAATCCATTGTTTTCCTCGATCCATTTTTCTCCATTTATGTATATATTTTTTCGTGTATCTTTTTTTTCGTCCTGATCGAATCAACTAAATCACGATGAAAATTAAATCCATCTCTTTTCTAGATGTATTTTTTTCCATTTACTCTATTCTTTCTTTTTCTAGCTTCTGATTGTTCTATTATTATTTTTTTCTCCTCTTCGAATCGCACCACGCATAAAGAAATTCAAATCCTTTGATTTTGTAACTTTATTTTATTACTTTTTCTTCAGGATCGAAATCCTACAGAATAAGAGAAAATTCACATTTTCTTATTTTCGAGCTCCATTTGTTCTATTTATGGCAATTTTTTTTTCCTGACTGAACCTAACCAACCATTATAAAATATACATTAATCTTCTCCATTTTTTTCTCCTCTCTAACTGAACTCGTGATCGAGTCATATCAAACATGAAAAATTTACATCTATTTCTAGATCCAATTCTTTCTCAAATTTCCTCTGTTTTTCTACGTTATGGTTCTATTTTCCTCTAATTTGTAGCTCCATTTCCCTCTATTTTTCTGGCGATTCTTTTTTTTCCTCATTAAATTAAAACCAACCATTAATAAATTCACATTAATTTTCTCCATTTTTTCTGCTCTCTAACTTAACTCTTGATCGAGTCATACGAAACATGAACAAATTCACATCTATTTCTATCTCCAATTCTTTCTCAAATTTCCTCTATTTTTCTACGTTCTGATTCTATTTTCCTCTAATTTTTTAGCTCCATTTTCCTCTATTATTCTGGCGTTTCTTTTTTTTTCTCCAGATTAAATCAAACCAGCCCTTAATAAATTCACATTAATTTTCTCCATTTTTCTGCTCTCTAATTTAACTATCTATCTAAGCGCACCAAACATGAAGAAATTTAAATATATTTATAGCTCCAATTTTTCTGGCCCCTGATTTTATGGCAATTTTTTTTTCTCCAGATTAAATCAAACCAACCATTAAGAAATTTACATTAATTTCATCATGTTGTCTGCTCTCTTCATCTAGTTTCCATTTAAGAAATAAAATTAATGTAAATTAATTTACATTAATCGGCAGAACTGAATTTAACTCTTGATCAAATCATACCGTGCATGAAAAATTCACATAATTTAGTTTTTTGGATCCATTTTTCTCAATTTTTTCTACTCTGATTCTATGATGATTCCCGCTTTCATTCATCAGAATCAAATCATACCAAGCATGAAAATTTCCACATTTTCTGATTTTCTTGCTCCACTTTTCTCCCATTTTCTGGCTTCTTACTATTTAATGTTTCTCTTTTCTGATCATCAGGATCAAATGTTTATGTAGGAAGATAACTCCAGTCAGAAAGGTGGGAATTAAAAGAAACAGATCCTCATGTCAAAATTTTGAACAAAGTAAAATAAATACTCACTCATCTGAACAATCAAAACAAATAAAATTGCATTTCCAGCAATACAAGAGATGGAATCTTAATGAACATTGGACTACAATCATTGTTCAAAAGAGAGAGAGGGATCCTTATTCCTTACCAAAGCACATGGAAGAGCTAAGGAATGTAAATAATATATTAATTAAGATATTAGGAAAATGATCTAGTCCTTAGGAAGCTAGACAACCTAGAGGAGCACGAAAAATAATAGAGGGACAACAAATTCGATTGGAGCCAGTCAAATTCGATTCCATTTTTTATTTCTTTAAAAAATTAATAATAAATTTTTTTTTCATATTTTCCAAATAACTGTGCGAATTTTGTGTGAATTTCATGCGAATGTGCGAATTTCGTGCGAATGTGCAAATTTCGTGCAAATGTGCAGATTTCGTGCGAATGTGCGAATTTTGTGCGAATGTGCGAATGTGCGAATTGTGCGAATTTCGTGCGACTGTGCGGATTTCGTGCGAATGTGCGAATTTTGTGCGAATGTGCGATTTGTGCGAATTGTGCGTTCTTATTTTCGCTCAGAAAACGAACAGAACAAAGAACAGACCCTTGTGCGGTTCTTTTGTGCGAATAAAGAGAACAGAACAGAATGACCATGTCTATCTCTATCTACCCAAGGATAGACCCAATGTTGTAATAGGAATCATCCAGACCGTGATGATCTCTATCCACCAGAAGATAGAACAAGATTCTGTGATGATAATCTTGTTGATCATAACTTCCAATGGCATTAGAGTCTAAATAATTTCATGGCCAATGCACTATGTTATGAATGTACTAAGATCCTAAGGATAATATTAATCAGGATTCAATGCTGAACAGTTGTTTCAAAAGGCATCACACTTGACTAGGTTGAGTGAGGTTGTATGACATGTTTGAGTGGGAAAAGGTCTAGTATGTTGAGATCGGATAATCAATCAAGGCAATTTTTTGGGAGAACTTTGAATTTGTTTGACAACTAGAGAGATGACCTCTATAGAGACTTGGTCACATATTAAAGTTAGCCTCTATGAGAGATATGTGCATGTAATATATTTGGAACCACTACTAGACCAGTGGCATATATCATATTCATTTAAACAAATATTGATCGAGTCTATCACATAGTTTGAAGAGTTTTACATGAGATGTGAGTTAGTTGAGAATCCACAGGTCGTTATCTCTCATTTTTTACTAATTTTTATCCTTATCTTGAGACAGAAATGATTATGTATGTTGAACATGCATATCAAATTTTACAAGATCTTGAACTATATCACACTACGTAAAACCATACATCAATCATAATTGGGTGATTTTATCTTATGAAATGAATGAATCCATCCTACCCTGCATTAAATTATACATACATTCTACCCACATCTCTACCACCAGTTCTACAAATTCACAAGTTTCCATTCCTACTCCAGTATTCAACCCCATTACATTTCACTAGTCACATCTCATCATCCCTCAGTTCTACATACGTGCACCTTACCATCATTCATTTTGTCCAGGATTACATGCTTAAAATGTTAAGGACATGAGTATCGAGCATTACATATCAAAAATGATTATTGTGAAAATGGACATTATGTTGAGAATCAGGACATTGGTGATGAAGATTAGAATTCTGATAACTATGTTGTTGATGAATGTGTTGATGAGGATGCTTTTGGGAATTCTGATAACACTTATTTCCAACTTTTTATTTAATTACCTTACATTGAGAACTTACAGATTTTATAGTTATTTTAATATTGGAGACAAGGTGTGTAAGATAATTAATGACTGTGTGAGTTTTATCAAATGTTGTTCATAGTGGGATGATTTCATGTTTGGGTTATTTTTTATCGATCATCCTCACCCTTATCATGTGCCATGGATGAATGACACATTGATTTCAGTGAAGAACCATTGACTCATATACCTTGGAAGTATTTCTGGGGTTACCCTTGACTCTTGGATAATGATGTACACCTCTCTGATAGAAAATTTCATCTTTCATATTCAAGGGAAAGAAGATGACTTCCCTCCCATACCTTTACTCTTAAGAGCCCAATATGAAGGTCTAGTAACTTAAGTACATATCTTTTCAGTGGGAAAAATTCCAAATAGACTTGTACAGTAAGTCATCCATTTAGATCACTACGATTCATCACAATCTATTTCACTCCATCACCATATGATACTTTCCCATCAATGTGAGGTATTGATGAACTCAATTATGGAGGTATTTAATTATTTTTTTATTTGAAAAATAAATAAAATTCAAAAGACATTGACTTGTAAAAGATTATGACTAACTAGATATTAGAAAGGGTTGTCTCCATGTGGAAAAAATAATTTGTGGATGATAATATATCTTATATAATATAAGAAAAAATGATCATATGATAAGGATGATAATGATAAATATATATTATAACCAGTACATATAAATGTTTATCAAAATGAAATAAGTGGGCATGATGAATTATGATAGGTGATACAATTATGAATGACTGATGTATGTGATGAAGGGATGTGGGTGGATATATATGAATGGGTATGAATTGGTGTGGATGGATGGATGTAATAAACACATTGACATGACGTGCATGAATGGGTCTCAAGATGATGATGATGATGATGATGAAGTAAGTATAAGAAGATTCAACATATATCATTACCTTCTACCAGGATCAAGGCAATTTCGAATGGCCAGTGAGCCCCTCCAATTTTCTCTCACTGGCTAATTTCAATTGCCGATCACCAAAACTTCATGGATCTCAAATTCCAATCTGATACTTTCATGAATAGAGGAGGTCTAGTTATCAATCAGTGGTATGAATGGTTAGAGGAGAGAGAAAGAAACATATTCCAACAAAATTTCATTCTACAACACCTGCTAGATCGTTAAAAATCTTGATTTGAATTTGAATCATTTTCAGTTATATTTTCTCTCTCCTGAAAGATCCACACGACAAATCACTCACACAGCACAGAATCGTCAGATTTTTAGATATTTCAGTTTCTTTCCTCAAATGCAATCCTCATTCTCCTCAATAATCCAACTCGATTCCACCACTCGTATCCATTTATCAACTGTAGAAATTGCATTGGTCGCTATTTAGTTCCTTTTTTCCCTATTGGTCCACATATTTCTCCATTCTCAAATTCTGAAACTGTGTTGACTCCAATATAAATCGATAAATTTTTATCCAAATTTCTCTATATAAATATAAATATAAAAACTCATTAAAATGATTGGTGATTATAAGATCTCAATTTGTGGTGCCATAATGTCACATTTTTTACAATGACCAAAGTGATATTCATTGGATATGTCCAGATATGCAAGTTTGAGACAAATGGCTACACGTGAATTAAAACCAAAAAATTATGAAATAAATTAAATTAAAATTTACAAATATATTTTTTGACTTATAAAATATATTAATGTCATAGAACTATATACTAAAATAATTTTCGTCTCCGAAAATGATTTTTTTCCTTCATGAATATGATATTAAAAACCCCAAAAATACCCAAAAATTTTTTTAAAATATAATATTTTTATATTAATGTATGTTAACATTATATGATTGATAGCATACATATATAATCATTTTAATAAAAATAAACATTTAAAAGTCACTATAACAACCTAATAATTAGCATGTTATCAGACTTCTAGAAGATCATTTATTTAATTCATGGATATCCTCACAGAATTTGCCTCATAATATTATGGATCATATCCATTAGAAGGATCATTAATGTTAGATTGAGTTATGTGACAAATATTTTATCAAAAAACATCATACCTTGCATAGTTCTTCCACTTTAAACTCGAACATGTAATAGGAGTTGGCATATGTGCATGGATAGTAGAAACATCATTCTAAATACTGTAAAGTATGGATTTCATATTCATCTGCGACATGCTTGATTTGATGGTTGGATCAGTGAGTTTTCTACATTTCTCTTAATAATGGTTATCATCAGGTCCAAATCTGTGTACGAGATGAACCAAAGACAGCTTTTAAAACTTTATGAATAGAAGGTTATACTTTATGGACTATCGAAAGCTCTGAATACTTTTTAGACGTTGACAAACCATGTCCTGAGAGGTTTTATGACATTTTTAATGTTCTAATTTGAGCACTGGATCCTTTATAGTAAGAATAGCCATGATATTACTATTCAGCTCCAACATGTGTATAAAAATTTTAAGGTCAAACCATTGTAAACTCACCCTAAGAAGTTTTCATTCCTTGTTGGTCATGTATTTTTCCTCAGATTCATTGTGTGAGAATAAAGTTTTCTATGAATCCTGCCAAGATAGGTGCCATTAAAAAAAGGTCCACACCTAGAAAATATACATGAACATTGCAGTTTCCATGGATTTACTACATTTTATCATTGCTTCATTCCAATTTTTAGTTCCATTTTTTCTCCTATGACCGACTTTTGAAGGATAACTATTTTGACATGAATGCCTTAGCTTGTTAGTTATTTGAAGAGGTCGAGGTGAAAATTAAACAAGCACCCCTCTTCTCAATACTGGATTTTAATTAAGTACTTGAGTTTGTACGTAGGGCACAAAGATTGGATATTTGTGGAGTTGGAAGACTGAAAAATCATCTCAACGCCTATTTTAAGGAGACGTGTAATGATTCAAAGCTCAAGTATTCTATGCATGATAAAGATTTTTACATTAGTATTCAATATTTATTATGATAATTAGGTGTAAAAAAATCGTCATTCCCAGAAAAAGTTAAATCCTAGCCATGGCCATTGGATTGAATACATATAGACATATAAATTTATCTCGAAGCAGAAGAGGGAAGTACAAAATCAAATGTCTAATGAATTGAGTAAATGGTCCCACTTATTGAAAGTAACGAAAGTTTATGCAATCAATTTTGAATAAGTAAATTATATTGCTCAGAATTTCCTGATTTACCTCCTATTATCCAATCATTGGTCCTACATCGACGACCAAAGCTTATACTTTTGAAGAAGGTTTCACATCTTATGATTGAAACCTACCCGTTCCACCAACTTCAGTGGGGAATTTTCATATTTCTGAGTTACATATTTGAGTCATAAAAGGTCATTTCTGTCAAGGTAAGATTATTATATCATCTGAGTATCAATTCTCTTGGCTGATTTTGGAAATAAGATACTGCCAATGCAGTGCCTTAGTTCTGTTGTGTGCACTGGCTAATAATATGAAACAAAATACCATACTCGATAATTATCTTATTATTCCTTTTAGACCTTATAATTAAATAAGCATCAACTCTGATTGTCACGGTCCCATTATGGATGTCATGGATTATGGAAGAATACTTACCACCATTGTGTCCATACCTGCTAGTCCCGCTAAAACTCCCTCACTCCAGCTCATTCAACTAAAAATATCTAGACATATAGTCTCATCTTGTGTATTCTCCTATCGAAAAGTTCCTAGATTACAATTCTCAATCATTAGTTTAGACTACACAAACTTATAATTATGAATAAGAGAAGTAATAACTGATCTAATTAACCGCATACACAAATATTTACCCGAAGGACCCTTTTATTTTCCTTAAAAACCAAATATTCCAGAAATTGGTTTAGTCTACTCCTTCTAGCTAAGACTTCTATTAACATCAATCTCCTTGATTCAAGTTTGTAGTAAAAAAATGTAATACAAAATTTGACTCAGTCCAAATTTTCCATGGCTCGGGTATTCTCCACAGTTTTTTAACTCCCATTTCCAATCCTCAAATAAATTTTATATGGAGAAATATAAAATCATATCAATCAATCTCAATTCGAATTCATTTAAATATTAATTCTTAACCAATATGAAATATCTCAAAATAAAAAATAAATCCTAAACTTAAGTATATTTAAGAATTCTCTGCAATATAATCATTTAAAATTAATCTAAAAATCAAAGATATCATATTGATCATCAGCTAAATCTCTTTAGTTTCCAATTTAACCATTCAATTTTTCAATTTGATGTCAATGTTTTAATCTATTATCTTAATACTGCACAATTTAGGGACAACTATAATCCTTTGATGAAGATTAAAGGTCATTGACTTCAAGTCAATATATGGATTTTAATGAATTTTCCATATGATGTCCATATGTAAGTTGGTCGACCCACACAACTCATTCAAAAAATGACCATTCGATGGTCAAATTATTTAAAATTTGAAAAGGTTTCTATATAATTGGAAACTCAAAAGAATCTCATACATGCATCTAAGGTCAACAGGAAAGCCACTTAGCCTTTAAGATCTGGACTAAAAATTTGGCTGTTCAGCCTTGTAATTGACTTTTGGCCCAACCTCAATGTTTTAGTGCAATTTTAATTTGTTTTTCAAGAAAAAAATATTGACCAAATGAATGGATTTTGTTTCAGGTCAACTTTCAGTGATTTAATTTTAAAAATTCTACAGGAGAATAAAAGTGCAACATATGATATATCTTCAAATAAAAATTAGTCTAATCATAATGAAGAATATTTAAATTTTTATTTCAGAATTTTACAGAGATTAATTGGATAGGTAGAGATGTCTAAAGTGTAAATGGTTTCCTACACTTTTGTTTTGCGTCAACTATGCATGCCATGAATGAATATTTTTTATAAATTATTCATTTAATGTATGAATCAATGCTTAATATTTGGATGAAAGTTATGTAAATTTAATAAAGCTTTACAATAATATTTTTTCATTTTTTTTATGATTGTTCAAGCAGGTAGGTCTTGCACATCATAAAAAGATCCACAGCCATAATATTTTCTTTATTTAATGATTTTTGAGTTTATAATATTTTTCCTGCTGACCTGGAAAGTGTGACCTCATCATGGGGACATAAGAGAGTTCCCCTTAAGTTCCATGAATGCCCTTATGAAATCTGAGTCCAGTAAGAATATAATGGCGGTTATACGAAAACAAAAATGTTGCATTCCAAGCTGCCACCAACTTTTTTTTAAAAGGTAACAACATCCCCTTCCATCAATTCGATGCCCTTCAATAAAATAACATAATCTCTTCAAATATTACTCAAGGTCAAATCACATAAAGTATTAAAATAGAGGAAGAAACCTCTCAGAGTCATTTCACTCTTATTCTGAAGAAGTCAACACAAGGAGGTGGATCAAGAATAAAAATCAAAGATCAACCTCTCGCAAGTGCATTCCTTTGCCCTTATGTGTTTTCTTTGAATCTGTTGCAGGTCATCCAAGAACTGAACGTAAGACAGAAAGAGGAAGATTAGATGATGAGGCCTATCATCAGAGAATGATGGATAAGAAAGGAATCAATGCTCAAATACATGCATATGGTCCACAATTCCATTTCTCTTATCCTTTAAGAGAGATTGAGAATGATATTGGACTGAAGTAATTTTGAAGGTTCATTCGAGAAGAATATAACCTGAATTGAACCTAGCATGTGAATAAATATATTAGATTTTAGTTGGGGTTCTATTAAGTATAAGTGGGGGAAGAAATATTGAGAGTTGAATTTTAAAAAAGAGAAGTCGTGAATTCATGGAGTGAAAGTTTCTGGTTGAGGTGATCTTGGGTTTGACTTGAGGAGAGTATGCAATCTAGAGAGTGAAAGAAAACTATGGACAAATAAAGGAAGATAGATGAGAAATATACGACCCAGAAGAAGAGAAACAAGGTATTGACTTGTAGAGATAAAAAAAATAGAAGAAGGAATTATTTTTAAGAGGATTGGAAAGGAGGAAGCAAAATCAAATCATGGATTGAGAAGGATTCATGGAAGAGGTTAGAGGGCTCTATTTGTTATCTTATTTTTTAAAATCTAAGGCAACGTTTAGGTGCTTATTGGGCTTAATTCAAAGTGAAGTTTTCATTAGATTAATTGAAGGATCTATTTGGCCATATTGAGGAAATATTTTCATATTAATTTGAGGAATCATATTGAGTTAAACTTAAAGGACATTGATAATATTATAGGTGTTAATTTTAATGAAGTAATTGTAAGTCATTTGTTATTGAAGTAAGGTGAGTGAAGCTTATTGGGAAAAATTGTTGAAGCAACTAGAATCTTGGTGAGTGATCAAACTTCAGAAAGGAAGGAGTAAGTCACCTTAGGGAACAAAAATTGAAGTATCTATTAACGCATCATTCGATAGTATCTGGTTATCTAAATTTTTACTTGACTGAATTATCTCAAGTAATTTAAGAAATTTAATGAATTTTTGACACTGGGATAATGGGGCCCACCCTATGACCTGTGTGGTCAAAACCGAGGTTTTGGTAAGCTCTCTCACTATGACTAAGGGGGCCGACTGAAGTGACTTGTATGGTTCAAAGAGAAGGACGTGAAACAGACGTGCATCTAACAAAGATAAGGGGGTCAAGAAGTGGCACTCTTCACCAACTCTTTATTTATTTGATATCAGTATATGACCCCATTTTTCAAGTATTTTCTTAGGAAGATCTGAAATAAAGTTATGTTTTCTATTGAAATCCGAGCAAGGATGTCCCGGAACTAGAGTAACAAACTAGCCTAACATGTATCAAATTCACAGTATCCACTATTCATCTCCATCCCACTAGAGAGTCAAAAAATCTTTCACAAATTAAACTAGAAAACTAAAAAGAATTTTTTTGAATACCTAATTCAGTCCCCCCCTTTTCGGTGTAAACCTAGCCACATTAACCAACACTTCAGTTATATATAGTATGCATATAGTAAGTTTCAATCTCCTAATAATCCTTAAACAAAAGTTTGTAATCTCAGTTCAATGAAATCACATAAACTCACTTTTGACCCCCTCTATTTAAAAATAAACTTTTATGTCAGTATCACTATTTATATTTTCTGACCTTCATTATCATCACAAATCTACTCATTAAAAACTTATCCTTCTCACTTATAGCTGAAAAAATGTTTCTATGGTATTTTTAAAAATAAAATTTTAACTTATACCTAGCCACATTAACCAACACTTCAGTTATATATAGTATGCATATAGTAAGTTTCAATCTCCTAATAATCCTTAAACAAAGTTTGTAATCTCAGTTCAATGAAATCACATAAACTCACTTTTGACCCCCTCTATTTAAAAATAAACTTTTATGTCAGTATCACTATTTATATTTTCTGACCTTCATTATCATCACAAATCTACTCATTAAAAACTTATCCTTCTCACTTATAGCTGAAAAAATGTTTCTATGGTATTTTTAAAAATAAAATTTTAACTTATACCTAGCCACATTAACCAACACTTCAGTTATATATAGTATGCATATAGTAAGTTTCAATCTCCTAATAATCCTTAAACAAAGTTTGTAATCTCAGTTCAATGAAATCACATAAACTCACTTTTGACCCCCTCTATTTAAAAATAAACTTTTATGTCAGTATCACTATTTATATTTTCTGACCTTCATTATCATCACAAATCTACTCATTAAAAACTTATCCTTCTCACTTATAGCTGAAAAAATGTTTCTATGGTATTTTTAAAAATAAAAGTTTAACTTATTCATTCAGAGATATCTAGATTTCCATAAAACACATCTATTCTAAACTCTAGGTTGAGCCTATGGGTTGCAAAAATAAAAAGATATTATGAGATAGTGAGAAATGAAATCACCAGTCTCATTTCAGTTCTTCTTTTTTATATTATTTAACTATTTCTTCTCTTTTTTTCTGAAGATAAAGCTAATGGGGAAGAAATATGAGTTTAGAGACCGGGAAATTTTTTATCATTACTTTACGAAGCCCAATTACTACCAAACATGAGATGAATAAGACTATTTTATATATTATACTTTTGTAAAAAAATATTAATTATCCTATATGAACCTAAATAGTGTTGTATTAGGTGAAAGGGACAGTAGAGAGGCCATATACACAGTATTATACAATTTACTCTCAGCCAACATGTTTTTACTCTTCGTACTTACCACTATCCACATTCAACTTATAGGCTACTGATGTCCTCTAAAAAATCAGTCAAGCTCCCATGTATGTACTGCTTTATTTTTTACCAAGGTTGATCCATGGGGTTTGTAAACTGTACATGGCTTTCAATTCATAGAAATCACATTTCGCAGGTCATTTGCATTAAATAATACATATCATACTCATTATTGTTCATTTACAATACTAATAATATATTCCAAAATTATTGGAAAAGATAAGTGAATTATGATGATATCAAAATGTTGCGGTCACTGATATTTTAATCTATATTCTAAAATTTTAAGGCTATTTGAGAAGAACATTAAAATATCTTCTCTTGCTCATATGATGATAATGATCTATCATGTAAACAATTGAGTGGGAACAATAAGGGCATATAGTTGGTGCTCTTTAGGTAAGGAGGTAACTAATTTATTTGAATGAATCCCTGTATAGTTTTATATTTAAGTATGTCATGGTTGTGTAAGTGATCTATAGACCTGAGATGTCAAAGATTATTTTGGATGCAGAGTTTTATTTTGCCAATGAAGTACATGTCCCTAATCAGTGGATTCTGAACAGTGTTGGCACACATTAAGAAAAAGGTCCATAAAGCCAGAGGATATGCTTAAGTTAAAAAGTTTTTTATGAAAAATCACAAGTACATGTAAAAGGATGTAAAGCCCTCGTGAAGATGCATCCATATAATTCTCTACATTGAAACTCCTCCTCAACCTCTTCATGATCGGTTTCCCTCCCATTACAATTCAAATGCAATAATATCATCCCGGATTGGTGCCAGTGCTCATCAAGTAGAAAATGAGATCTGACATGGCAAGAATTACTCAAGTAACCAAATAAAGAATTTAAGTTACAAATTATTGTAAACTAGATTCTGTGGGAGGTGATTATATCATTGAACAGTTTTCATTTTGAGTAAAAAGCTTTGTTTCAGTTTTTATTTTCTACCTTCCTAATATCATCTTGGATTCTCAATCATGATAGAACTCAAATTTTTGCACTATAAACTCAAGTGAAATTACTCTTTAGTTATATTTAAGTAGTTTTAATAAGAGTTCGGTTCAATTTAAACCAGAAAACGATGATCCAATGGTGCATGCAATGTTAATGTCTAATAACTCAAGTGAAATAAATTCAATTCAATTTAATAAGATTTTCAATTCAGCGGTGCATATAATATCACATTAAAAAGCTATATTAAACATTTATATAGTAATTTTCAAATGTATATTTGCAGGAAAATGATCATAACTAATATATTTAAATTTATTTTGAGTAATACTCTTATTTTTCTAAATCTTTGGATATTTTTGCTCATTTTTTATGTCAAATCCATAAAGAGATGAACTTTATAAGTTGGAAAATATTCAATGGATTTATTTAAGAGGTTTAGAATTTACATGGCTTAGCTTGAATTTATCTCTCCATGCCAAGTGTCACACTCAAAACTGCCTCATGTTTCATCAATGATAGGATAAGTGAATCATTGTGAAAAGGCATCATTAGTGTCAATTGTAGTGTGCATGGACATGTGATGGCTGGACCAAATACATCAATTAAAATTTCAACGAATAGGATGGAACAAGTCACACATGTGGTAATATTAAGTTAGATGATTGAAATTATAACAATTTACTAAATGTAGCACCCATCAACATACGCAACAAAAGGTATTTATTGAAAGGATAAAAAGGTATAGTGTGGCAGTTGGCAACTCATGATATCATACGATGCAATTATTTATAAAATAGTAGTTTCTTTTATTTTATTACCTTGTAGGGAGCACATGCCTCAAATTGGTTAAGACATTGAGCAAATGAGGAGATGTGAAGTGCTTCATCAATTCGAAAGAAGCACATTTTCAATTGGTTGAGAAGGGGAGGCCCTAGCTGGTGTGGCAGCAGAATGGATGAGAAAAATAAAGAAGGAGCTCAATGATCTAGATTATCAAACTTTACAGTATAATACAGAACGATCCATAGGGAGTTTTGGGGTGAAATTTTAAGGGAGGATTCCTATATTTCCCCTAATTTATGGAAAAGACCTACAAGGATATATTTGAGACTCGAATCCAACTTACTTGGATACTAGGAAAGAAGGTATCTAGATATCAATATATCAATTCAAATTTTGGTTCTAATGATTTTTATTCTTTTTTATTTAGTTATTACTCCTGTAATACAAAACTCTAGACTTAGACAGTATGTACAGCCTTTGTTTGAATCTTCTAATCAAGTGTATTACAATTTTGGTGTTTACTACGTAAAAATACCCAAGATTTAGTTTAAGATCTTATATTAGTTTTATATCCAGCCCTCTCATCATCAGTATTTTCCCTACCATCCCTTCTTGGATTTTGAATATCTTGACCTTTGAAATGATACCATGATCTTCTAGATTATCTCGCTACATTTACTATATTCTTCTCACTAATTTGACTCTTACTGAATCTATCCTCTGTTTTATAAGATTAAGTTCAGACTGATACATCATCTTCTCTACGCTTTGGCCACTTACCGACTCCATACATTTTTTCTGATTAGGGTAAAACTTTTACGTATTATCACATAAAGAAATTTTGAAACGATGATTTTTTTACCCCTAACATGGACTTATTTTTGCTCCTCACCGATGGTCTCCCCGCCCCAACAGCTCCTAGCAATGCGCACCCCTAATAATCATGCCAAATCCATGATTTGTGCACCCAAAAAGCATGCCAAATATGTGATCCACACACTCCAGAATCAGGCAATATGAACTGATTGGACACGTGCAAGTGCATTGAGTACTACACTTTCAACTCTTGTGTTACATGCCTACCACATTATCATGAATTTCTGTGTTACCCTAGCTGCTGCATCATTAATTGTCGTCATGTCACTCTTACCTTCTATATCACTCTTCTCACATCATCAAATATTTTAATGTCACCCTTATTGGGGACATTATTACAGATTTCCACACCACTAATGTGATGAAGGCAAATTGTGTTCATTTTTAATGTCATTAGAATTGTAATTTGTGTATAATCAAAAAAATTAATAAAAGTATTAAGCGCACTCAAATGTAAAGTTGGAGTAAGGTCGTCTCCACAGGTACTAACCTTCAGAGATGTATTTAATAATTGAGTTTTAGTTAATGATCAATAATAGTAATAATAATGATAGAAAGTGTAAGAAGAAATAAGTAAGTAGAGAGAATATTAGGTGAATAGATATAAGAAAATATCAGATATTATGCATATATATCTTTTCATAGATACCATATATAATAAAGAAGTGGGATACTAGATATTAATATAAATAAAGTTAGTGAAGTATAAAGTTAGTGAAGAAGTATAAAGTTAATTAATAAGAGTAATTAGTTTAATAAGAGTAAAGAAGAAGAAAAAGAAGAAGACGAATGGAAGTAGAAATTTCATAGATAAGCAAAAAAATTTAATTAGGTGTAGATAAGTAAGCTAGAGAGGTACATATAAATACTAAGAATATAGATAGGGACAGAATCAGTAGTTTATCTAAATATCATATAACTAAGTAAGTGGTTAGATAGGTCTAGAGAGAGATTAAGAGGAAATAAAGGGTCTAGTAATAGTAATTAAGAAGTATTTATATTAATATAAGATTTCCAATAGTCATAGAAATTGGCTTATATAGTTATGATATTTATTATAGCCTTAATATATAAATTTTATTTACTCATATATATTATAAATGAGTTTTGGGTGTTAAAGGGAATTTAGTCGAACACCTTGGAGGTGTTCGACCAAATGCCCCAAGGAGGTCGGGATAAGAGAGAGAAAGATAGAGAGAGAGAGAGAGATAAAGAGATTGACTTATATATTTTTATATGCTTTATATATATATTATATTTTTTATAGTAAAAAATTGTAGTTAATGGGTAGTTGTATCAAAGGCCTCTTAGGTGTTTGACAGAATGCCCCACAAAGATCAGAATTTGTATACTTGGATATTTTTAGATTTGTATAAGGTTGAATAAATAAAACTTATATAAATCGACAAGTATCCCTTGAACACCCAAGGTGTTCGATGGAATACCCAAACAACATTGGTGTATGTATTTTGATCAAACTGAACTAAATTTATGATTCAACTATCTTGATTCAAATGGATGCTAAACTTCTACTCAATTGCAACAGGAATGACAAGGAAAACTCACTAATTCGCCCTGATTCGAGGGACGAGAGTGGAGGCACCGGTCGCCGCTGCATAGCTTTGTTTTATAGGTTTCTTCACTCTTCTCCTCCATCCTGGCACAGATCCAAGCTTCCCCATCTCCTCTTGAAGCCTCTCTGAGTCTTCCGATGCCATCAGGGCAGTCACTACACCATCGTCTGCTTCCGAGTTTGAGAGGGATCTCAAACCCCGCTAAGGACAATGGTCAAAAGATGGGTAAATTAGGCACATTCAGGCCCCTTTAACAGCCTGGGAAGGATCTCCCATGGCCGTCAATGGAGGGAGACAGCCCTGGGGGTCCTCCCATGTCGCCGGATGGCCTTGTGGTCCACCCCCTGGTCAAAAACTATCATCCGGTTGGCGGAGTCGACGGCCAGGGGAAAGGATGGACAGAATTGCCCCTGGCCATTCTATTCTCTTTAACTGGATCCAACGAATGGATGAAATTACATTCGTGGACCTGGATTGAATCAGTGCACCCGCGTCTTCCACATTAACGCACTGCCAGCACGCCCTCCCAACTGCCACGTCACCATCCTTTCTTTTGATTCGCCCCCTAAGGGTCTCGTGATCCTCGTCACCCACAACAGCCAATATGAAGCCCTGAACAAAATAGAAATAGATTAACTAGGAAGAGATAGATCGCACTGTATGATCTTGTTTAAGAAGTTTGGACTGATGAGATCATATCCTGCTAATTACAATAAGCCCGAAATCACACGAAGTTCGGGCTGGGTCGGTTCAAAGCCTGGTCATGATTTCTTGTTGCTTCTTGGCCTAATCCGGCACGGAGCTGAAAGAAAGAATGGGATATAATCCCACATTCGAATATCTTAAAATGTAAAACACTTTAAAAAGCTCAGCATATATCTTATATTGAATTGGAAAGACTTACCTCTCTTGCATGCGCAAACTCCATCTCTATAAGCCTGTGATGGACTTTATGGGGGGCTTTGTGGTGGTTGATTGGGCTTGTGCCAGCGGGTGTCGGCCCCTTGCAGGCCACGGGTGGGCTTGAGCACTCTGCGTTGGCCCGCATGTGGCCGACTTGGGCGCTCTAGCACTGCCTTTGCCCCTCGCTGGTCCAATAAAAAAAGCTTCTATTATTTTTATGTATATAAAATGTTTTCCTCTCTCTCCTTCTCTTTTCTTCTATTCATCTTGACTTCACCCCTGTAATAGCATGATGACATTCTAAATAGAGCATAAATTTCATAAAAATTAACAATGGTTTAAATATATTTTTACAAAGAAAATTTTGGGCTTGTAAAATATGTAAAAATGACATTTAAAATGCATTTTTTATCCCTTACTCTATTTAGTACATGAAATGAAATTCAGAGTACATTTGAGACAATACACATAACATTACCAAAAATGACTTTAAAATATGCAGGATTGTGATAACACCCCAAATTCTGTCCTTAATTCAAGTAATTAGCAAAATATTATCCATTTAAAGATAGTAAAACAGGGTTGTTATCATATATTTACATGTTAATTAATTTTCCAAGTAAATTCTGATTTTTCCTTAATTTTCTGTTAATTTATGAATTTATGGAATTTATTTAAACTTGGAATAACTCTATTTTAATGGAAATGGTAGTTTTAAAAATTAATTTTGGCGCTAATTAATGTGTGGATGATTTACTGAATGTTTTAGATTTTTATAATTTTATTATTTTTTGGAAATTTATTTGAAGAAGAAATTAATTTTTAAATGCAAAAGGATATAATTGTAAAGAAAATAATAGTTTAAATCATTTTCTAAAGGTGGAGGGATTTTTCTGAAATTTTGATTGCAAATATGCCCTTAAAACAGCTCTCGGTCACGCATTATAGGCCTAAAATCTAATAAATTTGCAGGGTTTCCAAATTAATCAGGCTTTTCTATGGTTTTGAATTATGGGGGAGAGATAAAGCAGAGGGCCATATCTACAATTACTTTTGGGCGGCTTCAGATTGCGCGCGCAAATAAAAGCAGGGGTTTTTTGAAAAAATCCAAGAAATTGATTTTGCAGGCCACGTGGCCAAATCTCTGTCGTCGGAAGAGAATCCGACAGCTTAAATGTTATCCGTTTAGAAATCATTTTTGAAGGTAGTAAGTGCACCGCCCATGCAGCACATACAAAGCACACAAAGGATGTGACATGGTGATTTTTGGTTGGATGGCAGCAGTAAAGACATATAGGTAAGTATGAACCGCAATGTATTGTGATTGTTTTTTATATTTTTTTCTTATTTCAGCCGGGGGTACGTGGCGCGCCGAGAAAGAATTCGCCAAATTCAACCTAATTTCTCCAACCAATCAGCAATCGACACGCGATTACGTGTATTGTAAAATTTGTATTAAATAAATGAATATTGACCCAACGATCCTAATTGGTCATTATTCATTTATTAATGATTTTTAATTATGAAGTCGGATTGAGATCATTTTTTTATGGATTTGCTCATCTCAACCTCCTCTTTCTATCTATACAGTTGAATCATCCAAATCAAGCCTACATCAATAGATGAATATTAATTATTTATTGGGGGTAAAATAGTAATTTTTACCATTTACCCTAAGTAAGAAATCAGAAAATTGAGTTGGGGAGGTCATTTTGGAAGCTCTTTCACAACTGCAAGACAGAGAGGAGAACCAGCCTGGATCAACTGTATTTGGTACTTTTTACTTCATTGTATTTGAATATTAGTGTAATTTGGATTAAGTGTTAGTGAATTTTTTTATTAGTATTCTTGATCGTGGTCTAAATTTGTAAATCGCTAGGCTTGAGTGGAATGTACAAGTCCTTAATAGGATTAAGATGAGTGAGCATTGAATTGATCTAGCTATTCCAATTGCAAATTAATAACAAATAAATTATAAAAAAGTTTAATTTCTAGGAAGATTAGATTGTGTTTATGAGATAGTAGTAAGTAAATTTGAATACTCAATTCCCCCAAAAATAAACTAAAACCAATTCTCCTTCCCACATGATCTTTTTTATTTGATCAAAGTAGTCGATCTAGAGCTCCTTACTTCTATTCTTCCCCTCTCCTCTACCCTCCTCTCTAAATTCTTCATCTAATTAGGCCGATTTTATCTTCATTGAAGACTAAATTAACTCTAACTAGAGTAAAATTATTCAAGAATATCACTAATTGAATTTCTTTCTAGATTCCCATGGACGTTACCTATACTTATCACTAGACATCTTGAGATAGAGTTTTATAAATTTTATTGTTTAAGCTAAAATTAACGACGACAAGGAATTTTAATTGGATAATTTAACCCTTATTATTGGTGTATCAGATCGCATGCCATATTTTGGGTCTATCAGCCTGCCTGCCACATCAACAAGAATTTTGCATGTCACTCATACCTACTATTTGACCATGCAGCCGATCACCCCCTCAAGCCATGTCATCATGTGCTGCCTCATCATTATGACATTGCCTACAGCCACATCATTCGTTTATGACTCCACCATCATGCACTGCAACATCACCTTCATTAATTCATCATTAGGGATTTCCATGTCATCATTTGTTGCAATGTCATTATGTATTTATACATTACCTTCAAGTGCCATAGCATCATCAATTTACATATCATCTTTATTGCCATTAAACTGAGTACTGCTACACCATTCTCTATTGCTGAGTCCCCTGCCATTCCCACATCATCATATGTTTCCATGTCACATGCTTCTACCATGTCATCACTTGTTGCCACATCACTCCCCTCTAAGTGCTCACCTTTCCCTCTACAATGTGTGACGTAGGACAACTAAGGAAAAGGTGACTGAGGGGATGGATGGGTTGACGACAGGTATGGGTAATAGGCGGATTATAGGTAGGGATAAAACAGCCCACAGAAATTCACGATCGAATTCGGATTTAAAAACCGATGAAAATCTGGTGGTGTAGCTCCGACCCTTTTCGAGGGCGGGAGTACTGTCTTCCCCCACCGCGACGATGCCTAAGCACCGAGATCAATACCTGAATTCACGTCGCAAGGGAATACTCGAGAAGAGGAGAGAGGAGATAGAATCTTAAACCAAATCTAAATCTGACTGCGGTGGAAACTTCTTGGGAAAACACTGAACGAGGAACACTTCGACACCAAAGAGTTCAGGCGTACCTCGGCACCGTAGTGCGTGAAGAGGTTGCGGGCAATTCTGATCGTGATGAAGCTGGGCGAATC
This sequence comes from Wolffia australiana, assembly GCF_029677425.1. Lineage (NCBI taxonomy): Eukaryota > Viridiplantae > Streptophyta > Magnoliopsida > Alismatales > Araceae > Wolffia > Wolffia australiana. The sequence continues at coordinate 22,159,379 of NC_135838.1, forward strand.
CGGGCGTTGAGTGGCCCACTAGACGAGGACGAGGCTGGACGTTCCGGGCGTTGAACGGCCCTGGTTGAGTGCGGTTGTTGTGGGCGCAACGTCAAGCATGAGCGAACACCTGCGTGCGCGAAGCGCGCGAAGGGTGTGCGGAGCGCACGGAGCGCGCTGAGCAGACCCTTCGCGCGCTTCGCGGAGTGCGGCGGAGTGCGCGGAGTGCGGCGGAGCGCGAAGTGCGCGGAGTGCGGCGGAGCGCACCCGAGCACGCCCAGCACGCGCGGCTTGAAGCGCCGATGGCGTCCGGACAGTGGCAGCCGGAATGCGGCCTCGGGCGGCCCTGGAGAAGGCTGCCTGGGCGGCGCGGGCGGCGCGGGCGGCGCGGGCGGCACGAGCGGCGCGGGCGGCGCGAGCGGCGCGGGCGCTCGGGCGGCGCGCAGGTGGCGCGCGGGCAGCGCACGGTCAGTGTGCGAGCAGCGCGTGGGGCGCGCGGGCGGCGCGCGGGCAGCCTGGGTGGCCCCTTGGCGGGCTACCTGGGCAGCCTTGGGCGAGAGAGAGAGGGTGAGAGGGAGAAAAAGAGAGAGAGAAAGAGAGAGAATGGAGAGGAGACGGGAGGCCGACGTCGCGAGGCGGCGGCGGCGGCGGCAGGGGCGGCAACGGCGGCGGCGACGAAGGCTAGGGTTAAGAGGGACAGGGGAGGCTGGGCAGTCCTCCAAAGAAGAGTTAACAAAACTCAATTCTTGAATTAATGACTGCCTCTTGTTTCTTGAAAACAATGGCCTATATATAGGCCTTGGAGGAAAGAGAAAATGACGAGAAAATAAAGACGTGCGCCGTGTCACGCCAAAGGGCAGTTGTGGATCTGCCTCTGGCGTCGTGTCATGACGCGCGTAAGGACGTGCACGGGTGGAGACGTGCTTGTCGACGGTTGTGGCATGTTGACTCCGGTTGACCGTGGTCCATAGCGGGCGTGTTGACTCCGGTTGACCATGGTGACGCGTTCGATGTTGAAGTGTTGGCGTCCTCGCCATCAATGTGTGTGCCCACTTACACTTTCAATCATTAGCTTTTAGTCTAGACCCTAGTGTGTGCTCATGTGCTCCTGGTTGCACCACTGCTTGCCACTTGCACCACTTCGCGTGTGGCATCCTGCTTGTCTTCGTGTGCACCTGCCATTGTAGATGTTTGCATGCCTCGATATGCCTATTAGCCTCCCTATGAGCATGCAAGCACGCATGCCTATGTACCTCCTAGCACACTTACATATGTGGCTGCCTTTGCACCTGCATGCGTGCATTAGCTTCTGATTTCTACTGTACACCTAGCTGGTATATGCTTGTACACTTGCCTGAGTGCCCCTATTCATATGAATACCTTCTCATGTGAGCACCCCTCGGCCTCATCACCACCTCAGAAACTGTGTATCCTTCTTCATCCATTCATCACCTTCAAGAGAGGGAGCATCATCTTGGGTGTACATCTCCTCAATTCCAACCCATCAGTCATCTCCTCTCCTTCTCAAGCTGGAATGCTTCATTTTCATTGTGGGCCCCAACATACCTAGGACGACATGTGCTCAGTCTATTATTTCTATGACTCATGTATACCCTATGCTTCCTCGTCCGGTGCCCACCCTATTTTTCCCTCCTTAGGACTATGAGTGCTTGAAGCCTATCATGAAATGGCTCTCATTGTCAAGGTGGAATACTCAATGTGTCGCCCCCAGCTGGAAGTAGAGTGTGAGACGGACTAAGGAGAGTATATGGCTCAATATAGGATATTGCTAATAGGTCTGGTTTTATCCCATATAGGATATTGCTATGATGTGTGTGACGTAGACCTTTATAAAAGCATGTGATATCTCCTTCCTAGATTAACCAATACAATTTTTTCTTGGGTTCTCTTATGCATATTTTCCCTTGTTCTTCCCTTTGATGGCACTCTCCTTTTGTACTGCAGGGCTCCTTCCCTGGCCCTACCTTCTTCTCTGTTCTTCATCTACTCAGTGCTTTTGCATGTTTTGCACACTCCAAATCAAAGAAGGTTACACATAATATTTTACATTAATATGCTCATCAAATCATCTTCCTGGCAATACTATAATTTGAAATTGATTTCAAATGAGTTAAAAGCAGACACTAACCTTGGGGACCCAGAAAATCTTCAAAATCATCATGAATATTGATTTAAGAGCCACATATTTTTGTGGTGAATACTCTTGGTTTGAACTCTAAGCTCTCACATAATTAATTGATTAAAGGTATAGACATCAGTTTTCCGATGAACATAGATATACATAATGGGATATCAGAAAGGTTTCACCCAAACTAATTTATGTGGAGTGTCACTCACTATACAACAAGAAAGAGTCAACTCACTATACAATCATGGTCATCTGATTTTGATCAAATGACCATGATTGATTATTTTATTGAGCCTCAGAAATGATCCAGGCTGACAAACACTTGCCACATACCCCCATGATATTTGAATCTGAGCTGACTCTGTCCGTGTTGAGTTTTCTCTGTCAAGTCTTTCTTCGATTTTGGATTGATTAAACCTAGCTGAGTTGACTCACCGGAGTCTTTCATGGAATTTGTATACTCAATCCAGGCAGAGTCAACTAGGTCAATTACTTCTCAAAATATGGTTGAATCAGTCTGCGCTGAGTGCACTCCACTGATTTGTATGGCCACCTTCCTCAATCTATAGGTCTATTTTGGCCTGCTCTTGTAATGTGCTGGCCTATTGATTGGCCCATCTCCTTATCCACCAGCCTGTTCTAAGACCGCAAACTCAACCAAATTTTTATACTTAAAAATAAACGCAGAAATTCATCAAGATAAATAGAGTTAAATTTTACAAAAGATATTGATGAAAATGAATCATTTATTTTAAAAATAAATTTAAGCAATTTCTAATAGATTATTGTAAATCTAAAAATATCATGACTCTGATGTAAATACAGACTGATAATAGTTTATACCAGTCGAAAATAATGAGTCTTTGCAAGAATAACCCGAGTATGTATTAAATAAAAAACAAAATGCATTGCATTGATGATAAATAACATGTAGACACATAAAATGAATACATGTAATGGCACTATCACCAAACAAGCCTACCCATATATGGCATGACAAGTCTATCATCTGCCTAGCTCATTATCATTAAACGTCAAAATGCAGACATCTTGACAAAAGGAATGTTGTGCAACAAACTTAAAGCCTTTTTGCATTAGCTGGGAATGGCGGATATACATACCTTTGCTAGAGGCAATGACTCATGGCACATCATGTATATCATGTGCTAAATATAGTGGTCATAATCTTTCGCATTCGGCTGTTGATGAATACATGAGTTCTCATATTTGAGGTAAATATCAACCATGTCAGGCTTTCCCTGCCCAAAACTGGCCTGTACCGGACCAAGACGAAACCAAATTTTACTTCTTAACTTGATAAACAGTGGATCAGAACCAATGAAATACTTCTATTTTCATCCCCACAAATATTTTTGGAACATCATAAATTAAGAAGTAATGTGTGCAGAATATATACAAGCAAGAGAATGATCATTTAGGAAAGCATAGTTGGGTGACCAGTTTGCAGCATCCGCTTGAAGATCTCGACGCCAAAGGAGGAATCAGAGTGGCTGCGCGAGGTAGTGTGAGATTAATACTGAGCTTGATTAATGGAAATATCATGGAAGGAAGTACCTTGGAATGGCGATCTCGAAGGGGAAGGAGATGGAGTCAGGATTAGGATTCGGGACATGGTCCTTCTTCTCATTCACGAACCGCACAATCTGGAAGAGCACTTCACGAAGGGAGGCCTCCAGAGATCGTCTCCGGGATCCACCCTCATCGCCTTCGCCTGCCACTGCATGCTTCTGTTGGATTAATGCCTTGAACGAACGATTATAAATACACTTTCATACAATAAAGCTATCATTTGACTCATAATTGAAGTGATTAAATTATGTTCCCTATGGGATTATAATACTTCAATAAAAATAGAGATTTATCCATCACGTTCCTCTGAAAGTACAAGAAAGCAACGTAGACAATTGATAGCCTTCTTCAAGATTCAAGGATCAACGGCAATCTGTATCTGCTCACTTGGCAGCAAGAACTTTGGTCCAGTAGCGAGAAGAATCGAGAGAAAAAATAGATAGGAGGTAGCAAGGTATGAGAGGTTCTGGCCGGTTCAGCTTCACCTTCACCTTCGGAAGCTGAGAGAATCTCCCCCTCCTAGTCCTATTAGAACACAACTTCTTGAAAAATGAATTCAAATTTTTCTTGGCCACATTCTCCGATAATTATGCCCTTCGCTTTTCCCCCATTACGTACCTCAAACACTGACATGCTCCATGGTCCACATGTGATGGGTTCCTTCTTCTTTTCTTATCATGATAAGTCCTAGGTGGGACCTTATCATTATCTATGAGTAGAAACTAAGTCTATAAAAGTTACATGATGGGCATGACTGGAATTGGATTCTAGAGGTTTTAGTTGTTCTCTAGGCTAAATACAGGGGCCAAGTCCAAGGGACACATGATGCTGAACCTTTTAGATAATGCGTAATCATGTTCTGTTCCAAGAAACTCGTCTCCCAGGTCGAAGTTAAGATCACTTCCGCAATGGATAGAGGCATTCTATATGTTATATACTTCCCTCTTACTATTTTTAAGAATCGGCACAAGACTCTTATTGTTCTATCACCTGCAGATCAGAAATGGACGAGAGAACCTGCAATTCACAGTGCCAGAGGAGACGATCCGGGTTTCGCACCTGCAGAGTCCCGAGAAGATGATCTGCTGCTGTGGGGCTTTCCGCGGGCTGCGCTGGGCTGGAGAACATGGAGATTGACGTGCCACTGCTCCCAGTAGAGACGCTCTACCTTGTTCGTGAACCAGGATGCCTGCCTGTTCTTCACCTCGTAGAAGGACAACAGAACCTGCCCAAATTTGAAAGAGTAAAAGGTAAAACAAGACGAAGTGATTGATCTTTTCTTGTCAATCTAGATTCATACGAAGTGCTGCTTACCTGCCCTTTCTTGTTCGGATGCTTCTCAGCCCAGCTGCAGAAGTGATCAACCTTTTCCTCGATCTTCTTCTCCAGCTCGGCATCGCCACACTGAACCTGCAATCCAGCACTACCGTAGCCGTGATTTTCTCGATCATTAGGCATAACTAATGATGAAGGGAGTCGAAAAAATGAGTAATGCCACGGTCATGAACGCATGCTAGTATTGATTGAAAAGAAATCGTGCGTACGTAAGTAATTTCGAAGTGTTCGGAGTCGACATCCTTCGGCCGAACGAGGCCTAGAGCTCTGTGAAACAGAATAGTGTGCAGTATGCCTGAAACAAGAGTCGCACGATTCAACCGGGTCCAAAAATCACGGCACTGATCTGAGAAGAATTGTCAGAAAAGTCGTCCAATGACCGAAAGAACACAGGGAAGAATCATAAATGAACTCACATCGGAGTACTTCCCGGACCTGGAAGATCTCCAACTCCTAAACCGTCCGCATAGAGGGAATTCAATAAGAATTAGGGCTTGATTTCCAAATTTAAGAAATCTAGAGATGAACATCGACCATTCTAGATCCTCACCAGTTCCTTCAGATGACAAATCTCGCAGTTCATGGCGCAATGGCTATATCACAAGGGCAGAACGAGGAGGTCTCGAACTTTCGATCAATCGAGGCGGGTAAATCTTCAGCGATACGAAATGCCCAAAACTGGGAATAAATAAAGATCCACCGTGGAGACCAAGTTTATAAGGACTCATATGGGCTTTTATTTTTAATGGGCTCAACTGGCCGTTTGCTTGATATTTTCACCCACCACACTTGATCTTATCCACTGAAGGTGGACTTAGCGTAAGGTTAAACTCTCAAAGGCCGAATTTGCAGTTTACAAGCACATGCCTGAAGCATCCCTGGGGGCTATGGTATCAAGCATCGGGTCTCGTTAACCTTTGTTGCTGCCACCCTTGGTTAGCGTGTGCTTAATATGCAAGTTGTCGCCTAGGACCAGGACGGGCGTCACCCTCAAGGATGCTGTGCACGGGGAGCGTGCCAAGATTGTGTCAAGATTGTGTTTATGTCCCGTCACAATCTTGGCTGATCCTGCCAAGATTGTGTTTGTTTATGTCACGTCATTTGTCCAGAATCCTGGACGTGACTATTTTTTGTCCATGAACAAAATAACCATCCCATCCGCGTCCGTGCACCACAGATACCAATCACAGGCTCTTGTTATCCTTTGTCGCCGCCACCCTTGGTTGGTGTGTGCTTTACACAAGATTGCCCTTGGCTGGGTGTAAGTTGCCGCATAGGATCAGGATGGGCGTCACCCTCCCGGATGTTGCGCATAGGGAGCGTGCAGCGCAATCTTAGCTGCTCCTGCCAAGATTGTGTCTGTCTATGTCATGCATTTGTCCAGAATCCTGGATGTGACTATTTTTTGTCCATGAACAAAATACCCATCCCATCCGTGTTCATGCACCATAGATACCAAGCACCGGGTCTCGTTATCCTTTGACGCCAACACCCTTTGTTAACATGTGTTTTACACAAGATCGACCTTGACAGGGTGTAAGTTATCGCCTAAGACCAGGATGGGTGTCACCCACCTGGATGTTGTGCACAGGGAGCGTGCAGCGCAATCTTGGCTGCTCCTGCCACTGAGAGCATGCACAGAGTTGCCACTCATTGTGAATTAGTAGCAAGATGCCACATTTGGTGTAGGATGCCATCAGGAACGTGCCTAAATGATGCCTTGTTAATCTACAAAATACTAACAGGTTTGTTGCCCCTAATTTCCCCAAGCCCTCGAACAGTATCTACACCACTTTGGTAGGGTTGGATTCATGATCACCTCTGCATAAAGCCTCCAAATTGGGAGCCTCACATTAACTCTCACCTTAAACGTCATGGAACCTTGTTTACATTGGCGTAATTTAGATGGTGGACAATTGATGACACTGTTAATGATGCACAATTAATGGTTGTAGTTGATGGGTACTCTGTCTATGTTAGCTGTCATTAACAATTAATGTTAGATAAAAATTTTCAGGCATATCGACACCGTCGACCCCTTAGTAATCACATCAGTGACTGCCCATTTATCTCATTGCCATCCAAACTCTTGATGAATTAATAGACATTCGAGCTGAAGAGATCAGGCTGCCAACCAGAGGTTAATATTTGCCTATCGAAATCAGACCACATGATGCTCCACAAAATGTAGATGATTTGGGATGGCAGTATCATCTATCTAAAGTATATCGCATACTTGGCTTGCATCGGATATCAAGATGGGTGTTGAGGAGTGGGGATGGTGGCGGATGACAATACTAGCTATCAAGTACCAAGTGTATGTACCAAGTTTTGATATCTCTATATGGGACTCTAGTGTATGTACCAAGTTTTGATATCAGGCTCTCTCATTTTAATATCCTAATATTGACATCCCAGATCTAGCTATCGTGATTTTGTGTGTTTGAAAAATTTTATCCCACACGACTTTAGGAATGAAAAAACTAGGTAGATCGGATATGCTGCTTACCGATCAGCAAGGGAGGCAAGACTTTAGGAACGAAGATGAACTTAGGATGGAGAAAGTGAACAAAAATAGTACCTGAATTTTATGGCATGAGCGTAGTTATCAATTAGATCCTATCTCAAATGTTGAGTCGACATGTGTGATGTAACAAGTAACTACTCAAAATGAACTTTAAGAGCAGGATGCATAATCAGTATTTATGCACTAGGAAAAATCATTTATATTGATTCAACTCGTGGAAAAACTCTAGCATCAGAAAATGGAGGGCTACTTTGATATTTCTTTGTAGACTTGGTTCTCAATCCTCAATGCGCTATAGTTAATGAGCTTGATTTTATTCTAAATAGGTTATTATTCGTTATACTAAATAAAAGTTTTTTTATTAAATCTGTTATTATAGTAAGAATTTAGATATTACATTTATTGTACTCATATGATAATATTCCGCTTATTTATTATATTTAATCACATTCTTAATTTGTGAAATAATACAAAAGATTATTTTAAAAATATTTTAAATATAAAGCTGGATATAAGAGAAATCAATATCTAATATCATCCTCTAACCCCTTAGACCAATATCAGGATGAATATTAATATTTGTACAAAATCAACCCATATCCGATATGGATATCTGGATATTGGGCTCAAAGAATATTGGATTTTTCCCTTCTACTATCAGGACGAATGCAGATATCCCAGATTCCTAATGCAAAGTTCCTCCCAGTTCTACGTCCTTGTCTTCTAGGTCACGAGTTGACCCCAAGAAAATCTCATAAATATCAAATTGTCTCATTTCTTGTCTCCTCTCTCTATGTCTCTCAGTTCTCATCTCCTTACTCTCTTATTGGCAGGGAGAAATGAAAAGTCCCACAAATATACCCATGCAACAGTTACTCATTTAATAGGAGAAATAATTAACATACCTCTTTAGTACACATTATACGTAAAGTTTTTTTAAAATTTCAGCTCCTACCTGTTACACAATTAGTACAATCAATGTTCTTGAGAAATATAGCGATGTTTTTGTATCAAATCTCTCTCTGACTCCACCTCTCATCCTTTTCATTTTTAAGCGTGGGTGGGGGTTTTAATTCCAATTACTAGTACAAGAGTAGGCAGAGATCCTAAAGCAACCTATCAGCGAGGAAGGTTGAGAAAGATCCACCATGTCTTTGCAGTATGAGAAGTTGAATGACGCAGGTATAAGTAAGATTTTTGAATTGGCATTTTGAGAAATGTTTCTCATTCTCACCAAGAGAAATTATCATGTTTGGACAATGAGAGTGGATTCTCACCAATCCAGAGATGTGGGATGCCATCGAGGGAGATGAGATTCCATGAAGTAGGATTGATAGGTGCTATCAGCTATCATGAGCATGTTTCTGATAATTTTTGGGTTCAATACAAAGACAACAATACAATAAAGGAGAACTTGAAAGGCATTTGCATTAATAACTTGGGAATCAACTAGATTATTCAATACAGAATACAAGGACTAAAATGCGAGTATGTAAATTTCAATATAGGAAATGAGGTGACGGTGGTTGGTATTGTGATCAAGTTCATCGATGTGGTTTTTGAACTAGAAACCTTTGTGAGGAGATTGTTGAGAAGGAGGATGTCTATATTTTCAGGATAAACCATCAAAGTTCAATTCTTGCACACTATCTATGGCTCAGTATGGAAATCAAGGAAGAATGACATTAGATGAGGCAACCAAGCAGAGGTTTCATAAATGGGATTCATGAGTTAAAGAGAAAATGTTCTTGGCTTGCGAAACGGGCAAGACAAAGTTCCACCCTAATGAGGAATCTTAATCTCATGGGTGTGGTTAAGGAGACAATAGAAATCACAAGAGAGGATGCTGTAAAAAAAATGGTGAAGATGATAAATATGACATATACAAACCTTGAGGTAAGCCCAAAATTCAGTGCTAAAACTATGATAAAATTGGACACTATAATTACAGACGTCACACCAACGAGGAAAAAGTCAACCGAGCTAGGTTCGTAGAGGAGCTCATAGACATAATATTAAACTGTCTATCACAAATGAGGATGATAGCATTCTATCTCAAGGTATTGAGGATCATATGTAAAACATCAGTATGTGGTATCTTTACAAAAAGGTTGGTAACTTCATGACTGGATACAAGGAGTTATTTTCAAAGCTTGAGATAAAAGCTATAAAAGTGAACATCTGGTATGAATAAATGATATAGATATATTAAAGAGGATTCATTGTTGGTCATTACAAAGATGGAGAAACATTGCCTTTGGGTAATGTTCTCTCTGTGCACAAAATTTGTTCTAACATCCTAAAGTGTTGGGGATTCTGATGGAAGATGGTGTTCTCAAGACAGTCACGAAGGAAGACTTATTAACTGAGTAATGAAGACATGTGCATGCCATTAAATGATGAGATTCTCTTATATGTGAAAATGTATGGTCAACAGCTTACCAGCTTCTCAATTGCACCATTGATATATTCTTTTCAAGAAAATATCATAGGGGAGAAAATAAAAGAATCAGGTCCACATCAGCTCACAAAGAATAATGCGCAATGTGATGGGAAATGCTTAGCATTTCCCCCTCTCATTTTCTCTCCCATTTATTTTTCTCTCCTCACTCAGCTCCTTTCGTTGACTTTTCTACTCTCTCTCATGTTATTTATCTTTCTCCCCTCATTCGGATTTTTCTCTCTCATCCTCTTAACTGCCCACTATTATTGACTATTCCATTACTCTCTCCTCTCCCTAATTTTCTTTCTTTTTATCTTCCCATAAATTCCAAATTGACTTTTTCTCATGACCTCTCTTCCTCACCTTTCTCCCACGACTTTCTCCATGTAAACCACCAATCCCACCTCTTTTCTCTACCACTTTCTCTTAAACTGTCCACGGTTGATTTGGTTTGTAACTGCATGTTTTCTTTTCCTTTAAAAGGGCATGTCTGTATGAAAACTCTTGCTTGAGAATGATTGTAAATTTTTTTATGAGAAAAGAATGATTTTTATGATTCTCTGGTGATAACGTCAACGAAAATGCCTATGCGGCTTCTCACCTTCAACATAGATCAACTCCTCTTGGGTTCCCCCTTCCCTTTATCCAGACCTTATCTTCTCCGTCCTTTTCCTATCTGCTCACCCTTGACCTCACTGAACACACCCCTTCATCTCGACCCCATAATCTCCATCTCATTTCTCATTGTCTTCCTTCTTCTTATCTTCATCAATTTTGACACCTTATCCCATCTACTGTGCGAGTTCATTTTCCACACTTCATCTCCATCCCTCCCACATTACACATCAACATCTTTGTGTGTCGACCAAATCTTATACTCCCATTTTATCCTCTTCCCACACCTTATTTTCTCTTCTCTTTATTCCAACCCACTTGTGGAGATGCAAATCAATGTCAATCAAGGCCATTCAACATCACAACAGCCAAGCTATTGGCTCTCATCTCTAAGGTACCTTGTGACGCCTTAACTTTGAGATAATTTTTGGCTCACGATAATTGTTGATTTTTCTGAGTGGTTGTTTAGATTATAAATCCATGTGATAAACTTTGATTGATCATTTTGAATCTCCTACTTCCATTAATTTATGGATATCATAGTTATTCCCTAATTATGATTGTTAAATCCCTTCTCCACCGACTTAGTCCCCTTCTACAGGATTAAACCTAATTTGGATAACCCTCAAGGAATACTTAATTAGTATTATTTTGGTGCAAATTTGTCAATTTCACGAATTCTGCTTTGGTGTCCCATATCACAATGAGCCTAAAAATAAAATTGGAGAAGGAGGTAACATGCATCAAGTGAAGAAATAAGATAGGTTTCTTTCAGTAAAAGGGAGGGTGGGAAGCAAGAACAGTGTGCATCCAGAATGAAGGATTGCTCGATCCTTGGTCCTGGTATCTTGCATTCAGTAATTCTGGCATTAACATCATCAAAACAATCTTGTCAACGCCCCTCATTCTGACTCAGAATTACATTGATTTTATAAATTGTCCATTTGATTTCCCGTTTTTGCTATTAATGGGTATCAGAGCATTGATCCTTTGACATCACACTACGAAGACCATTCGATTGATTATCATCCCCAAGAAGAAGGTTGTGTGTTAGAGATATATCCAGTCTTTGAGAAGATCTAGGTTGCAATATAACCAGTTTTCAACAATATCTCAATCACAAGATATTCATCCTTATTTTTCTAGAAAAAAGATTTACACTTCATATTAACTGGTTTTCATAATTTATTCTTACTCACATCAAAGACATAATAAGTATAACTGTGAATGAAGCAAAAATTATCCCTAAAGGGAATTACCAATTCAAGAAAGGCCTCCCTAAGGTGATCTTCTGGGTTTTTTTCATTTCGGCTGTAGTTACACTTGTGCATTACAATCGACACCCAGGGGTCCAATAATCATAATTGCCTAAGTCCACCATTTCATATAATTGACATCATGGACGAGGCATTTGACAAAGGAAAATTCATGTTACAAAAGCAGCCTAAAACTGTAGATATTCTCTAACATATTTTGGTGCAACTACAAGGTATGAATTCAAAATCGGAGGTACAAATAAGATGCCCACCAGATTGGCAAGGGAATCTAGTGGAAGATACACATGCATCTCAGTCAACCAAGAATCAGGAAGGGAGGCTTGCCTTATTTTAATGATACAAATGCCCAAAAAATTTTAACTGTGTGGAGTGATTTTTCAAGGTACATCGCATACCTGAGTCAAAAAAATTTCATTAAGTTTCATAACACATGGAAGGCCCTACACAGGGATGGTTTATATGTATCAAGAAATTTTTCTTACAATACTTTGAGCAACGGTAAAAACTCTCTACAAGTAACTATGTGAATGCTTTATGAATCTCAGTCAAACTGCCTTAGTCTCATATTATAGAACAAAGTTTGATGACTTAAAGGCATTTATCTCACATCTGCCTACAATTTACATGATACGTCATATCTCAGGAGATTAAAGCTTGACATTTGAGCCAAACTGAACAAGTATAAACCCTACAGGATACAAGAAAAAATGGGCTTCTTCATGTAAGCAGAAGGTAACTTACATGTCCTGAATAATCAGCATGTAGGAAGAATGGCCAGCATTATTAATCCGACTTCAAATATTAGCTCCAAATCAGGGACTTCATACTTGTAGTGTGCAAAATATCATAACGTTATTCAAGCTTCCTGCCCAGATGCTTCCACTACAATATTAGATCAAGCAACTAAACAGGGAAAGAAGAAGTTGACACAATTATCAATAAAAGAACTTATAGAGAGAAAAGAAAAGGGGTTATGCTACAATTGCAATGAATAAACACACGCGGTCACAAGTGCCAGAAGAAAGTGAGCATATACATGCTTCAAGAAGAAGAGGAAGAGTCTCAACTTGTTCCACAAGAACTCTTGCAACTTGATGAAAATCCCACACATGACAAAACCCTAATGACAGTAAAACTTCACCCCATCTCAACTTGTCCTAGAACACATCGACCATTGAAGCTATGGGGATCCTAAGGAACAAGAAGGTAAAGTTATTAATTGATGGAGGAGCCACTTTCAACTTCATTTGCCACAATTTAGTTGCATAGATGGATATACCGGTCCAAGCCTATCACAAAATCAAAGTAATGTTTGTTGATGGCTCATGTCGACATACAACATGACTATGCACAAAATTTTCCTCATAGTTCCAAGGTTTCTCCATTAAACATGATATTATTCCTTCAAATTGGGTAATCTCGATATAATACTTGGCATTTTGTGGCTCAGAACACTAGGCTGGCTTTATTTGAACTACTATGACCCCATGTTGAAGATATTATGGCAGAATAATATTTTTACCATAAAATCAGAATCAATATTGAATTCAAAGAGGCACTCTTCCTTTGAGGATCTACATGCACTAGATGAATGGATCGATATAATATGACTCATTGATTGGATAAACAAACAACAATTTATGACCACAGCAGAGGTATACCCTCTCATCTTGGATAAAGTTGACTTTTTATATATATTTCAAAAATCCATAGAGTTACCTTCTTGTGAGTGTGATCATAGTATTCATTTAATGCCAGAATCCCAACTGGTTAACATGAGGCCCTAACAGTATTCCTATCTCCACAAAAATGTTTTAGAAGTGCTCACACAAGAATTACCAGATATGAGCATTAATAGTCCCTCCAGTAGCTGTTTCTAGAGCCCCGTATTGTTAGTTAAAAAGAAAGAAGGGGGTTATTAACTGTGTAGTGATTTTAGAGCACTAAACATAATGAAAATACCTAATCATTTTCATATACCCATTGAGGATCAAATTCTTGAATATTTACATGGAATGTCAGTTTTCTCATAAATGCATCAATGACATTTTGAATTTAATGGCATGCCATTTGGGTTGTCTAATGCCCTAGATGCATTCTAGCCACTCATGAATTTCATTTTTAAATATTTTCTATGAAAATGTGTCCTTGTGTTCTTTGATGGCATTTTGATATATAGTCAAGATATCCAGCAGCATGAAAAACATCTTGCAACAACGTTTCAAATATTAGCCAAAAATAATCTCAATATCAAGGCCGAAAAGTGCCAATTTGGGCATCAATATATTTAATATTAGCTGCAGTAGTATCCACTCATCCTTTCATAATTGAAGCCATATCGTAGTGGAAATTGTCAACCAACATTAGATAACTGAGAGGTTTTTTGGGAGTAATAGGTTACAACATACAGTTTCTCCCTAAGTATATTGCAATAGCTCACCCACTAACTGCCCTAATGAAGAAAAATTCTTTAAGGTGGTCTGAAGAACTATAAACAACATTCAAACACTTGAAATTATCTCTATCATCAGTGCATGCGCTTTGAGTACCAGATTTTTCTCTACCATTTTCTTTGGAGACAAACGCATCAGGTCATGTGGTAAGCAAAGTTTTTCTTAGAAAATGTCATCCAATTGCATATTTTAACAAAGTTCTATCGCTACAAGCTAGGTTCAAATCTGCTTATGAAAGATAATTGATAGTTGTGGTATAGGCTATTCAAATGTGGAAGCAAAGTCTTATGTTCCCAAAGTCCTTTATATAAATCAATCAACTCAATTTAAGATTTTTGTTTGACCAAAAATAAGTCCCATTGCGCTTTCATAAATGTTTAACTCCTTGGATTTAACTTTTAAATTCATTACAAATTAGGAAAGAAGAATTCAAAAACAGATGCTCTTTCTAGGTCTTTTACTGAAAAAGAGGGTTCTTGCTTTTCACTTACTATCATACATTGGTGATAACATCAAACTAGATCAATAAAATTACGCTTTTACACTTCTTTTTTACCATACATTTTTAGTTTTTCACTAACATTATTTGCATTTAAGGATAAAATGAGAAATTTATGATTTATTTTCCTAAGATCTATTTTTATATATTTTATTAATTTTTAGAATAATTTATTTGTAACATTTATTCTCAATTTTTCATAGCCCATACCACAGCTATTAATTCTCTTTGGTATGGTGTTTCTCACATCTTAGAGTTTTATTTGAAAAACAGGACTTAGGGAATACAATGGTGAATTTGAGATGTAAACTGGAGGAAATTAGAGACCTAAGCCATCAAATAGATAATAAGAGGAGGCCCAAAACAAAACAAACCAAGACTTGAAGCCCATTCAAACCTCCTTAAAGACCACGTCAACTAAAGGCAAGAATTGTGGAACTAACCAACAATTTGAATTTGAAAGGCCTTTTTTTCAAATATGGGAAGGAGGGAATATGAGTCCATGTTGGAAATCAAGAAATCCTAGCCCTCCAAACCCTTAGAATTAAATCCTATGGCTAGGAGAGTTATAGCACTTTTGTTTATTTTCTTCTCCCTTCCCTTTGTATCTCATCTTAGATTTCTATTCACATCTTGTTTTTGGAGGCCTAGTGTATCATATATATTTGACCCATTCTTGTTTTAAAAGATTGTGGGAGAGAGAGTTCGAGGTTGATCAGGATTCTTGGAGAAAAATCACCACTTGGCCCTTGGGGGAAGTGAAAATAAGGTTTGTGTGATACCCTGAATAATTGATTTGAATTTTCTCATCAGTTTTTCTAGGTCTTTCAACGGGATAGCCTAGACTTCAAACTTTCAATCATGTCAAGCGAAACTCAAAAATTCCTCTTGTAGCAAAAGTTATAG
Organism: Wolffia australiana; assembly: GCF_029677425.1. NCBI lineage: Eukaryota > Viridiplantae > Streptophyta > Magnoliopsida > Alismatales > Araceae > Wolffia > Wolffia australiana. The sequence continues at coordinate 22,175,152 of NC_135838.1, forward strand.
TGATTTTCATCGACTACTTGTTTATATCACAATTTCGGAGGGGAAAGTGCAGCCTAAGGTTCTATTTTTCCTTAAATTTTATTTCTTGTCATAATAGAATACCAAAAAATTTAAAAAAAATCATGATAATTTATTAGAACTTATTAGAAATGACATAAATCTTTATTTTATTTATTTAACATACATTTGACTAGTTTTCCATCATTTAGTTGATTTGCTCACTAGAAACTAATAAAAAATCTAAAAATATAAAAAATCACCAAAAACCTATTTTAAAATATATTTGAATTACAATTTACTCTCTCATTACCTTCTCCTTGTGGATTCGACCATTACTTACCCTATTATGAGCAAGGAAAGTTTTATAAATAGTGTTGCATAAATCAGAGCCTTAAAACAACTTATTTAACCCAAATTCTAGTTTATCAATTGGTTAGACAAACCCACCATTGACCAAGAAATCATTTGCAATCCAAAGCTTTTCAAAATCAATAATTCACTTGAAAAAGATCCAACACCCATTCTCAATTACTCCATTTGTCAAGGTCTCCTTCGACTACAAAGATTGCACTGTGCCTATTGAAAACTAATCCTTAATACCATTAGGGTTGAAAGAATTCTATGATTCCAGAATTGGGGGCCATGATAAGCTTCAAAGAACTACCAAAAGAATAACGTGACAACTATTTTGGCAGGGAATGAGGAAGGTAATCAAGATGCACGTCAACTACTGTCAAATATGTCAACAACATAAAGTATAAATGATACCAACATTTGGACTTCTATAACCATTCCTTATTCTCAATCAATATTCTCAATCAAATAGGGGTTGACATCACTATGGACTGTTGGGTTCGGTGCCTTGGTTTGTCAACGGAAAACATGTTTCTATGGATGCGGAAGTGTGTCGATCGATTCATAATCGATATTTAAAATAATACATTGAATGTACAATTTTGGGAACTCATTCCACCCTTGAATTTGTCGCCTCAAGATCGTTCAAAAGTTGTTCAAATGCTCGGCCTCTAAAAGTATCCACGTGATCACTTGGCGCTTGGATCTCCACGTCTTCTTCTTCAACTCTTCTTGGAAATCTAGAAGATCTTCTCACCATGAAGACACTCTCCTTGGATGAGTGGAGAAGAGAGTGGAGAAAGTGAGGGGCTCTCAAATCTGGCTTGCATGGGTGCTTAAAATGAGAGCCATTTCCCTCTTTATATTTCACTTAATGTTTTTCTCAAAAACCCTTAAAGTAAAGTATATCCACCGAGGCCCTTATGACCTTATGTGTGTGACCTTCTAGGCATATGTATTTTCTAGTTAATAACTTTAGTGGCGCAATAATAATTATTGACCAACCTTATTAATTAAATATATCAACATATATATTAATTAAATAAAGATCAATTTAACCCAATTGATTGGTTAAGTTTCCAACCTATGGGGTGCCTAGCTACACCTCATCCTCTAGAAGATATCTAGTAGTGTTAAACTCTCCCATGGAACCTTTACTGTCATCGGTTACCGTATATGTATAATCCATCATCCACGCGAGACACTCGAATGACTTAGGGTATGGTTTATCGTCAAACCCTAATTTATCATTCGATTACTACTGATGCGTAACGGGGATCATTGGAGAACGCCGTCTCTAATATCCTCACTATCTTGGCCAGGAATTTTTCTGTATCGTCTTCCTTGAGTTGATCTCCTCTTATGCCGAGGGCGGATGATCCCATCTTGACCACTCAATCATCTCCTTAATCTTCTTACTACATCTAATCTATAACTTATTTTAATCCCATGATTAGAGGCTCGTAAGTCATAGTCAAAATGTAGTCCTCCACTCATGAGATGTCCTTGGTGTCTCAGGTCAGTGGATCACTTATACAACTGCGACTTGAATCAACCTGATTGACGTTTAGGGATAATACCATTCAGGGATTCATACGGTTCAATTCAATGAACTCTTTCTCCAAAGAGTACCCACTATTTGTCCTTGTGTCACCACACTTATAGCCACACGATCAGATATAGTTATTATATAAGTAGGATTAGCTAGTGTTATTCTATCTGGATAGTTTGATGTCTCTCTCGACTATCCATCGAATAGTAATATTTAGAATATATGTATAAAGGCTAGTGATCATTGTTTTACGATATCATCATAATTCACTAAGTCATTGCATGTTTTCATGGGCTTCATTATAAACATCACACGGAATAATAATGAACATAATATTTTATTCAATGAACTTAAATAAACTTGGTAGTGTGATTGGCTTGACGGCCACATAATATCCATCATGGACTTCATTGAAGGATTACCAAAATCTCATGGCTTTGATTCAGTAATGGTAACAGTGGAAAAACTAAGTAAATGTAATCATTATTCAGTAGTCAAACACCCTACTCGGCCGATTCCATTACAGTCTTACTTACCTAAGAAATTATCAAATTACATGGAATTAGAAAATCAATTATTTTGTTAGAGGGAACCTATTCACAAGTAACTTCTGGAAGGAACTACATAAACTTCAAGGCACTAAGTTAAAGATCAGTTCTTCATACCATCCAAAAAAATGGGAAAATGGAGGTCACTAACAAAGTATTGGAAGGCTACATCTATCAATACATCTCCAAAAAATTGGAGGCAATGACTTCATTGAGTTGAATTCAATTATAATGAATCCTTATATACATCTATCAGTACATCTCCATTTTAGGCTGTATATGGGAGATATCCTCCTGCCTTACTCAGATATGGGTCACGAGCAGTCCCATTTGACTCCACAGATCAGTTATTAAAATAAAGAGATTTGATACTAACAAATATGAAGGCACATCTGAACAAGTTGCATTCTAGGATGAAATTCTAGGCAGAAAACATAGAAGAGATACATCCTTTAAGGAAGATGAGCTGGTTTACCTACAAAATCAAGCTTATATGATGAAATCCCTAGAGAAATGGGCTTTTGAAAAAGTTGAGCCCAAAGCTTTCTGTTCATTCAAAATCCTTAGAAAGAATGGTCTGGTTGTCAATCACTAAGATTTGTCGGCATCTTGAACTCTGCATCCAGTATTTCACACAACACCATGAAATAGGTCCCTAGGAGAAACACATTGCACAACAACTTTGTTATTTTATAACATCATAATTCGAATGGTAGGTTTTTCAAGAGGACATTCTCCAAGCAAGCAAGACTTTGCACGGGTCGAAAGTGCTGGTGAAGTGGTTAAATCTACCAGAATGTGAAGCCATGTGGGAGGGAGAAAACTTACTTCAGAGCTCTTTTCCTCAATTTGACCTTTAGGACAAGATAAAAGTCTATGGGGAGGAGTATTGATATGTTCTTTTCAAGAAAAATATCATAGGCAGGCAAATAAATGAATAAGGTTCAAGAAGAATAAGGGGCCACTGAGCCTAAAAATAAAGTTCAAGGAGGTAACAGCCATCAAGTCAAGAAACAATTGAGGTCTCGTTCAGTATGAGGAAAGGGTAGAGAGCAGGAGGTGCCTACATGAAGAAGGAATGATTGCTCGATCCTTAGTCCCGATATCCCGTGTTCAGTAATTCTGGTATTACCATTGTCCAAACAATCTTGTATCCCCCTCTCATTCTGACTCAGAACTACACTGATTTGATACAGAGTTTATTTCAAGAAGATAGCATAAGGTAAAATTGTCCATTTGATTATCATTTTTTTCCATCATGAGGAGACATTTGAGATAGATATGGCAAAGGTCACTGCTAGGTGAAGAAAAAGGAAAAGGTATTTGGAAGATTCCAAGTATGATGGGTTTCACTTCAAGCTAGGCGATACTAAGATGGTTTCACCAAAGATGGTTGAGCAAAAGCCCACTGACTTACCCATCATGGAGCTGCCCAAACGTAGCCAGTGACCCAGATTCATCGTCTAGAAGGTTCAAAAAATAGACCTACAAAGAAGTTGAGGATTGTTAACAATGAAAAATAATGTTATAATGGTATGGAGAATCACACGACCAAGCTAGGAGTCTGAAGCATGGACAAGTTACACAATTAAGGGGCAAATGTTGGTACTAATCCTGATACTCTAGACAATACTGAAAAGGGGAAATTGAATATATCACAAAGATACCCTGATGTGGCTGTTACTCAGTGGGTAAATAAGCATCCTACCTCTTTAAGATACGTTACACTTGAAGTTTTCTCAAATACTAGTTTGGCCGAGAACCCTATGCATATGAATGGAGATTTTAATCTCAATATATATCTCTCCCTCTTTCTCTCTCTCCCTCCCTCCTCTCTCTCTCTCCCTCTTTCCCTTCCTTTCTCTCTCTCCCTCTTTCTCTCTCAATATATATATATATATATATATATATATATATATATATATGTTTTTGTGTGTGTGTGTATCTATCTCCACCAGCCTCTGCCCAATTCCCTTATTTTCTCATCCCTTCCCCACGTTTCCATCCCCAATGCTTCCAGACCACCCCTCCCCATTCCCCACAGCTCAGTCAGCGTGGATTTAAGACTTTTGTAATATAACAATATTCACATTTTCCTTCTCTATTGTTTTAAAACTAGTAGTTTAATTGACAACTTCAGTTCAGTAGGACCCAGGACCCAATCCAATTCTAAAAGAAGAAGGTCCAAAACCCTACTTAGCAACCACACAATTCCTACAATACCTCAGCCGTTGACTGTGCAGTGATATCATTGACTTTGAGGTCAACGAGTTGACTCTGGGGAATTATCAGGAATGCTGGAGGTCAACGGTCGTTAATTTTGAAAGTGTCACTGTTTTGGCGGTAAATGAAATCGATAAATAGGGTTTTTCTCTTGTTTTTGTTCTTTCCAGATATGTGGTTATAACATTCCCGCTTCCTGGAGAGAATTCATGGAGTCTCTCTCGCACCTCCATCGTCGCGCAGCTCGCCCATGGAAGGAAATCGGGGCGGCTGGCGACCGTCGATCGACCAGATTGAGCTCCGGAGACGAGAAATCGATCGTCCGCTTCCCCAGCGAGAGGTCTGCAGCTTCTTACGATGCTTCGAGGCTCACTTGCGAGTTCATGGTCGGGGACGGGGATGGCGACGGGGAACAGAAGCCTGTTTTGCTCCCCGTGGTCGTGAGGAGGTCCGGGAAGTCGTCCCGCTGCGTCTGGGATGGTGCGAATCTCTCCCTTGTTGATTTGGATCGGGCGAGCCCGGCGACAGGCGAGCGTTTTACTGTAGGATTATCGCGGCTGGTTCGGGAATTGTTCGTCCCGACACAAGTCCCGGAGAATTACATGGGTTATCTTCGGTGGAAGTTCGTTCATCGGCTTTTAAGCTCCTCTCTTCACGTCCTCGCCACGCAGGTACTCAAAATTTGATTTTTTTTTTCCCCCTCAATACCGACCAAAATCCATTTCAGTTATATTACTTCTCCGAGGTGGAATTTATGTATGCCCAATTAGAATTCTCCAAAAACAACCAGAACCCGCTTCAAATACTTTGATTCTCCGATCTATATTCCCAATACCAACCAAAATCCATTTCTAGTACATTGATTCCCCGATGTCGAAATGTATTTTCTGTATGAATTTTCCAATACCAACCAAATTCCGTTCAAGGTTACATTCATTCTCCGTTTTGGGACTTATGTTTGCCAATTTTGAATTTTCCAGTGGCGATCACAATCCACTTCAATCCACTCTCTGTTTGAATTTTCCAATACCAACCAAAACCCGTTTCAACTACATCTCCTCTCCGATGTAGAACCAGAATTTACCTCTATCTCGCTTGAAAATTTCCCTTGTTGGATCGATGCAGGCAATGTTTAGGGCAATAGGGATTGGATCATCGCATGCGCTCTCCTCCGCAGCGGCGTTAAACTGGCTGCTGAAAGATGGACTAGGAAGGCTCAGCCGATGCATTTACACCGCTAGCCTTGGATCGGCATTTGACACAAATCTTAAGGTACTGTTGACTTAATGAACCCCGGGGTTTCGTTTCCAAGCATCCAATGAAGTTCATATATTTGGTCAGAGGGTCAGATTTTCGAGCTCTATCCTGTTCAGCCTGAGCATTGGGATCGAGCTTCTGACTCCACTCTTCCCGCACCAGTTCTTGCTTCTTGCGACTTTGGCCAATGTGGCAAAATCCATCAGTCTTGCGGCTTACATGGCTACTGGGGTATGCTCACTCTCAACTGATCTTCCAGCTGGAAAGATTCTCTCAAATCATTGCTTCTTTCTCTTGAAATCTCTCAGTTCAGATTTTTTTTGCCTTGACAGTCTGCCATCCATCGCAGCTTCGCCGTTGCCGACAACATTGGTGAGGTTTCTGCAAAGGCACAGGTGAACCTCTCTCTCTCTCTTGATCTCTACCTGCCTCCATCTCTCACTTAATCTCCTACCTGCCTCTCTCTCACTCAATCTCTGTGGGCTTCGCTCTTGCTTTCTTAATCTCCTTCTCTCCCGCTCTCTTATCTCTCATTCTCCCTTAATCTTGATCTGCTTCTCTCTCTCTTAATCTCTTTCTTCCTCTCTCTCTCTCTCTCAATCTCTATTTGCCTCCCTCACTCTCTCTTAATCCCTCTCTCTTTCTCTCTTTCTCTCTCTCTCTCTTAATCTCTATATGCCGCTCTTACACTATCTTAATCTCTACCTGCCGCTCTCACAGTATCTTAATCTCTATCTGCCGCTCTCACACTATCTTAATCTCTATCTGCCGCTCTCACACTATCTTAATCTCTATCTGCCGCTCTCACACTATCTTAATCTCTATCTGCCGCTCTCACACTATCTCAAACTCTATCTGCCGCTCTCACACTATCTTAATCTCTATCTGCCGCTCTCACACTATCTTAATCTCTATCTGCCGCTCTCACACTATCTTAATCTCTATCTGCCGCTCTCACACTATCTCAAACTCTATCTGCCGCTCTCACACTATCTTAATCTCTATCTGCCGCTCTCACACTATCTTAATCTCTATCTGCCGCTCTCACACTATCTTAATCTCTATCTGCCGCTCTCACACTACCTTAATCTCTATCTGCCTCTCTCTCGGTCTCGTCTCTCTCTTAATCTCAATCTGCCTCTCTCTGTTAATATATTTCTGCCTCTCCCTCACACTCTCTCCCGCTCAATCTCTATCTGTATCTCTTTCTCTCAATATCTATCTGCCTCTCCTTCTCTCTCTTAATATCTCTCTCCCACTCTCCTAAACCCTCCCTCTCCCTTTCCCCCTTGCTCTCTCTCTATCTCTCTCTATCTCTTTCTCTCTCTATCCAGTCTAATGTTCTTTGTAGGATAATTCTTTACGGTGGTTCAGCTCCAGACGGTGTGTTTCGACAATCTGGGCCTTGTCCTCGCCGCTCTGCTGAATGCCCTATGCGGGAAGAACAGAAGGTGGGAAGTCCGAATCTTCTCTCTACCCTTGCTTGATGGCGATTCCATCTGAATTTTCTAAAAGAACCGAAACTCTATGCAGATTCCAATTAGGGGTCAACCTCGCAATCTACCCAATCTTCGCTGCAGTGGAGCTGTTCGCCATCTACCAAGCTCTCAAACACGTCCACCTGCACACGTTGACTAAGGTTGGTCAAAAACTTCTCCCCTCTCTTCTTCTTCTTCTTCTTCTTCATTATCTTATTATGATTATGCTTATTCTTCTTCTGCGTTCATCCAGAACAGGTTAGAGATCATCATGGACGCATGGATTCAGTCTGGGCGCATTCCTTCTCCAGCAGAGGTCAACGAGGAAGAAGGCATTGACTTACTGAACCAAGAAGGTGGGTTTACCGGTCCCAATTCTCGGGCTCTCTCCCAGTCTGAAATTCAACGTCAAAGTCAACGTTCCCATTGACAGGAAACAAACCATGGCCGATCAGAATAGGCTGCGTTGACCCCCGATTCAAGACTGCTGCCTTCTCCTTGCCATCTCTGCAGTGCCTGGGCGAAGAAGAACCGTATTTTATCTCTGTGGAGACTGCTCTCAAGAGGTGGACGAGGAAACCCAAGGTGACCCACTTCAACCTCTCTCTCTCTCTAAGTTTTCTCTGTGTTTCTCTCTCTAGAGCAGGGTTTTATCTGGGTTTTACGCTGCAGGAGAGAATCCTTGTGTCGTTTCGGGAAGGGGGGGGCACGTCGGAGGTCATTTTGGGTGTACTGCAGGCGTGTTTAATAAGGCGAGAGCTCGCCGGCGGCGGCGTAGCGGCGGCGGAGTGGGCGAGGTTAGCGGCGGAGACCCGGCGGCGGGCGGCGGAGGACGTTACCGCCGTGGCGGCGGAGCTGAGAAAACAAGGGTGGGCGACAAAGAACGTTCTTTTGACTTCTGAAGAGCAGGCGAGGTACAGTCTAGTGGAGGAAGGCTAATTTGGCTAAGGAAGGGGCGGAGGAGGAGATAGCGGTGACGGGATACAGGCTGGCGGTTGTCGCGGTGGGAGTTATTGGCTATTGGGCGAAGCCATTATGAAGGCGAGTTGGGATTTGTCTGCTTGGATGGATCGATGGCTATAAAAGTTGTGTTTTTTTTTTTTTTTTCTTTGTTTTGTTTTCTATCTCTGGCTTTGGCGTCCCGTCTTTGGTGTTTACCAGTGCAGGTAAGGGAGGAAGGGGGTTGACCGCGGGGGCTGCAGAGGGAGAGAGCTTCCAAGCCAACAGCTTGTCTTGGCCCACCATGGCAGGTACCCAGTGCATCCCTCTGCCAGAGTTCCAGATCATCAGGTTTGGACCATTATCTCTCTCTCTCTCTCTCTTCCCTCTTTCTCTCTCTTCCATCTCTCTCGCACCCTCTCCTCTCTCTCCCTCTCCGTCTCCTCTCTTAGTATTTATCTTACTCTCTCTATCCCCCTCTCTGAGTCAGTATCTCTCTGTCTGTCTCTCTCTATCACCTCACTCTTTGTATCTATCTATATGTTTATCTCTGCACTCTCTCTCTCTGTATCTATCTGTATGTCTATCTCTGCACCCTCTCTCTCTCAGTATCTATCTTTATGTCTCCCATTCTCCCCTCTTTCAGTATCTATCTGTATGCCTCTCACCCCCCTCCCATCTCTTCCTCTCCCTTTCTCTCTATCTCTCTCCCTCTCGGTATCTCTCTCTCTCTCTCTCTCAGAATTCGTCGATCTGCGTCTCTCTCCTCTCTACATCAGAATCTGTTAATCTGTATGTCTCTCTCTCCCCCCATCTCTATATAAGAATCTGTCTATCTGAATGTCTCTCCCCCAGTATCGGCCCCTTCTCTCTACGTCTGTCTCGCTCTCTACCCCTCTCTCTCACATTTTCAGTCTGTCTCTCTCTCTCTCTCTTTCAGTATCTGTCTCTCTCTTTTCTCTCTCTTGCAGTATATCTCCATCTGTCTCTCTCTCTCTCTCTCTCTGATGATGACTGCATACGTATGAAGGCTAATTTACTCGTTTCTTCATGTCGGGCCAGGGGCAGAATTTAGTATCGTTCTTGGACTGGTGGGAGATGGCTCGAATAAGAGTGTAGAGAGAGCGAGAGACACAGAGAGAGAGATGGCCGGAGCTGGGCAGAGAAATCCCACGGCGGAGAACGTGGTGGTGGTGGCGGTGAAGGCGGAGAAGGAGATAACAAAGACTCCCCTGGCTTGGGCGCTCACCCACATCGTCCGACCCGGTGACTTCGTCACCCTCCTCGCCATTATCGGCAACTCCAGAGGTATCTCACACTCTCTCTCCTTTATCTTCATCTCTCTCTCTAGATTCTAGAAGATAACGTCGTCGGCTGGGCGGAGCAGAGCAGAGAAGATGGCAATGGAGCTTCCCGAAGCTTAACAGCGTTTCAAGAGGCGGCCGACGCAAGGGCGATGTGTCGGCGTCCTGCGGCCAAATGGCCCTCCAATTCCACGGCTTCGACGAGCCCGGCGAGGTCAACATACGGATCAAAGTCGTCATCGCCGGCGACCCGGCGGCGCCGCCCACCGGCACGGTGGCGGCCGAGTCTAAACTCCTCTGCGCTAACTGGATCGTCCTGGACGGGTAACACTCCCCCTTGATAATTCTCCAAAACCCATCAACGAACTTAACGGTTTCTTCAAAGCAGGCAGCTGAAGCAGGAGGTGAAGGGTTGCTTAGCGGAGCTCCCTCACTGTAGCGTTGTCCTGATGAAGCGCTCCCACGCCAAAGTCCTCCGCCTGAACCTCGGCGGCGCCGCCCCTCTGAACAAGCCCCAGCCATGTTTGACTCCCCCCTCCGCCAAGCCCAGTCGCTCTCCGCCGCGCCCCGAGGAAGAAGAAGAAGAAGAAGAGGAAGACGACCAGAAGAGCCCCAAGATCAAGCACCCCACTCCGGCGAGCAGCGGGGGAGAAGACAGCTCCTTCGTCTCCTTTCTGAGAGAGTACCGGCAGTCGTCATCGAGCTCCTGCACCGCCACCGCAGGCAGATCGTCTCCTTTCTTCAGCGAGGTTCTTCTCCGGTCCAGAAGAGCGCTCAACGCCGGAGGTACAAGACGGCCGACCCACCCAGCTATAGTTCAGGGATGCGAACGGGACGATTTTTTCTTCCCGGGACGAAAAAATTGTCCCGTCTGAGGATGCGGATGAATTTCGGGACGAAAATTCATCCCAGGGACTACCGGAAGGGACGGTTTTCGTCCCGTGGGACAAAAAAACCATCCGTCCGGAGTTCTCGGACGATGGACGGACGGATGTGGACGAAAAACTGCCGAATTCACATCCGACGGTTGAGATCTCGCCACGTGGCTTCGATATGATAATTTGCATCAAGGTCCTTGTATTTTTTTACGCGTGCAAATTGATGCTGCTCAGAATTAATTGTACATATGTCCATTTGCATTCTCTCTCCTCCATATTTCCCTTTAAAAACTTGGAAAAATCTATATTAATATATTAAAAATATAAAATGGATTTTTTTCGTCTGGGATGAAAATTCGTCCCGGGAGGGCTGGACAGGACGAAAAACCGTCCCGGTATGATTGGACGGGACGGTTTTTTTATCGTTGCACGAAAAACCATCCCATCCTTCATCCCTGAACTTACTCTGGACGTCGGATGGGACGAAATTCGTCCCGTCCTGTCCATCGTCCACGTCCGGGACAATCCGGAACTATACACCCAGCTCCGCTTCTTCCTCGACGAAGGCTCACCAGTTGTGGGGATTCTTGCAGAGGTCTGCTTCGCCATTGTGGAGGAGGTAGCACCAGCGCTGTGCTCGGTGTGCCGGCTGAAGGCGGCGGGGTTCGGGCGGGCAGCGCGGTGGTTCGGGTACGGCGAGCTGGAGGCGGCGACGGAGGGCTTCTCGGAGGGGAACTTCGTGGCGGAGGGGGGGCTGGGGTGGGTGCACAGGGGGGTTCTCGCCGACGGCAGAGTGGTGGCGGTGAAGACGCTCAAGGCTCTGGCCGGGCCGGACCGCGAGCAGGACGAGGAGTTCCGAGCCGAGGTGGAGGTGCTCAGCCGCGCGCAGCACCGCCACGTCGTGCTCCTGCTGGGGTTCTGCGCTGAAGGCCCTCGCCGCGTTCTTGTCTACGAGTACGTGTGCCACGGCTCCCTCGCCCTTCATCTCCACGGTACTGCTACAACTACTGCGACTACTACTACATCTACTCTCTATCCCTCTCTCTTTGTCGTTGTCTTTGTTACTAGTACTGCTACTATTCTCTATCTCTATCGCTTTGTCAGTCTTTGTTACTACGGCTACTACTCTCTATCTCTCTCTCTTTGTCTTTGTCTTTGTTACTACTACTGCTACTACTCTCTATCTCTCTCTCTTTGTGTTTTCTTTGTCTTTGTTACTACTACTGCTATTACTCTCTATCACTATCTCTTTCTCTTTGTCTTTGTTACTACTTCTGCTAGTACCCTCTATCTCTCTCTCTTTGTGTTTTTCTTTGTCTTTGTTACTACTACTGCTACTACTCTCTATCTCTCTATCTCTCTATCTCTCTCTCTGTCTTTGTCTTTGTTTTTGTCTTCGTCTTTCCCTGACCTGGTGGGGCAAATAGGCCGGAACACGCCGCCACTGGACTGGGCGGCGCGGGTCAAGATCGCCATGGGGGCCGCCAGAGGACTGCGATACTTGCACGAGGACTGCCGGGTCGGGTTCGTCCACCACGATGTCCGTCCCAGCAATATCCTCCTTACCCATGACTTTCAACCTCTGGTACGATTTCTCCATCTCTCTCTCTCTCTCTCTCCATCTCTCTCTCTCTGGCTCTCTCTGTCTCTCCATTTCTCTCTCTGGCTCTCTGTCTCTCCATTTCTCTCTGGCTTTCTCTTTCTCTCCATGTCTCTCTCTCTGGCTCTCTCTCTCTCCATCTATCTCTCTCTGGCTCTCTCTCTCTCCATCTATCTCTCTCTGGCTCTCTCTCTCTCTCTCTCTCCATCTATCTCTCTCTGGCTCCCTCTCTCTCTCTCCCCATCTATCTCTCTCTGGCTCTCTCTCTCTCCATCTATCTCTCTCTGGCTCCCTCTCTCTCTCTCTCCATCTATCTCTCTGGCTCCCTCTCTCTCTCTCTCCATCTATCTCTCTCTTTCTCTCCATTTCTCTCTCTCTCTGGCTCTCTTTCTCCATTTCTCTCTCTCTCTGGCTCTCTCTTTTTTCTCCATTTCTCTCTCTCTGGCTCTCTCTTTTTTCTCCATTTCTCTCTCTCTGGCTCTCTCTTTTTTCTCCATTTCTCTCTCTCTGGCTCTCTCTTTTTTTCTCCATTTCTCTCTCTCTGGCTATCTCTTTCTCTCCATTTCTCTCTCTCTGGCTATCTCTTTCTCTCCATTTCTTTCTCTCTCTGGCTATCTCTATTTCTCTCTGGCTCGCGCTCTTTCCACCTCTCTCTCTCACTTTCCACCTCTCTCGATCTCTCCCTTACTCTCTCTCTTTCCACCTCTCTCCATCTCTCCATCTCTCCCCATCTCTCTCTCTCTCAACCTCTCTTTCTCTCTCTCTCTACGTGTCTATCTCTCTAATGGGGGTGTTTTGTGAAGGTTGGGGACTATGGGCTGGGGAGGTGGATGACAGAGGTGAACGGTACGGACCTTCGGATGATTGGCAAGTTCGGGTACTTAGCGCCGGAGTACATCGAGAGCGGCGCGATGACGGAGAAGGCGGACATCTATGCCTTCGGCGTGGTGCTGCTCGAGCTGATCACCGGCCGCCGGGCTGTGGACATGGGTCGAGCTAAGGGCCAGCAGCTCCTGAGCGATTGGGCTCGCCCGTCCCTGACCACCCCCTCTGCCCTGGGCCGGATACTCGACCCCTGGCTCGACCCCAGCCAGACTGCCCGCCAGGCCACCGCCATGGCCACCGCCGCCTCCCTCTGCCTCCGCCGTGACCCTCTCGTCCGCCCTACCATGTCCCAGGTCTGACCGTTGACTTTTCCCTCCCTCGTTGACTTTTACCCCTTACCTGTTCTGGTGGGGCCCTGCAGGTCATCAGAATCTTGGAAGGGGAGAGGATGGTTGCCGACCTGGTGGGCCCCGGGGAAATTGGGCCCAGAGGAAGCCACTCCCAGCGCATGGCCCATGATGCCGTCCGCAAGGCCCTCCTCTTCTGAACAGTTGACTTTGAATTGGTTGACTTTGACTTAATAAAAGAGAGAGAGACTATGTCACTCCAAGGGGGAGCCAGGGTCTGTGCTGTAGGCTCCTTCGGCGTCATCGTCTGCGCCTGCTGCAGAGTAGAGGAGCCGCTCGTCCTCCCACTTGAGGACCTCACGGGCGTAGCGGAGCGCCCGGTCAGTTGACTCGGGATCTAGGCCATTGCCGGTGGTGACGTAGAGCTTTCGGCCATCGGTCAACGAGGAGAAGAGTTGCTTGAACTTGGCGGCAATGTAGTGGAAGGCCTGCAGTGGCGGGGAGGCGCTATGACTGACATGGCGGCCATTGCTGACCCGGCGGTGATGGCTTGCAAAGGGGTGGTAGTCGGCGAACCAGTCACACGCGGTCAACGGCGACACGACCAGCTTCTCGTCGAGGAGGTCCAGCTTCGTCAATACGAGGAGGAACTCAACGTGCTCCATGGTGGGGTGGGAGACAATGCTCTCGAAGAGGCGCCTGCTCTCCAGCATCTTGTTCTGTGTCACCCCGGCCGAGTCCTCCATCAGTTCGTCATAGTCGGTCAACGCCACACAGAAGACGACCAGCCTGATGTCATCAAACATCTCCAGCCACTTGTAATTCTCCCCCAGCCCCTTGGCGTTGACCCTAATGAGCTGGTACCTGCCCATCCATCGACGATACAAGAGATGATACCTTTTAATATAAAGATAATTGGTGAATTAATGTTTAAATTGTTTCAAGGCTACTAACCTAACCCACGCTTCGTTGTGATCGTCCCCGTCAAACTCACTCGAGCTGCCTGGTGAATGGGGGAAGACGAAGTCGGTGCTGGTCAAACCGTTGGACGATGTTATTCCGTCCGCATGCAGAATATCCAGCTGGGAAGGTTCGTACTCCGCTCTTGATATATCAACAACCTAAATAATCAGATAAGAAAAGAGCACAATTTAACATAGAATGATTTAAATAGGACTTAAAATGAATCAGAAAGACGTATTTGAGAAAGAAACAGGTAAAACATTAATCGGATAAAAAAACACAAAATATACCATAGAATGCTTCTAACAAAAAACACAAAGATATGTATATCTGAACGTGAGAAGGCTGCATGGCATACACGCTCAAGATTAGATGTAATTCTTTCTTGCAAAGAACCTAAGGGTAGGTTGATAACCCACCGCAGAAGGCATTCTCCCAACCTAATAAAGCAGATACTTCGGATCCCACGAATCAAAAGATACTGTCAATGAATAGAAGTACGTCTAATTTGTAAAACATTAATCGGAGTAGGAAAAACATAAAATGTAACACACAATGCTTTAAAATGAACTAAAAACATTTGTTTCTCAACGGCAGAAGGTTGCATGGCCTACCCGCTCTTGATAGTAAATTGCACGAGAATAATCAAAGCGAAAAAACAGCTAAAGAGTTAAATAAAATGCTTTTGAAAAACTATAAAAAATGTATTTCTAAGCGTTAAATAGGTTGCATGGCGTACCCGCTCCAGAAAGTAACTTGCGCTGCTAGGGAGCTTCGGCAATTCATTTCTCCTTTCATATGAAATCTGAATTGCAGGATCTTTCCACAGTTCCTCAACCAGGGGAGAGTATTCCCGTGTGGCGGCCGGGAAAATAGCTTCAAGGTTCCCAGATTCGATAACTTTGAGTAGCCAATCAGAGAAAGATTTTAACCTTGGACCAATTGAGTACGGTGTCCTCAGTTTGCTTCTATCAGAATCGACTCCTGCGTCACAACAGTTCTTTCAATGAACAGTAATAAAATAGAGACGTAAGGCCAATTTAAATGGATTTTCTTTCGTAAATGTTTATGTTCTCAACCTTAACGATAAAACCCAAGTACTAAAACCCAAACCTTAGCTCCCAAGCCCTTAGACTAACCCTAAGACTTAAATTCAAATACTAAAACCCTTAACCCAAAATCCTATCCAAAGTTTACGATAATTGTTTTACGCGAAAGTCACAGAAAAAAAAGAACAATCTTCTCCAGTTGAGAAAACCTCGATATTATTCGCATTAGATTTCTCTGTGATCTGAAAAAAAGATCTAAATAGTGACAGATATTCCGAGTTTTTGGGACACCAGAATCGAAAAATTGCTCAATGCATATTGGACGAACTTCATACCCGAGGATTGTTGGTCCTGGTTCTCCTTCATTTCTCTCAAGCTCTCTGCTTCAAAGCGTTCACGTCCCTCCAGCAGTATCCCAAGATATTTGTAGATGTTGGCCTGAATCAAGATTTTAATGCTTCCGCGTTCTTCGTCAGAGAAAGGAACTGGCTGGTACAGGAGTTTCGCCTGAAAAATTGCAAAAGCACTTTTCAATATTAAGCAAAAAGACAGAAGTATTCTCGTTGGTTTTAATGTACGGACTATTGAAGAGTGTCTGTGATTACTCAGGAGAGCCATTTGTCCAGTGGAGAGGAAAAAAACGATAGCAAAGCACTTTAAAAATTAAGCAAAATGACAGAAACATTCTCCTTAGTTTCAATGTAAGGACGATTGAAGAGTGCATGTCATTAGTCTGGAGAGTCATTAGTCCAGTGGACAGGAAAAAAAATATATAGCAAAAAGGATTTTTACAACTAAGCGAAGGGACAGAAATATTCTACTTAGTTTCAATGTAAGGACGATTGACAAGTGCACTGGAATTACTCTGGAGAATCGTCAGTCCAAGGGGAAAGAAAAAAAATGCCAGAATAAAAAGAACAATCAAGTCGCGTCCTTTTCTTGCTCCGAAATTTAGTAATTGAGAAAAAAAACACGATTGGTTGTCATATATCTTGTGCCAGAATACGATGCTCATAGCAAGTCATGAAGAATTAATCGTATGAAGAAAAGGAACCACAATCTGAACGAGAGGAATAAATCTTTAATTCTGGATCTGGAATAAACAGAAGTTACAGAAATATTTCTCGAGAATTGACCGTAGCTATACCTGCTTAAATATGGTACTCGACCCTGATTGACTATAACCAATTAGAAGGAGCTTCTGAGATGCCTTTGGTTGAAAGTAGTCAGGCACATTTCCGTTGGCCACGCTGTTGACTTCTTCACCAGAAATCACAATCTCTTTACAAGGAGTGGGCAACGACAGGACAGAACATACGAGCTTCATTCCAGCCTGTAAAGAAAATGTAAGGCGAAAACCCAGAAACGGGAGACAATAAACTAGAAGGGTGAACAAAAACTTATAAAAGTCTAAGTAGGAAAACCACCGACCTTATCCCATAAATTCCCTCTGATGTTCCTCTGCCCCTCTTCCTGGTATGAACCGTCGGCATTCAACCAAAAATGAGGGCATCCAGCACACTGAACCCCAGCCCACTACATTAATGGAATAAAGTTTATAAACCTGCACTCAGCTTTTTCTAATTGATGCGCAATCGATTTAAATCAATAATGAAAATTACCTGAAGCATCCGCAATTCTGGCTTGGTGATCTCTCGATTATTTATGTAGACTCCAGTCATCCCATTGCTCGCATCTGTCATGAGGCTCCCCCCAACATTTAAATTTGGAGTGATGATCTTCTGCGGTTTGTGTCCTTCCTGCCAAATTGAACAGATTGAACAACAGCATGTCGTTACATTTCCAAAATTGCAAGAATTTTCATTACCTATCTGTTCATCCAAAAAGAAAAAGATATGATTATGTTTGGCTAGGGATTGCCTGTCGATAACCGTTAGTTATAAGCGGTATCAGTCATCCTAAAATATGAAAGCGATTATGGTATCGGTAACAGCTATGGCTATCGATATCATCACATTCCGTCATCCCTATCCATAACAATGAGCATGTAATATTCTGGTAGATGTTCTGTCCGTGAATGTCAACCTTAACGTGATCTAAGACAACAACCGAGTTATTAATGTATAAGTAGTCGCAAGCCCAGATGATAGAGTAGATAAACAGTTGCAAAAATCAATGAATTCACCCATAGTATAAGATCTTCATATTTACCTTTCCCCAGAATCCCGACACCCTGTCGTACCAATAGCGGCCTGGCTTTAGCTTAGAAGGCGGGTTGGGCGCAGTCTGAAGCAATATCATCTCCTCCTGACTTAGTTGGCATCCATTCACAAACACATTTTCGGCTCTAAAATGATTAGCCTCAGAAAACTTCTCTGCTTTCAGGACCTGTTCTAACTCCAGAGGGCTAAGAAGCTTTCTCAGCATCCGGGAACACTTGCCCAAATTCTCTCTCTTTCTATCATCAATGGGTAATCCAATACAAGTAACACACTTCCTTCCTTCGGGCATGGATCCCATCGCCTTCAACAAACAGCTGCTACAGAACTTGGAATCACAAACCAAGCAGGCCTCCTTCTCGGTAAACCTGCTACCTCTCTGGCATCGGTAGCAAGCCCCTTTTTTCACCCTTTGATTCGACCCTTCTCCTCTCTCGTGATGAACACTCCCCCTGCTTTCCACTTCGATTTCCTCGAAGCGTGAAGCGGGCCTCTCCCGACGAACATCAGGGCAAGCGGAAGCGAATTCACCGCCGGATCTCGTCGCTGATTGATCGACGCTGTGGCTGCCGACATCATGAACGCCGGGAGAGCAATCCAGAGCTCCAGAAGAGGTGCTACCCATGTCCCCGGAAACATCACAATCAGGCCGCTCCGCAGCGGTCTGATCAAACCCGATCACAGAGGTCGGCGACACCACCACCCGGCAGAACTCGGTGCCCTCGGAGGACTGTCGCTTGATGATCTCCGCCGAAGGCAGAGGCTGAACGACGGGAACGCAGAGGGAGATCAATTTGGGGGCAGCCGCCATGGAAGCGACGGGGATGCGGTCCATCTCGATGGGTATGGCCCGCGGAATCTCGTATGAAATCGGCGGGCCATCGTACTCCTCCGCGAAGGAACAATCTTCCTCCATCGCCGCCCTAATCTTCATCAAATCCCCCTTTCAATCCATCTCCACCTTCATCAATCGCCGGGAGTCGTCTTCGACGGCGGAAGAAGAAGAAGAAGAAGAAGAAGAAGGGGGAGAAGACGATGGCAGGGCTGCCATCGTCTTCTTCTCTGCAGCTCCGTCCCCACTCTGGCTGCGACCTCTTCTCGCCAGACCCCACCTCGCTTTCCTCCCCTCTTCCAACGTCTTTATTTTCGCTTATAACCGTTATAAACAACGCCAAATTCGGATCTACACCGGATCCGGACCCACCGGGTCCAACCCATCAATGACGTGGCATTGACTATCCGACCCGAGCCGGTTCGATCGACCCGTGGGCCCCACCGATCCAACCAACCATCCTATCGACTGACTCTTCGGTCGGATCGAGATCGATCGCTCGGAGCCGACGAATCCAGAACTGTTATTGAATAAAAATCTAAGAACTAATATTACACCATTAATGGTGAGTTTTTGTTTGATTAATTGGTTGACCGGAAAGCGCGTTGTTCCGCCTTCTGGTCGCGAGAAATTATTATTCATTATTATTCTTGTGGGATGAATTTTTGGAACGCTGAGTTCTCACTTTACCCATCGCAGAGTATATAATTCAATAAATTATTAAAAATAAATTATATTTATTATTATTCACATGGGATGAATTTTGGAACTGCGCATTCTCCTGTCTTCGGACTCGGGAGAAATTTCAATAAATTAATAAAAATAAATCATATTAATTATTGTTTATGTGCAATAAATTGTGAAAAATAAACCTTTAGTCACTTTTATTCATGTGCGACTTGATAACATATAGGAGAAAGTTGAATGAATTATTAAAATAAATATCTATTCATTATTATTCGTGTTCGATTGATTACATAACACCTAGGAGAAAGTTGAATGAATTATTAAAATAAATCATATTCATTATTATTCATGTTCGATTACGAAACATATAGGGGAAAGTTGAATGCATTATTAAAATAAATCTTTAGTCATTTGTTCATGTGCGATTACATAACATGTTGGAGAAAGTTGAATGAATTATTAAAATATCATAGCCATTGTTAATAGAGAAAATACCAGTTCCGTTGACCTTATATGTGTTTATCATCAAGATCAATTCGTAGTATCAATTCACATCTATTAGTCTATCCCCGCATGCATGTTATCGTACTTATAAATACACGTTTTATTATCCACCGATCTCTCTCTCTATCTCTTTCTGTCGCTATCAGATCAAAATTTTAGAAGTCTGCGAGATCTTGTGATCATGCATGGATCATGGCGACACGGTTAAAATATATCTTCTGTCTGCGTCAAAATTGCAATTAGAGGATAAGTTTGTGAAGAATCGATGGGCGAGTGTCCACTGCATCCAACTATTTCCAAAAAGATCTGTGCTTATCATTAACAGTAGTATCAATTGATATCTATTATTCTATCCCTGCATGCATGTTATCGAAAGTGCCAACACACATTATAATCCATCTCTCTCTCTCTCTCTCTCTCTCTCTCTCTCTCTCTCTCTCTCTGATATATAATATATATATATATATTGTCTCTATCTATCTCTCTCTCTCTCTATCTATCTATCTATCTATCTATCTCTCTCTCTCTATCTCTCTCTCTATCTACCTATCTCTCTATCTATCTCTCTACCTATCTATCTCTCTACCTATCTATCTCTCTACCTACCTATCTATCTATCTATCTCTCTATCTATCTATCTCTCTATCTATCTATTTATCTCGCTCTCTCTCTATCTCTCTATCTATCTGTCTTTATCTCTCTCTCTCTATCTATCTATTTATCTCTCTATCTATCTGTCTCTATCTATCTTTTTATCTCTCTCTCTCTCTATCTATCTATCTCTCTCTCTATCTATCCAATTTTGTACCTATCTATCTATGGATCTTTCTATCTATGTATATATCTATCTATCCAGTTTTGCATCCATGTATATAGCTCTCAATCTATGAATCTTTGTATCTATCAATGCATCCTTATATCTATGTGTGTATTTATCTATGCATCTTTGTATCTATGTGGGTACCTTTTTATCCATGTATTGATGTATGTGTGTATGTATCTACATATCAATCTATGCAGCTTTGTATTTATGTGTGTATCTGTGTATCCATATATTAATGTGTGTGTGTGTGTATCTACCTATCAATCTATACATCTTTGTATCTATATATGTATCTGTGTCCATGCATTAATGTATGTGGGTATGTATCTACCTATCAATGTATGCATCTTTCTATCTATATATGCATCTGTGTATCCATGTATTAATGTATATGTGTATGTATCTACCAATCAATCTATGCATCTTTGTATGTATTCATGTATCTGTGTATCCATGTATTAATGTATGTGTATGTATCTATCTATCAATCTTTGCATCTTTGTATCTCTCTAATATATCTATCTATCCATTTATCTATCTATTTAATATATCTATCTATCTATCTAATATATCCATCTATCCATTTATCTATCTATTTAATATATCTATCTAATATATCTATACATGGATATATCTCTGCATCTTTGTATCTCTCTAATATATCTATCTATCCATTTATCTATCTATTTAATATATCTATCTATCTATCTAATATATCCATCTATCCATTTATCTATCTATTTAATATATCTATCTATCTAATATATCCATCTATCCATTTATCTATCTATTTAATATATCTATCTAATATATCTATACATGGATATATCTCTGCATCTTTGTATCTATGTGTATATCTATCTATGTATCTTTGTATTTATGTATCTATCTGTGCATCTTTATATCTACGTATGTATCTATGTATCCATGTATCAATGTATGTGTGTACCTATATCTATCTATCTATTTATCTATATCTCTATCAATCTATCAATCTATGCATCTATCTTATCGAATATATCTAATCTTTATCTATCTAATCTATCTAATATATCTACTCTACCTATCTGATCTATCAAACTATCTTTTTATCGTTATTTCTTTCTCTCTTTCGACCTCTGTCAATCTCGACCGTCGTCATCGCTGATCGCGAATGGAATTAAAAAAAAATTTAGACGACGGCGAGATCCGACGATCATGCATGGATCTCGGAGACAGGGTCGAAGTGAATTAGCGACGGCGACTGTGCATATCACCCAGCGAAGCAGTAACGCGTAAAGAACGAGAAAACGCCACGCGAGTCGTTGTCGGGGTTCGTAACTTCGTCCGGTTACGCAGATTCGCCGGGCTCCTCCTCCTCTGTCCTCCTCGACTCAAACGCTCTCTATCTAAACTCGGCGGCCACCGCGGCCGAAACGGCGAACCCCCCTCTCTATTTATCTCTTCTTCTCCAATCAGCCGCTCCGACGCTCTCTCCTCCTCTCTCACGACGGCCTCTCGCGTTCTCCCCGCTCTCTCCCTCTCTCTTTCTCTCTGACCACCTCGGAGAAGAGAGGGGGAGAGGAGAGGAGAGAAGAACGATGGAAGAGAGAGGGAAAGGGCGAGCCATGTTCATGGAGATGAGTAGCCTGCCAAGGTCCAATCTCTTCTACATGCAGCCGCATTCCGACCCGAGCATGCCCGTCGGGGGACCCGTCGCGGCCGGGCCGGACTACGACTTCCCCCGCACCAGCGGCGCGTCCGCGGGCCACTACGGCTGCTTCTCCGAGCGGACCGTGGTGCACCGCGGCGAGAGCTCCCCCTACAACTCCGCCGCCTGGAACGACGCCACCGGCTACGTGAGATCGCCTTGGTCCCGAGCCAAGCCGCCTCCCAACGACGCGGTTGTCTCTCTGGGGACGAAACTGGTGGGCTCCTTGATAAGAGAAGAAGGCCACATCTACTCGCTGGCCTCCTCCGGGGAGCTTCTCTACACAGGATCCGATAGCAAGAACATAAGGGTGTGGAAGAAGCAGGAGGAGTACACGGGATTCAAGTCCAACAGCGGGCTGGTGAAGGCGATAGTCATCGCCGGAGATCGGATCTTCACGGGGCACCAGGACGGGAAGATCCGGGTCTGGCGGGTCTCGAGAAAGGACCCGAAGGTGCACCGCCGGGCCGGCGCGCTGCCCACGCTCAAGGACCTGGTCAGGAGCTCCGTCAAGCCCAGCAACTACGTGGAGGCGCGCCGCCGTCGCAGCGCGCTGTGGATCCGCCACAGCGACGCGGTCTCGTGCCTTAGCCTGGGGGAGGAAGGCGACGTTCTCTACTCGGGCTCGTGGGACAAGACCTTCAAGGTGTGGCGCGTGACCGACTCCAAGTGCCTGGAGTCGGTCCGAGCCCACGACGACGCGCTGAACGCCGTCCTGGCCGGGCTCGACGGGCTGGTCTTCACCGGGTCCGCCGACGGCTCGGTCAAGGTCTGGAAGAGGGAGAAGCACCGGGGGAAGGGCACCCGGCACGCGCCGTCGCAGACCCTGCTGAACCAGGACTCGGCCGTGACGGCCCTGGCTCTGAGCTCCGCCGCCGGGGTGGTCTACTCCGGCTCGTCCGACGGGCTCGTTAACTTCTGGGAGATGAAGAAGAAGAGCTTTTTAACCCACGGGGGGGTGCTGAGGGGCCACCAGCAGGCCGTGCTCTGCTTGGCCGCGGCGGGCAGCCTGGTCTTGAGCGGCTCCGCCGACGGGACCATCAGCGTCTGGCGGCGCGACGGCGGCGCGCACACGTCCCTCGCGGTCCTCACCGGGCACGCCGGGCCGGTCAAGTGCCTGGCCGTGGAGAGAGACCGAGAGTCGTCGCCTTCTTCCCCGAGTTGGATTGTGTACAGCGGTAGCTTGGACAAGTCTGTGAACGTTTGGCAGGTCTCTGAGCAGCTCAACGGCGATGGAGTCCAGCGCCGGCCGCAGGAGAAGAGCGTCTGCTGTTGCATGTCTTCTTCCGGAAGAAGGCAGTGTTCTGGCGAGGGAGCGTCTCACCAGTTTGCCTCGCCTCTGGGGAAATGATCTTCTCTTCAAGATGTAAAG
Organism: Wolffia australiana; assembly: GCF_029677425.1. Classification (NCBI taxonomy): domain Eukaryota; kingdom Viridiplantae; phylum Streptophyta; class Magnoliopsida; order Alismatales; family Araceae; genus Wolffia; species Wolffia australiana. The sequence goes on from NC_135838.1 coordinate 22,198,557, forward strand.
CTTAAGAGGGTCTGGTTTGAGAGAGAGAGGCGAGGAAAAGAGAAAAGCTGAAGGGACAATGACTGGAATGTGTAAACTAGACGCTGACTGGATGGAGTATTCATTTGTTCGCTCATCTTCTTCCTAAATCCTAATGGAGTGACAGAAGAGGTTCATATGTTTGGTCGGTTCTTGAGAATTTGAAGTTCGTGCAGTATGGATAGATATCGGATGAACACAGTGCTTAATAGAGTTCTCCAACCATACGAGGTTGGTTTAGCCCTACAAATTCATGCAATTATTTTCGAGGGGAAAAGATAATCCATCAAAGTAACCATTACTTTATGGGTTACATATCAGGACCATAAATAGCCCGATCTGTAGGTAAGAAGTTGTAATAATCAGATTACAAGATTAAGTCTTTATTAGGTGTGCTTGATGAATTCAGATTAGGGTGATTCAAATTTTATAATCAGAATCAAATTCCATAAAAAATATTTAGAGAGTTGATATTGAGCCTGAAAATATGGCACAGAGGGGATGAGTGAGGGTTTAAGACTAAATAATGAATAATGAATGAGAGATTGGGTTTAAGACTTCTTTTTTCTACTAAATAATGAATGAGAGAACATAAGGAAAACCCCGGTGGAGAAATTTTTATATGCTGGAGAAATATTTATCCACATAGATGTCAAGAGAAGATGATATAAGTTCAAGTCCAAAAACTTACCTTTGAGCTTTATCTCAATAACTCAGAGCCTTTGCCCCACAGCTCTATTATCTTATCATCTCCATATATATGTGTGTATGTGTGTCTCTATTCTTGTAAGACGTTAATCGCTACATTTCATCCCATTTTTCATGTTCTTCAATCGTGTTCTTAAAAAAAAAAAAGGAAAATCATTAATGGTCTGGTCAATTTTGCCTTGGTTTGATCATGAGTAACAAATATCATGTTATTGAGGATACTAAGATAGTTGTCAATTGTGATAACAAATTTATAATCCGTTGTTTCTATAACTCCAAGAATTTTTTCCCATTGGTATATTCTTTTTGTACATTTCCATTAACATAACCTGTTCCTCCATTGGACACCTTGTCTTTCATGGTCGGGCGTAGAAAATGAAATTTATATGACTTGAGGAAGAACTTTTTAGGAGAACCATTATAGTTCAAATCAGTAATAGATATAAAAAACATATTTATTGCATTTGCAACTCAACTATTAGATTCAATGGCACTGGCATATCTTGTTAATAAATGTTTTTTTAATCCCAGTAGGAGTTGATTAAACAATTAAAAAATTAAGCACTGCTTAATTATTTGATGGAAACTGGCTATCTAAACTTATTTCCATCTTGTAATGATGTAAACGATAAGGAAATACATATGGTCTATATATATATATTTCTTATATTCTTTAATCTTACTATTTTACTCTATTTTCCCTAGAATCTTGTTCTTAATATGCCCCTCACACTAGTCTAGGTCACTAAGGACAAAGCACTATTATAAGTTCAACAGTATTAAACATAAAACTGAAATATCCTAATCTTTTTGAGATGAATATGTACATCATTTGACTATACCACCTAGGCTTTCATGACCTTGAGTTTTATGAAGAGGTATACACCTCCAGTAAGTATTTCAGGCATCATTTTTTAACATAATTATGTAGTGAATATAATGAAAAAATGTAGCTTGACTCAGTTTAAGTCATATTCAAGTTTTTTTTTTTAGTTCCCACTAGTTCTTTTTAACTCATGAAGCATACATCTGGTCCCAATAAATGATCTTTCAACTTAACTGATAGAGTCTGTTAAAATGTTCTCAAACTCTATCTTAGTCTAATATTATACAAACTAATTACTGACGAAATTATATTCATTATATGATTTCTTATCTACTAAGAAAACACAATCATGTATAATTTATATCAAATCAACATAATATATATATATATATATTTATAACTCATGACATTAAATATAAAAGATTAAAAAATGAATAAATATTTTAATATGTAAAAATTACCATTCCTAATCTATCAACTAATCACAAGAAAATATATCAATTAATTTTAAGATTTTCACTCTATATTTATGTGAAACTAAATATATATAAGTTAATTTATCAGTTTTCAGAATTAACTTTATAATATTTTTAACATCCTCATATTTCCCAGAGTTTAGTTCGGTTTATTAAATTATTCCTTATGCTCTTAATATGTAGTGTATTGTTATTAAGAATCAATAGAAAAATCAGGAAATATAAAGACAAATAAAACTTTATTCAGTTGATTTATGATATTATTTATTTTACGTAGTGACTTTTACTATGAAAGGTCAAGGAATTGAATATGAATTTCGGTTGTAATTCAGTTTGCCTCCCAAAGTATTTAATTTAATAAGGAGCTGACAAAAAAACATTTTACTAAATTACTTTCTTCCTTGGTTCACGTTCAATTTATATTCAGTTTATTTATTTTTCAATTGGACATTATGATTTTTACCATTAAGGTGTCAGGGAGATTTACAGCTTTAAAAAATGCAATAAGTAAGCACAATAAACTCGAGATGATGATAAGATTCACCATGGAAAATATTAGACAAAACTAGTTAATTGATAGTTTCAAAGATGACCGCTGTTTCATCAACATCTCCATCATTCCTGAACCAAAAAATGCAAAATATTAACTCAGAAAACTTAATGCTGAAGACATTGCTCCCTGATATGAAAAAAATGAAAAAAGTAATATCAAAAGAAGATGAAAATAGATTCTATACAGCTGAGAGATGGTTTTAATATCATATGAAAAAAGGTTTCTTCAATTAAAGGTATAAAGTTTTCCAAGAAGAAGATGGGGGTTTTGAACTTTTACAAGTATATTTATTTTTATAAAATAAGAATGATCATCATGGTTGCAAATGGGTCAATGGTTGACAAAGGTTGGTCATATGATTGGGAGCTGGGTTGAATCATGATCAATTGATCAAAATGAGGTCATCCTTAACCTCCAACTAACAAGATAACCAATCAAGATATATTTGATAGTTTTCTTACGGAAATTCCATTTTTCATATTCTGCAAAAGTGACTGCATGGTAACTTTGTCAGTGCCATCTGGACTAATTATTTTCATTCAGATAAAACCTTGAAAATAGCTTATGTAAAATTATAAATTTATTAATACATCCCAAAAAAATCTTCAATTTTTTAATAAAATTGATTAAACACAAGAAGTAACTCATGTACTAGTCTAGTTTACAACTCCATAAACCCAATAACTGTTTTTTGATTCAATAACTCAATTACATAAATATATCCAACATATAGATTAATTAATCAAATATCAATTCAATGCAATCAACAGGTTCAGTCGCCATCACATGAGGTGTTATGCTACACAGTGAGTTCCAAAAGGTATACAGGGGTTCATCAAATCTTTCATGGAACCTATATGTCATTAGCTATCATGAACATACTATCCTCAATTATGCAGTAATCCCACAACAACATAGGCCAAGGTTAGTTATCAAACCCTCATAGGTCATCCAAGTTAGGACTCATGCATTCAGAAATCATCAAAAAACTAATTTCCAGATATTTTAATGATCTTGGCCAATGATTTCTAATATTTCATTATATTCCTCCTCAAGTCTGTCTCATCTTAAAACGAGGATGAACGACCTTATCTTGACCCCACATTGCCTTTGTGGATTTATTTCTGCTGGAATTCATGGTTTCAATTGACTAAGTCCAAAATCATTGCGCAGAAAAATACTAAATTGAAGACAGATCTTAAAACTTTGATTAAATCCTTTGCACGGATTAAATCTTTGATTTCTTCATTTGTTGAATAAATATATTCAATCTTTATAGATTTAGATCGGCGTTGCCCCCCTCAAACTGTGCCTCAGTCCCTACCAAGGCATGTGTATGTTGTATTTTCACTTATTTTGGTGATTCAGAAAAAGGATTTACCACTGATCGACTCTTGCGAAAGTGTAATTCTTTCGTTTTTACTATAGCTTTGAGATTTCTAATCCACTAAAAATGTTTACGTATTTAAGATGCACAACTTTTTAAACGTTTTTAAGGTATAATTTACTGACTTCCCAGAATTTCTTCTCCACACATTTCTTTAGCATGGGATTGATAAATTAAGTAACTATATACGTAGCTCCCGGGAGAGTGAAAAGAAAGTGAAGACCATATTAAATGACTACATTTTCTCTTGTTATTGTTTAATTAAAGTTTGGGATATAAAACCTGGGAGAGCGCAGAAGGGGGAAGGAGACGGCGGGAAAAAAAATGAAGGCAAAGGAGAGCGTCGTCTTCTCCATTGGGACACTGGCTCTCGCCATTGTAGCATCCTTCGCCATCGCCTGCAACTCCTCCGCCCTCCCTCCCACCGTCCTTCTCCAGGTAGATATATCTCTCTCAACTCTATCCTCAACCTCTCTCCATCGAATTGGCGAAGGAGATCTGCAGACTAAACCCTAAAATTCACCGAGTTGATCGATGCAGGACGTGGTGAAGGCGATCGCGAGGAAGGAGGGATGGGAAGCCAAGGCCGCTAGGGTTTCCAAGTTCGCCAGCGGCAGCGTTCGGGTGGCGCGGGCGCGGAGACTCGAGTTGCAGATCCGCGGTCGTCTCGTTCTCACGTTTCCGGAGGAGCTTGACGGCGGGGCTTGGAGAAGGCCGAGGAGGAGAGGAAGGGAGAGAGCTTGGCGGAAGCTCGACGGACCTCTCCGCTGGCCGCGGCCGAGGTTGAACCAACTCGACCTGATCGGACCTCTCGAGGTGAAAGCCATCGGTGCCGATCGCCTCTCGATCTTCGTCCCGGTGAGCTTCGATCGGATTCCCCCCGATCTGTCGTCTTCCTGAACGAATCTGATTACTTTGTTCTTGCCGATCAGGAGATCAACACCACGCGGGCCGGATTGAAGCGGATCGTGGTCGGAGGAGGGATCGGAGTGGCAGTGACCGGAGCCGAAGGCTTCACTATGAGATACCCCTCCGGCGGCGGCGGCAACCGGAAGCCTTCCTTCCTCCGCGCGCCATCCGTCTGCCCACCTCCGATCTCCGTCACCATCTCCGGCCAACCCTCGCTGACCGCGTCCAAGGTCATATCCATTTCCTCCCCTTCTCCGGAGACCTTGGAGCTGCATCCGGCGAAGTGCTATGGCGGATCCCAATCGCAGAACCCTCCTCTACCCTTCCCTTTGTCGAACGTGCTTGAAGGGGTCCTCCGCAAGGGGGTGAGAGCGAGGATGACGCCATCCGCCATGGTGAGATTCAAGCTAGAGTTGGAGAGGAAGATCGGGGAAGACGACGTCAGGTGGAGGGAAGCTCCGGAGTGGAAGTCTAGGCCGGCCATGGAGCGAGACTGGTTCGAGGTTCTGACCCGAGCCGGGCCGGGGACGTCGTTGAAGCCAGTTTACCTCAGAAAACTGGAGAGATCGCCGGTCCTGTCGTGGGGCTCGCCGGCATGGCTCGATAGCTTCCTCCCCAACGTCTCCCTCTCGCAGTTCCTCTCCTTTCTTCTTCCTCCCGAAGCTTTCATGCTGGACGTGAAGTGGTGACAAAGTACAATTATTTTTTCACGGCGATGTATTATTATTTAACGAGGTAAGGTTCGAGGATTTCAGATAAAAGCGATATGGGATTCAAGTTTGGGGCGTCGGGGGTTTGAAGTGGTGGATTTGAATGTTGTCGACGGGGAGTTTGGCGAAGTTGCTGGAGCGCCTGGTCTGGAAGAAGGATCCCCAATTGTAGGGGAGGTAGCGGGGATCGGCGGGGGGATCGCGGAGGAGCTCCGGCAAGGGCTCGATCATGGCGGCCATGTCCGGATTGAAGAAGAAGGGAATGGAGAATCTCTCCCTCTCCCCGTTCGCCGTCACTCTGTGCTCCGCGCTCTCGTACTCGTCGTTGCTCCACACCTGCCACCGTCGTCGCCAAACATTCATACCATGAATAGGTAATCCCCTTGATTCAAATTTGTTTAGATCCGATAGATTTTGGTATAGGTCTAGACATAGATATCGGATGAAGAGGAGATTTTGATATTGTTACGGAGAGATAGTTATAGAAGTGTAGATGAAGATGTTGAGATGGAGAGAGATCTGGATCAAGATGTGGAGATGGAGATTGTGATAGAGAAAGAGACAAAGTTGTGAAGATCGACAAAGCGATGATATCGACGGAGGCAAAGTTGTAGAGATTGACAATGCAATTGAGGGATATTGAGATTGTAATTGACATGGATAGAGGTAAAGAGAAAGAGATAGAGATAGAGATGGAGGAGATGATGAATCAGAACCTGGATGATGTCGCCGACGTTGACGATGAAAGAACCGGGGATGGGCTTGACGCGAACCCACTCGCCATCGGACTTTCTCTTGACATCGAGGCCGCCGACGTCGTCCTGGAAGAGAACGGTGAGGGCGCCGGCGTCCTTGTGCCGGCCGACGCCGAGGGCTAAGTCCGACGCCGGACAGGCCGGGTAGTGGTTCAGCCTTATGAAGCTCGACGGTGAACCCCCTTCGAAATACCCGTTCAGCCTCTTCTCCGGCAGCCCCAAGCTCAGCGCTATCGTCTCCAGCAGAGTAAACGCCAACTCCTCTACCGCCTCTCCATATCTCCTCCCCACATCTCTTCAACAAACCCACAAAGCATCACCGAATATGCCGAAGAAGAAGCGAGAGAAAGACAGAAAGAAAGTTGGAGAAGAAACTAGAAGATGAAAACCCGAGAAGAAGAAGCTGGAAGAAAGAAGAAAAGAAGAAGACCCGAGAAGAAGCAGGAAAAAAGAAGAAGACAGAAGAAACTAAAAAGGAAGCTATCAGAACAAAGAAGAAGAAGCTAGGAGAAAACTGGAGAAGAAGATGGGAAAAGTTGAAGCTAGAAGACAACAGCAGAAGAAGCTAGAAGAAAGAAGATGTTAGAAGAAGAAGCTAGAAGGATAAGCTAGAAGATGTTAGAAGAAGAAGTTAGTAGAATAAGCTAGAAGATGTTAGCGTAAGAAGCTCGAAGTTAGAAGAATAAGCTAGAAGATGTTAGAAGAAAAAGGATGTTAGAAGAATAAGAGTGAAGATGTTAGCAGAGAAGAACCTAGAAGATGTTAGAAGAATAAGCTAGAAGATAGCAGAAGAAGAAGAGTAAGCTAGAAGATGTTAGCAGAAGAGAGGAGACTAGAAGAAAACAGCAGAAAAAGAAGACGAGCATGGACGAAGAACAAGAAACAGGAAGAACACCAAACAAGAAGACGAAGTAGTCAGAAGAAGAAAAAGAAGAAGAAGCGGAGATTAAGAAAGAAGAAGCTAGAAGAACCTGAGCTGGGGAGGGAAATCGGGCCACTGGTTCGTCCAGATCTCAGACGAGGCGTCCAAATTGGGGACGGTGAGATCGCTGGGCACCATGAAATCAAGCACCTCCTTCCAATCCCGCACGTTCTTCGTGTGCTCCGCCTCGTAATACCCCCACGGATTGACCGCGTCGCGCCGGATCCGAGCCTTCTCCGCCGCCCCCAGCGCGAAGAACTCCCTCGCCGCCGCGTGCAATCCCTCCACCAGCTCGGCCGCCACGCCGTGGTTCACCACCTGGAAGAAGCCCCACTCCCGGCACGCCGCCCGCACCTCCGCCGCCGCCGCCCGCCCCCCCCCAAGGTCGATCAGAGGTATTCCCCCCGCCTCCGCTATAAACTCCCCCGGCCTGTGCTCCTCCTCCTGGTAGAACTCCTCCTTCATCTCCCACCCCTCCATGACCGCCATCACCGCCATCGCCGAGAGCTCTCCTCCTTAACTCTTGGCTTGGTGCAGTGCACCTGGACGATTACCGACTAGCTCGCTCCTGGAATCTGGTGAACCTGCGGAGGAGATTAGTCGGGTTGTCGTGGTCCGACGGGGTGGAGTTGAGACTTTGGGGGGGGTGGGGAGTACCTCTTGAGAAGAGGGGCGGGGTTGTAGGGGAAGAGGGATTTTCGGTGGAGGCTCTCCACGGATGTTTTTAGAGAGAGAAGGCACCGCGCGGCTTGCTGGGGTGAGTTGTCGGAGAAGGTTTCCTCCCAGTTGTCGCATGCCAGGCGCAAGCACCTGCATAACTCAATAAAATTGGGTCGTTAAGGAGAGAGAGATAGGAGAGAGAGAGAGAGGAGAGACGGATACATGAGAGGGGAGAGAGAGCTAGAGACGGATAAGAGTGAGGAGAGAAGAGAGAGAGAGAGAGACATAAGCGCAGAAAGAGAGATAAACAGATAAGAGAGAAGAGAGAGAGAGAGACATAAGCGCAGAAAGAGAGATAAACAGAGAAGAGAGAAGAGAGAAGAGAGAGACAAAAGAGAGGAGAGAGAGATAAACAGATAAGAGAGAAGAGAGAGACATAAGAGAGGAGAGAGAGATAAACAGATAAGAGAGAAGAGAGAGACATAAGAGAGGAGAGAGAGATAAACAGATAAGAAAGAAACGAGAGAGAGACAGATAGAAGAGAGAAAGACATAAGATAGGAGACAGATAAACGGATGAGAGAAAAGAGAGAAAGACAGATAAGAGACAAATAAGAGAGAAGAGAGAGAGACATAAGAGAGGAGAGAGAGATAAACAGATAAGAGAGAAGAGAGAGAGACATAAGAGAGGAGAGAGAGATAAACAGATATGAGAGAAGAGAGAGAGAGGGAAAAGAGAGAAGAGAAGACAAAGAAAGAAGTGAGAGGAGAGAGAGGATACATAGAGAGGAAGAGAGAGACACACACTTAAAAGAGAGAAGAGAGAGAGAGATACACAGAAGAGAGAGATAGAAAAGAGAGAGGAGAGAGAGAAGTCCCTAGCCATCCATCACGTACCTCAGGAGATACTGTACGCATGGAATTCCTGAGTCCTTGGATATGAGATAATCCAGAAGCACTGAATGGTCGTAGTGTATCTACGGGTCATGCAAAAACAATAGTAAAACATTGAGAATAAAACTCTACCTAAAAAATGATAATGCATAAATAATAATTAAAATATTTTACCAAACAAGGAATTAAAAAAAGGAAGTTGCTGGAGGAAGACCAGTTTCAACGCCCAGAGAGATGAAAAAGAAATAGGAAAAAGGAAGAGCTGAAGTTCTGTTTCGATGGGGGAGCATTACCAGATGCAGGAACAGATGGAAAAGACGAATGGGATTGAATACATTCCACAAGTGAGAAACATCACTCGTCCATTGTTCTTCCGTGACATGACAACCATATTTTTTTCGACTGTCATAGATAGCAGGATTTTCAGCTTAAAAAAGTGTTTCGTAAACGCAAGGAACTCATGGAATTTGGAGAAAAATCAAATTAAATACGCTTCTACTCACTATCTTAAGGCAGGAGACGGAGTGTCCAACAACAGCAAAAGCATATCAAAGAGCAAGTCATCCTGCGGAACAACACTATTTGCTTGAGAATCAATTTGAAAAAAAGGGGGGTAAAATGAAAATCCGACGCACCTCATCCATGAAGAGCTCCAGGAAGGATAACGAGAATCTGGTGCATGATGTTAGGTAAAAATGGCCCTCTGAGTTGTTTGTCAGGGGAATATGTCCTTGGAGCCATGTCGAAAGCTCAGAAAAGCCAGAAAATCTCAATTCGCGATTCTGACTGACTTCATCACGGCAGCGAAACGAGCTATAACAGCACTTGATAAAGAGAAAGAGGGTCTGCCGATGTAGATGAGTCGTATACATCGTCCCAGAGTTCTCCTGGCGAGAGATACTGGACTGAAATGGTGATCCTTCCATGGATACAAGGGAAAAACCACCCGCATTCATGATAGGATTGAGTAAAATATCTTTGAAATGCTTTCGGATCAACAGAGCACATGGCTCAAGAGCCCAATCTCGCCAGTGGGTCCAAACAGAAAGCCTGATCATCAGCGCCTGGATCATGAGAGACTTAAGTTTCCAGCTTTTTTATATTTTTCCATTCCAACAACTGATCTTAAAATCAATGAATATGAAATGCGAACCACAGAAAAATATTTTTTCCCCCCGATGAGAAGAAGAAAAATTTAAAGGAAGATCAAAAGAGTTCCTCAGTAAATAATTTAGCGAAGAGTTTAACTTAAGAAATGAACTTAATACTGCCTGGCTGGAAAACGGCACCCATGGTTCTGAATTTTTGTGATCATAGTCGATTATAAGGGAATACATCAGTCTGCCGTGAAGAAGATTTTTTCAAATAGAATATCTTGAAGCACAAACAAGTTCAGTAATACGAGAGAAATGAATGCAGAAAACATTTATTGATTCGTATCTTGGAACACGCAATGCTCGAATACAAGCCACAAAAAGCTCCTGTAAATACTTACCAACGATTTGTGCCTGAGATACCGACATAAGCAGGCATCAAAACTGCAGCAGTCGGAGAAGAAATAGTCTAATAGGTCAGAAACCAGGGTTGTGACTTTGGAATATATTGAGCTATCATCCAACGGGCTCGATTCAGCTTCCACGTCTGTTTTCTCCACGAGGGAACACAATAACTGTAGCGTGGCGCCCAAAAATAGACCATGTGAAGGCGGATTATGTAATTCATCATTAGACATGCTCGAAGCAACAAGTGGCACTTTGGTCTGCACGTCAGATTTGCTATACAGAAAATACCATGGAAAGTTTAATAAAGATGAAATGTTATAACGTAAGTTTGCTTCAGAGAGATCGCTGTTTTCGAAGTTCAAAGATTTGTGTATCAATTTTAGTGTCTCCATCAGAAGAGTAGGAGCACGCCAATCAGTTTTTTTATGTGCCGACTTCAAAACAGCAGCCAAGTTATCGCCAGATTCTAACAAATGTGCAGCGTTTGATGTAGCATATTTGTCAGGAGGCTGTTGTGAACAAGAGGGTATCATGAATTCCAATTCTATCCATAAGACATGGGAGAATTCTTCCCACATATTTTCCTGAAAAAAAAAGCTTCAATGAGAAACTGATGGAGAATTATCGCACCGTGTAAATTTTCTGGACCAATGGAATAACCCACGTATATTTGAAGAAAACTGGAGATAACCACCAAAATTTTGCAGGTCATGTGCTGAACATGCGGAGATCTGCTGCCCAGGAAAGCCAACTGTCAGAAATTAATCAAATATTTTAGCTCTGGTATTCCCTAGAATGAGACAAATAAAATATATTGGTCCATAAAATTCAATATGACAATCAACTAGAACCGTCCTTTACACCGAAGAGGACAATCAACAACCTTTACAAAGCCGAACGAAGCTTCATTATGGAAGGGATCTCAGATGATCAACGAAACAAAGTGTCCGAAAACCACGGCAGATAAAATGGAGATATGTAACTCAGTAAACTTCAAACGTGAAAGACTTTCGCATCATTAAAGCTGAAACATCTTACTTTCTATCAAAAAATTATTTATTCTTAAGTTTTCTTACCAATAAAGATATAGCGTTGGCCAAGCAGCTCTGACATCCTACAGGAGGTCGCATATGCCATGAACAGTCATTGCGGTTGATGGTTTCCAAGGTGAGATCCTTCAGAAAATAAAATAAAGATATTAGAAGAGTCCATCACGGGAAATTATAACAAAATCAATTTTTTTTAAGATTTCATTGGTAAATTAGAATATTATTTATCAATCGGTTAAATTATGGAGAAACAAATGATTCGGCTAAGTGCCATGGAAAATAATAACTATCGGAGCAGCTATCGGATTTTTTGGTAAGAAGTGTAATTTTACAAACGACAAGGTCGAAAGAAATATTTACAAATACTGATTTCCAACCCTGATATGGGTAGAATATTCAAGTCAGAAATGACGCGTCCTATGAGAGAAGTCACTCAAATGAGACAAATTATGCGAAACCGAGTACATTTTGGAAATTTTGGTATAAAGGAATTCTGAAAACAATGATTCCAGAGATTAAGTTTCATATAAATCGTAGATAATGAGTTTTACTTTAATTTTCGATTTACAGGAGTGCAAAAGAGAAAACTATCGAGATAAATTCAACTCGTAAAGAAGACTACCTCCTCGCAGGGGCTGCCAACCAATGTCCACTGCTTCACAACTCTGTAAACCTTCCGAAAACACAAACATATGGGTAATGCCAAAATCCACTTTCAGCCGAAAACGAAAACTCAGAACCCTAAGAGAAGAAGATGGCGATTACCCCAGTGAGGGCAATAAGAACATCCCTCTCCATCTCTACATTGAGAAGTATTGGGGTTTCAGGCGCTAGCTTCTCAGAGTAAAAAGAAGGGCATTCATCAGGCCATCCTATTGAACGCAAAACATCCGACCGCGATCCGAGAGAACTCTTCAGTAGGCGGCAAAGGCGAGCGCGAGCGATCTCTTCCTCGCCCTTCCCCATTGCTCGCGCTAGTTTAGTTCTTCGGAACTATTGAAAAGAATAGTGAGACAATTTCACCTTATCTCTCTTTCCTGTCTCTTAAATGGCAGGTTATACGACTTGAACTTTATAGTTTAGAATTATTTCCAACTAGTTGAAAGTTAGAATGAATTAATTTAGAGTTTCACATACGCCGTCACGATAAAAATTAACTCAAAATTTTCTTCAAGTACCACATATGATCAATATTTGGTTGGATTTCATTATAATCACCTGAAACCTCTAGAATCTCTATGGTTTCTTTAGAATAATTTTCAATAAATGGGTAAATCTATAAGATGACTGTTATCATGCTGTGATCATTGCTGTCACAACGTCTAATGCTGAAACAATGTCTCGGAGGCTGGCATCCTCCAATATTACTTGGGGAGCATTATATTTGCTTTTTCCAATTGCTATGGTGTGCAAACTAACATAATAGCAGAGTTTATAGCAATATGTGACGGCTTGCTCATTTGCAAGGAGCAAAACTTTCGTAGTTGTTAGTTGACATGTTATGTACAAGCTCTTGCTCCCATTGTCGTTTCTCCAATGTTTGGATAGACATCACCCATTGTAGGAAGAGAATTACCAATATCATCCACCAGTGAAGGAGGGGAATCAAATGGAAGGGTGCTCGCCAACTACATAGTACGTTCCTGGACTTCCTCTCTCTTCTCTACTTGGTAGAACCTACCTTGGGAAGCACGCAATGCCCATAAGGTTGAGATCCTCGGAATGCATCTTATTCTCACCCGACACATCCTTGCCCTTGATGGACCTTGCGAGTGGCACATAGCGTGGGACATTGGCGACAGGCATGTATCAAGACCTACATTGGTGTTGTCTACATCACAACACTCTTGAAATTACATTAGATGAAGGCTATGGTGGTTTCTCCTAACTTACACATACCAACGCCTCAATGGAATGTGAAATCCCTTCTTTCGTTTAATGACTACCGAGTGACCTCCCAATGTATGACTGTTGTACTCATTTGCATCTTATCGTGTGCATGGATGAGTGAGCCCATGTATTTATTGGGATATCTATGCTCACTCCATGCCTATGAACTCTTAAACACCAAATCTTAACATATATAATACCCCCTCGATGACATCCAAGGTACGATCCTGATGGAAATATATGTGGTTGGCAAGCCAATTGCACATTCAATGTCTCGCTCCATGTTCATTAATAGAACACTATTCATTATAGTGCGTGTGTGAAGCTTATAATGAAGTCCATGAATACATGATCAGACTTGGTGAATTGTGATGAGATCGTAATACGGAGATCACTAGTCTTTAAGCATGTGTTCTAAATATTGTTATTCAAAAGATACGCGAGAAGGACATCGAAGTATCAGGATAGAATAACACTATCTAGCATCACTCATATGATGAGTATAGCCGCTCCCGTTGCCATTAGGATGGAGACACCAAGGATATATAGTGGGTGCTCTTTAATGGAAAGAGTTCACTAAATTGATCCGTATAAATCCCTAAATGGTATTATACCGAACTGTCAATCAGGTTGATTCACGTTACAGTTGTGTAAGTGGTCCTTAGACTTGAGACACCAAAGACGTCTAGTGGCCGATCAATTTTACTTACACTATGACTTACATTTCCCAAATCATGATATCCAAATAGTCTTAGTTTCGGTGCATGAAGAATTTCGCAAAAGACGATTGAGTGGTCGAGTTGGGATCGTCCACCCTCAGTATAAGAGGTGACAGCTCAAGGAAGATGATGCAATGAAGTCCTTGGCCAAGTCAGTGAAATATTGGGAGAAGAGTTCTCCGATGATTTCCAAACGCATCAGTACTAACTCGGATGACCGATTCGGGTTTGACAGTTGACCATACCCTAAGTCGTCATAGGAGCGCCAAGTGGATGAGGATTAAACGTACACGGTAAATGATGATGAACATGTTCTATAAGTGAGTTTATACACACTCCTTCGTATATTCTAGAACACGAGGTATAGCTTGCCACCCCACATGTTGGAGACTCAACCTATCGATTGAGTTAAATCGATCTGATGTTAATTAATCTATATGATGATATAATTAATTAATTTGGAAGACCGATAAAGGTTAATGGGCCGTTAGAGTTGTTAACTAAACTAATACATGGGCCTAGAGAGTCACACGCAAAAGGTCTTTTAGACGTTAGAAGATATACTTATGTTTTGGTGTTTTTATTTAAAAATACCCACTTAATATAAAAAGGGGAAGGAACTGAACGAAATTCACCCAGGTCAGAATTGTTCAGGGGCCTTCCCCTTCTTCCCCTTTCCCCTCCTCTCCACTCCCGATACGATCAGGACGGTGTAACGACGACGACGGAGCATGAACGGGGCTCGTCAACAAGAAGGATTCATATGGATCAATTCAGTGAACTCTTTTCCAAAGAGCACCCACTATCTGTCCTTAGTGTCGCCATACTAATAGCCATAGAATCAGCTATACTTATCCTATAAGTAGGATCAATTAGTGTTATTCTATCCTGATACTTCAATGTCCATCTTGACTATCTATCGAATAGGAATGTTTGGAATACATGTTTAAAGACTAGTGATCAATGTATTATGATCTCATTATAATTCACTAGGTCATTGCACATATTTATGGACTTCATTATAAACATCACACCGGAATAATAATGAACATAAATAAACATGGTGGTGTGATTGGCTTGACGACCACATAATAGCCATGAGTGGCATATGTGAAGGGGGAGATAGTGTTGTCATAGCTTAATTATATTTTGGTTCTGTCGAGTGAAGCATGGATGATTGGGTGCAAACCTAGACCCACACTAGTAGATCCTAATCTTAAGCTAGGGACGGGGTATAATGACCCATTGATTCTCATGAACAGATATGATTACTTTTAGGAAAACTAATTTACCTTTTGTAAATCAGACCTAAAATTTCATATTTTCTTGGTTTTGTTTGCCAATTGATACAAGATCCTAGAAAAATCCATGAGAAAACAGGCCTTTGTATGCTCAGATACTTGAAGGGACTCTATGATATAGGACTGTTTTTTACTCATACTGGTTTCAAATTATTACTAAGATTGACTATTGAGGGATCCCTATTCATTAGCAATCTAGTATGGGAAATTATTCTTTCCAAGGAGATAATCTCTTGGATGAGTAATATGCAACTTAGTTTTCATAGTATGGTTGGAGGCAGAGTTCAAAGCCCTATAACATGGAATTTATGAAGCATTAGGAAAGAAATTCATCTTGGAAGATCTAAGGACCCCATTCAAGACCACCATCCAATTATTTTGTGACAACAAAGCAGCTATTTATTCTGCTGCTTTTGGGGGACTATTGATGAAGACAAATCTGTTCCTTTATTTTTATATTCATACCCTAAAACCTATCTATTTGTGTATACATCCCTCAATTTTTTAACCTCTTTATCTTGTAACACTATATAAGACTAGGGCTTTTGCTTGAGGAATATAAAGTTATTGTTTCACTTCTTTCTTCTATTCTCCTTATGAAGCTTGGCCACCTAGAGCTCCTAGTGCTACTTTGGTTTTGTGAAGGTAGATTTTATGATGATACTCTCTCTCTCTCCCTAGTATGTTTATCTACATTCCTATTAGGCAACGTCATGTCTAGGACATGACAGCTCGAATTTGATGAGAAGGATGACGCGTGGTCACAGATGAGAACATGACATGGAGTTTGTCATGTCTCCCGCCCATCACATATCCTAGGATTTTCAAAAGTTCTGACATATTTTTGTTACCTGTCTAGAGAACAGTTGCATCCTTCTCATCCCTTCATGAAATGGGGTTACAATCATAGGGGACAAAAGCTCATTTTCACAATTAAAATTTTAATTTTTTACTGTTAATAATTTTCAGTTTTCTCTCTCCGTTTCCCTCTCTCTCAGATTCCCTCTCTATATCCGTCTCCCTTTCTCACACACTCCCTCTCTCTGCCAGTATTTTGCTCTCTCTCAAACTCCCTCTCCCTCACACACTTCCTCTAGGAATCCTCTTTCTCACTTACATCCTCTCTCTAGGACTCCTCTCTCTCACACACTTCCTATCTCTCTCTCTCTCAAACTTCCTCTCTCTGGAACTCCTCTCTCTTAAACTTCCTCTCTCTCCCGGACACCCTCTTTCTTCCTCTCTCAAATTACCTCTCTTTCTTTAGGTCTACTCTTTCTCTCAGATTCCCTCTCTCTCTCTCTCTCGTGGATTCCATCTGTCTCTCTCTGTCAGACTCTCTCTCTCTGATTCCTCCTCTCTCTCTCAATCCCTCTTCCTCTCTTTTTGTCTCCCCCTCTCTCTATGTCATAACCTCTCTCTCAAATTCCCTTTTCCTCTCTTTCGGTCTTCCCCTCTCATTCTATAACTCGAATAACCTATGATGAGGACCATCTAGCTCCAAAAACCGGTCTCAACCAGCTCGAGGAACTAGGATTGAGGTGAAAGACCCATCCTTTAAGTATTTGGCCTAGTCAACGGGCCCCAGAGGATGATGTCATATTCATTCATGTTTTTTACGGCTTCTTTTTTTCAAGGCCTTTTATGTGGCCCTAGGCACTTGTATGTTTGGGCCTATGTATGTTGGCCCCATGTGTTTGTGTGTTGGGGCCCATGTGGGCCTCTCCTTTCTAGAGGGGCCCTTAAGACCCAACATGTGGGCCTTTCTCCTTTATTTCTAAGGGGGAGGGCCATATTCATCCCCCATGTAAAGAAGGGGGGGGGGGGTGTGTACCTCTCATTTTAGAAAGAAGAAGAAGAAAATAAAAAAAGAAGAACAATTTATTATTATTATTATTCGTCATTTTTATGACTTTGCCACCTCATGTATGTCCTTTCCCTTGTCCACTGCGTTGCCGCCACTACCACCCATGTGCTTGCATGCCCACATCGCTGCACTACCCCATGCACTACGCTTGGTGCCCTCTCTCCATGCCCTGCGCAATATGATGCCCACATTATACCACAAGATAGGACATAAAATCTTGGATGCAAATGTGAATGGATTATGCAAGCATAGAAAAACAAACGAAAATATATATCAAAAGCCGCAGACCTAGGGAAAAAGACCAGATAGACGACACGAGGGTCTAGGGTAGCAAACAGGCTCCCAATGACCCGAGGGACCAGCTGAAAGGCCGGCGGGGTGGAGGACAATCTCTGTCCAATGGCCTCCAAGACTGTCACCGAGAGTGACACGAATGAGACACTGAGAATGAAATTCCCTATCTCTCTATTCGGTGGCTAAACCTATGATTTGCAATTTCTCGGCAGAGGAGCAGGCGAAGACATCATTGATGAAGGTAATAATACTGGAAAAGAAGGGGGAAGAGTAATGTGACCTGTGGACCAGGGCTCGAAAACTATGGCAGTCATAACTGGTCGTCGACGAGGAAGTCGGAGGATCCCGAGCTCAGCTGAGGATGTCGCAAATAAACAACGACGGCGAATGGCAAACAACGATGGCGAATAGTTTCCGAGCCCTGTTGACCAGTTGAGTAGACAACGACGGCGAATGGCAAACAACATCGGACGATAGATGAATGGCCTCCAGCAACAATATGGCATGAGAAGTGCGCCATCAGGTATCTCATGCACGAAGCGCGTGGAGGGCACATGGGGTGCACGAAGCATCTCGAGCAGCATGCGGGGTGCTAAGCACACGGAGCGCGCAGGCCCGAGCAGCGTGCACACAGGCGCGGAGGGTGAAAACCACCCACTCACGTGTAAAGTGTACGAAGGGTGTGAAATGAGCTTGGAACGTGCGGAGTGCGCACAGGTCTCGCAGTAACCGAACAATCACCAGGCGGCAGCATGTGGACGGCAACTGAGTGTTGCCGTGGCCGCGAGCTGAGGTGGTTGCCGGCGACGCGGGCCTTAAGAGTTGGCTGAGCAGGTGGATCATGATTGAGAATAGAGCAGCAGTCCACACGATTGAGACCTGAGCAGCGGCTAGAGCGTAAGCGTGGGCAGAGGGCCAGAGTCTGTAGGGATTGTCTGGTCACGAGTTGCCAAAGAAAGTTGGAAAGTTATGGCAACGGGCAGCAGATGTCCGGTGATGGAGGTGGTATCAGAAGTCACATTAGCGGCGTTGAGGTTGCATCGGCGATGAGTTGCCGCGAGGGGATGTCCTTGGCAGCCATGACCAGTCCGGCAACGATCGATCCGGCAATGGACGTCAACGGCGTGACACAAGGGGCATTAAGGGCTGCTATGGACGAACAAGGATGCGCGATAGCAACGACTGTTCTTCTGGCGGTAGCAACGGCTTCGGCGACGGTGAACTTGGTCACCGCGGGTCATCCGACATCGTCATCCTTGAACTACTCTACCAAATTGGAAGATAGATCACCATGAAGGAGAAGAGTGGGAACCCCAAGAGAGAAGAACAACAATCCAATTTCTCAAAAGGAATTCCAAGAGTCTCTTTGGGCATACCTTCCCTTATGTAGGGTAGGGAGGGTTGCCCTAATGAGCCAAATAAAGGTAAACGTCCAAAGTGACAAGGACATTCCCCTAATGACCTGAATAAAACCAAAAACATGCAAAGGACATAGGGAAACCAAAACAACGGGTTCTCCATAAACTCCATAAAGACAACGTGCAAAAAATAAAAAAATAAATTAAAAAAAGAACTCTGGAGACCTGTCGTCAAGCTTGATATTTGAAGCTCATGTTCTTCACGTTGACTCGTGCTCCATGGCATGACTCTGGTCTTCTAGAGGATCCTCTATCACCGTCCCCTTGGCTGCCATTGCCAACATTACTGCTGCCACCGTAGTCTCACTCACTGCCCATACCTGCTGGGCCCTCTCGCCGTCGCATGCACCACATAGCATATCAATCATGTCATCTAGTTAAGGAATGGGAAATCTGTATTTGATAGTGATTTTATTTATGGCTCTACTATTATTACACATTCTCCAAGTTCCATCTTTTTTTGGAACAAGTAATGTCGGGACAACACAAGGACTTAGACTCTCACGTATAAACCCTTTATTGATAAGTTCTTGCATTTGCCGTTGTAATTCTTTATGTTTTGAAGGTATCGTTCGATAATGGGGTAAATTTGGAAGGCATGAGCTTGGGATAAGATCAATGGAATGTTGAATATTTTGAAATGGGGGAAGGGCATTGGGTATTTTATTCGAGAAAATTTCCTGAAATTCTTGGATGATGGGAAGCTTGGAATATTATTTTTCACTATTGAGTTCTTGATGAGTGGATAATAATGGGAATAATAAGAAAATAGGGAGAGAACTTTCTCAAATTTCTTTTCAAATGATATGATTTGAGGCCAAATGGAGGGAGGGGAAGTAGGACTAACTTGATTAGAAATTTGTTTTTGGACCCAAGGTTTGAGAATGAGTTTCTTACCTTTAATAATGAAAAAGCATGAGTTAGATTTTCCTTGAATGGTGACGTCTGATAAGACAAAAATAGGGGGAATTATACAATTAAAATCCCTTATCGTTGTTAATTTTAGCTAATACAATAAAATTTATAGAACCCTAACTTAAGGTGTATAGTGAGAATTATTGGTATTGTCCACGGGAAGCTAGTAAGGCAATTCAATAGTGATCAACTTGAATAATTTAACCCTATTTAGGGTTAATCTCATCTTCAATGAAGATCAAATCACCCTAATTAGATGAGGAATTTAGAAAGGAGGGTAGAAGAGATGGAAGTATAGAAGAAGTGAGGATCTCTAAATTAACTTCTTTGACCCAATAAAAAGGATCAAAGGAGTCTAAACTAACTAACTACTATCTCATAACTATAATTCAATATTTCCTAGAAATTAAACCCTTTTTATTTAATTTTTGTGTTCTTAATTTTGCAAGTGGAATAGTTAGATCAATTCAATACTCTCTCCTCTTAATCCTAGTGAGGGCTTGTACATGCCACTCAAGCCAAGCGATTTAGAATTTCAAACCAAGATCAAGAAGAATAAACACAAAATCCATGATCACAATCCAAATTACACTAAAGTTCTAATACAAATACAAGTATAATGATGTAAAAAAATACCAGACGCAGTTGATCCAGGCTGGTTCTCCTATCTGTCTTGCAGCTCTGAAAGAGCCCCTTCGGAATGACGTCCTCAACTCGAATTTATGATTTTATACTTAGCTTATATGGTAAAAATACCGTTTTACACCCAATAAGTAATTTCTTTCCATCGATGTAGGCTTGATCTGAATGATCCAACCATATATATAGACATAGGAGTTTGAGATGAGAAAATTCATAAAATTTGAGCTTAATCTGACTTCAAGATTAAGAGTTATTAATAAATAAAAATTGACCAATTTGAGCCGTTGGATCAATTTTCATTTATTTAATTTAAATGTCGAAAAACCCGCATTTCGTGTCGATTGATGATTGTCTCGTGACATTTAGAGTGCATTTGGTGGGTCTTCTTTTGGCGTGACATCTACCCCAGGCCCTGAAATAAGAGAAAATAAAAAAAATACACAAGATACATTTCGATTCGTACTCACATGTACGTTTTTATTGCCGTCATCCAATCAGATGTTGCCACGTAACCCCCCATGTGTGCACCGCACGGGCGGTGCACTTACTGCTCTCAAAAGATATCTTTGCTGATCGCATTTAGGCCATTGGATTCTCTTCCGACGGCCGAGATTGTGCCATGTAGCATCGTGAAATTAGTTTCTTGACATTTTTGCATCAAAGTCTCTGATTTAATTCATGCGCGCAAGATGACGCTGCCCAGAAGTAATTGTAAATATGCCCCTCTGCTTTCTCTCTCCTCCATATTTCCCTAAAAAACATAGAAAAATTCATATTATTTTGATAAAAGTCTCAAACTATTTTTAATTAGATCTTTATGCCAGCAATGCACGACCGAGAGCAGCTTTAGGGCATATTTGGAACTACAATTTCAGAAAAGTCCCTCTGCCATTAGAAATTGATTTAAAATACTATTTTATTTATAATTATACCCTTTTATATTTAAATTTTCATTTCTTCTTTGAATAAATTCCTGAAAAATTCAATAAAATTCCATTAAAATATAGAAAACACAGTAATTCAGCCCCACATTAATTGGCATTAAAATTAATTTTTAAAAATCAATTTCCATTTAAATAGAGTTATTCCAAGATAAAATAAATTCCAAAATTTCATAAATTAACAGAAAAATAGGGTAAAAATTAGAATTCACTTGGAATATTAATTAACATGTAAATATATGATAACAACCCTATTTTGAACTCTTTAAATAGTAAAATTTTCCTAATTATTTGAATTAAATATCAAATTTAGGGTGTTATCAACATCATTATCATATGACCATGGTCGACCAATTAATATACACTACATTCATAGGAAGAACATCTAGCCATATTTCATCTTCATATGATTGAATTTTGTATTGTAATAGGCATCTACGAGTAATGGGAATAGAACTGGAATTTACCCATGATACATCAAATGGATGAGGGTGTTTTTGTAATTTAAGCTCTAGCTTTTCTACAGCAGCTTGAGATATCACATTCACGCTACTTTCATTATCAATTATGACCTTGCAATATGAGGGACCTACTTTGACAAAGGTGACAAATATTGTGGTTCTAAGAGGATCTTCCTGTGATGCTTGGGTTAAGATCCATTGCGTTACATGGAGGTGTTTTTCATGATCTTCAAATTCTATAACAGCTGGGTAGACCGTGTACTCTTCCTCCTCCATATTGTCATCTAGAGGTTCATTTCCCATTGACAAATCATTTTTTCTCAACAAGTAATGCTCGTGTAGGACAATTGGATGAAATATGACCTGGTTTCCCACACTTATATCATGTTCTACTATTCACCAGAAGATTTTCTGTATTCCCTTTCCTATTTGGAGGAACATATGGAAGAGTTCTCGAAGGTAGAGGAAGATAAGATTGGGGATCACTACCTGAGCATGGATAAGTGATGGCAGGAATATTGCTTCTAGGTTTATAGCGATTTGAGGAGCCTTGGGGATAGGCGATTCTCTTAGGATACATAGATGAGGATGAAGAAAAGAAAGTATCTAAATCAATGGATGTTCAATATGTTTCTTCTAATGTTCTAACATTCCTTAAGATAATCTCTCATTGTATGTCATCTCGTAGTCCGGTTCTAAATCTTGACAAGGGGAGGTGAGGATCTTCTCGTAAATGACAGGTCATCATCAATTCATCAAATTCAGTCACATATTCTAAGGCAATATGATTTCCTTGTTGAATTAATTGCCATTGATCAACAAGACTATCTTGGTAGTTAGAAGGGATCTCTTTTTCTCTTAACTTAGCTTTCACTTCCTCCCAAGTACCAATGGGTTCCTGAAATCTATTATCTAAAAGGTGTTCTAGATTGCTCCAGAATATTTTAGCTGGACCTACTAACTTCAATTCCACAAGTCTAACTTTACGAGCCTCCGACATATCTACCCATGAGAAATAACTATTCCTTTGAGATTCCCAAGTCAGATGTTCTTTTGGGTTAGTATAATCTTAAAGGTGGGAAATATTTGGGTTTGATTCCTCCCAGAAGCAAATATTTGGTTGTCAAGGTTCAGATTTTAACCATAAAGGTTTCGAGGAAAATCATGGGTAGGATTCCTAGGATTTTCTATGAGTGGAGGAGTAGCCTTTGTCCTACTATTTTCTAAAGAGGTTAAATGTTGTGTTAAATCTTTGAGGCCATCCATAATCATTTTTGCCCACTGAGGGATAGACTCTTCTATGGAACTAGTAGACTATTTATTTATCCTTTTGAGAATAATGTAGACCCGATCAATTTGTCATAATGAGATAAAACATATAGGCAAGTAAACTCAAAAGTTTTTTTCACTAAAGCAATGACATAAGTAAATACATTTTTTTAAAGAAAAGACAATCAAACAAGCAAGCAAGACCTTTGGCTCTGATACCATTTGATGGAGATGATATGAAAATGGCATTCGGGAAATTGATAAATTAACACCAAAATAATATTAATTGAGTATTCCTTGAAGGTGATCCAAATTCAGTTTAATCCAATAGAAGGGAACTAAGTCGATGTGGCAGGGATTTAACAAAAACAATTTGGGAATACTTATGATATTCCTAAATGGAATAAGGAGATTTGAAATGATTGATCAAGGTTTAGCACACAGAATTTTAAAGTAAATAACCACTCAGAGAAAATTAAAAATTATCACCAAAAATTATCTCAAAATTAAGGTGTCACTTAGGTACCTTAGAGACGGGAGCCCATAGCTTGATTGTTCTGATGTTGAATGGCCTTGATTGACGTTGATAGGCAGCTCCGTGAGAAGATGTGAGTAAAGAGAGAAGCTGTGGGAGGCGGATAAAAGGGAGTGTGAGATTTGATTGGTATGAGAAGATGTTGATGTGTAATGTGGAAGGGGTGGAGATGAAATGCGGAAAATGAATTACACGGTGGATGGGATAAGGTGTGAGAGTTGATGAAGTTAAGAAGAAGGGAGACAATAAAACTAGATGGAGATAATGGGGGTAACATGATAGGAAAATGCTGGAGATGATAAAGTATGGAGAAGGAAAGGAAGAACCCATGAGGAATTGACCGATGTTGAAGATGAGAAAGCTGTTGTAGCCATTCCATTGACTTTCTGTTGACATTCTGTTGCTGTTATCACCAAAAAAATCACCAAAGAATCACTCTTTTCGCACAAACAACTTCACAAGTGTCCATACAAACAGGCTCATAGCCCTTTTAAAGGAAAAGAAACAAGCAGTTGCATAGTCAATATTAGTAGGCGGTTAAGAGATTGACAGAGCGGACAGAAAGAATGAGAACAGCTGGAGAAGAAAAGTCAAAGAAAGGGGTTGAGTGAGGAGAGAGAGAAAAAGAATGTGAGTGAGAGAGGAGAAAATTCAAAGAAAGGGGTTGAGTGAGGAGAGAGAGAAAAAAGTGAAGGAAAGGAGAAAAGTCAAAGAAGGGGGCTGAGGGGGGGAGAGAAGAAGAACATGACAGATAGAGAGAAAAAAGAAAAGGGATAGAAGAGAGAGAAATGCTAAGCATTTCCCATCACTACCACACTCTCTGACTTCCTCTCCCTATTTTGGTCTCCCTCTCTCTCTCTGAACCTCTCTATCTCTTTCACCCTCTCTCTCTCTCTCAGGCTCTCTCTCTTCCATCTCTCTCTCTTGGTCTCTCCCATTCTTTAGGTCTCTCAGATAACCTCTCTCTCTCTCTCTCTGTCCCCCTTTCTCTGTCTCTCTCTCTCTCTCCCAGTCTCCCCTTCTCTCTCATATAACCCCTCTCTCTCAGTCTCTCTCTCTCTCGCTCAATCTCCCCCTAACCTCTCTCAGTCTCTCGGTCTCTCAGACTCCCTCTCCCTCTTTCGGTCTCCCTCTCTCTCTTCCTCTCCCTCTCTCTCTCTCTCTCTCTCTCTCTCTCCCTCTCTCTCCCTCTCTCTTTTGGTCTCCATCCCTCAAACTCCTTCTCCCTCTTTCGGTCTCCCTCTCTCTCTTCCTCTCCCTCTCTCTCTCTCTCTTTTGGTCTCCATCCCTCAGACTCTCTCTCCCTCTTTCATTCTCTCTCTCCCTCTCTCTCTCTCTCTTGGTCTCCATCCCTCAAACTCCCTCTCCCTCTTTTGGTCTCCATCCCTCAGACTCTCTCTCCCTCTTTCATTCTCTCTCTCTCTCTCTCCATCTCCCTCTCTCAGTCAATCTCTCTCTCCCTTTCTCTCTCGGTCAATCTCTCTCTCTCTCTCTCTTTCATTTTGGCCCTCCCTTTCTCCATCTCTGTCTCTCTCTCCCTCTCATTCTTTTTCTTAGTCAATCTCTCTCGATCCCTCTCCCTCTCTCTTGGTGACAATATCTCTCTCTCTGCTCTCTCTTGATCAATCTCTCTCTCTCTCAATCTCGCTCGGTCAATCTCCCTCTCTCTCCCTCTCTGTCTATCTCTCTTGGTCAATCTCTCTCTCTCTCTTTTTCAATCACGCTCTCTCTCGCTCTCCCTCTCTCTCTGTCAATCTCTTTCTCTCTCTGTCTTCCTCTCTTTTGGTCAATCTCTCTCTTCCTTGCCCTTTCTTTCTCTCTCTTGGTCAATCTCTCTCTCTCTCTCTCTACCTCTCTCTCTCGGTATCTCTCCTTTTATTCTAAATATAACATAATTTTTATTTTTTCATTTTCCCCTTTTCGTTATTTAAATTTATGTCGCCATCATCATCTGTGACGGCCATGATGTCACGTTACCCATCACATGTATTTGTTCACATCATCTGTCACCATCACGGGGCTAAAAAATGTCGCCCTTCACCGTCATGTCATCTATCGCAGTTCCTTCATAGTGGCGAATGACATAAATTATGATTCATAACACGTAAATTTTTTGTGATTGATAGCACGTAAATTATGGGGCTAAGTCTGGGAAAGTCAAACCTTTTATTCATTAAAATGAATACACTTTTCTATTATCAATCTTTAAATGATTAAACCTATTTTTAGATTGATACCTGAGTTTTTGGATTTAATCAGAGTTCAAATAATGTTTCTGACATTGAGTCCTTAAATAACTTAATTTTCTGTGTCATAATATATTTTCTATGAATTGTTTGGACATGTATTCAAAGAGATATGAATTTTCTAAGTCAATATATATATTTATTACATTTTAATAACTTAATATTTATTTTATAATGATTTATTCATCTTTTTTCGCATTAATGTGTGCCCGCCACGTGTCATCATTCGATTCATCGAATGGGGACCAATCATGAGCATTCGCTATGAGTAACTTTTTTAATCATTACAAAAAGGCACAATTACGGCATTGCATTCCCAGGAGTGATGTGGATCAATAGAAAAAAATAGGTCTTTTTAAATCACAATAAATGCAGTACGAGAGTCAAGAGAGAAGAATAAAAAATGAAAAAAGTCAACAATTGTAATGGTACATGTGGCACACACATACACCCCCAATTGATTAAAAATCAAAAGACCACTGACACGGCAGGTGGAAACATGTGACGCATCACACAATAATAAGACAAAAATCCCTCTTTTTTCTGACGTAAAACCTGCCATTCAAGGAAAAAGGGAATTTTGTGACGTGGCATGTAATGACGCACTGCCACCTCACAATATTCAGAATGAGATTTAAAGTGATTTTTTATATTTTTCTCTTATAGGTACTGATAAACTGGAATTGGGGTCAAATAAGTCATTTAAGGCTCTGATTTATGCAACAATATCTATAAATTTTTCCTTACTTAGAATAGGGTAAGTAATGGTTGATTCCTCAAGAAGCATGTAATGAGAGAGGAAATGGTAATTCAAATATATTTTGAAATAACTTTCTTTATGTAATTTTATATATTTTTGGATTTTTAACTATTTTCTAAAGAGAAAATCAACTAAATGATAGAAAAATAGTCAAAGCTATTTTAAATAAAAAAAATAAGCATTTATGTGGTTTATTATAAGTTATGATAATTTATTATGATTTTTACCAATTTTTCTAGCGCAAGAAATAAACTTTACATACAAATAGAACCTTAGGCCGCATTACCCGTGCTGAAATTGCGGCAGAAATGAGTAAGGGACGAAAATCACTGTAACTTTTGCTACAAGAAGAATTTTTAGTGCCGTTTGATGTGTTGGAAAGCTTAAAGTATAGGCTATCCTTGGATTATTTAACTAGACAAAATGGTGAGAAAATTTAAATCAAACATTCAGGAGATCACACAAGCCTTGTTGTCACTTTCCCCTAGGGCCAAGTGGTGCTCTTTCTCCAAGAATCTTGATCACCCTTGAAGTCTCTCTCCCACTCTTTTAAAACAAGAATGGATTAAACAAATCTGATGCACTAGGCCTCCAATAACAAGTTGGGAGCAGAAATCCAAGATAAGATACAAAGAGAGGGGAGAAGAGAATAAATAGAAGTGGTGTAACTCTTCCAGCCATTTGATTTAATTCCAAGGAATTGGAGGGCTAGGATTATTTATTTTCATCTTGGACCCATGTGCCCTCCTCAGATTTGAAAACAGACCATTCAAATTCAAATTGTAGGTTACTTCCACGACCCTTGCCTTAAGTTGACCCGATCTTTAAAGAGATTTGAATGGACTTCTAGAATGGGCTTTGTTAGTTTAAGTTTCTAGAGATAGCCTAAGGGGGGGGGGGTGAATTAGGCTCTACCCTTCTTGACTCCTTTTTCTTTTCTTTGCTTAAGATCTTCTTTACCCTATAGTTTTGAGCTTTATAGGACTGTTTAGGCTTTAAGGGGCACGAGGGGTAACACACGATATTTTTATACAGGTTAGGGCTATTCCCTTACTCCTGTCCCGGGATATCCTGCCGGATTTTTTAGTCAATCCCTAACCAAGTCTTTTTAACCCCCCCAGCTAAAACAGCTTGGTAATAGGGATACACGGATATCACCTAACTAAGAGTTGAAATGGGGAGTAGACGTAAGCCCCCTTAGCCTTCACAACATCACTCGTTCCACCAACTTCTTTTAGGTCACAACTCAACGAGACTTGTACTTTGATGATGGTTCTGTCCTCCAAAACGTTTCTTTTCAACGATCTGTCTATCACCCAATCAAACCTGCAAAAACGGGTGTGCAGAGTCTATTGAACTACTGGATAGTAAGATGAAATTCGAACATGTGAAATCTTGCTTAATAACTTCACAGTCCACCCTCCGGTGCTCGAAGCATATAGAGTGTGTTCCTCCTGCATTAAAGATCTTTCTCGACTACCCAAATGAAACTTGTTAAGGATTAATGCACTAACCATGGGCCTAAGGCCATGTAATTGTAATAGAACTGTTAGGATATTTAATAAAAGAACTAATGACCTTAGGATGCTGCTAATGGACCTCTGCAAGTCCCATTAGCAGCCCAGTAATGGCCCACTAAGGGCTCATTACACGCCCACTATGGGCCCACTAAGGGCCCACTAAATATCAGGCCCAATCAGGGCCTGATATATTCTGGGCCTGTTCTGGACAGGCCCAGCCTCCAACGGCTAGTTTTTTAACTAGCCGTTGGACCCTCCAACGGTCACTTTTCAAAAGTAACCGTTGGAGGGTTACTTGTTTAACAAGTAAGGAATTACTTGTTAAACAAGTAACTCTGTCTGAAAGGGCTTTTTGCCCTTGATTAATTCTGTATATAAGGGGAACTATGATGCAGTAATAGACATCTTTTCTTGCCCCAATCTTGTGCACTCTCTCTCTCTCTCTCTAATTTCTCTCTCTATTTTCTCTCTCCTCGGATTACCATTATCACATGGTATCAGAGCAGGCATTCTGAGCCTGTCTTTGGTGCATTCTTCTGGAGCTCAAAGGGCATCCCACGGGAGGCTCCTTCAAGCATCTAGAGTGCTGTTTCCGCTGCATCTTCTCTATTTTTGCTGAAGGTTGAAGGCATCCTGCGGGAGGCATCTTCAATCATTTTTCACAATCTAGAGGAAGAGTCTTTGTGCTGGGATCATCTACTGCTGTTCTTCGCTGTACTCAAGAGTGCCTTGAGTCACTCAGGCCTTCAATTCTTCGACAGATCAGCACAATCTACATCCTAGCACCTTCAAATTGCGGCCAACAACAACTCAAGCTCGCTGACAGACAATTCAAGCTCGCTGCCAGTCTCTGTTCCAAAAATTCCAGCAGGAAGGCAGGCCATTGTCTCCTCAGACAGGTAGCTAACTTCCTTGCCAGTTCTTCCTAAGTGTGCCCTACTCAATGGGAACAACTTTCTGCTATGGTCCCAACGGGTTCAAACAGCCTTGACGCCCCGGGGTCTTCTCCATCATCTCACTAACAGCCCTCCTCCAAGGACCTCTCCAAATTTCCCTCATTGGGTAATTGAAGAGGAAGTCGTCTACGGATGGCTACTTGATACATTATCTGGAGATTGCTAAGGAGAATACTCCTCCTTTAGCACCTCCAAGGAGCTCTGGGAGGGAGTCCAGCGAGACCTCTCCAAACAAGGGGACAAAGCGAAGATTGTGGATCTCCTCTACAAATCATTTATGATTCGACAGGGAGACAAGACAATCAAGGAGCATGCCAAAGAACTCCGAAAGATCTATACAGAGCTTGATCATGTCTGGCCACTGCCCACTGAGCCTGCAGCTAGGGCCCAGTGGTCGACACTCCGTCTCTGTCAACTGCTCTTCAACGTCAACCCGGAGTTTGAGGTCTGCAGAAGTCAATTGTATAATCAGGAGGTTGAACCAACCTTCAATGAGGTAGTCTCCAAACTTATGACAGATGAGAGCCGTATTCTCCAAGAAAAGGGAGGCTCCTCAGCACACAGCTCTTATGCCGCCATGGGCTATACGCCTCAGCGGCATCTCCAAGTCCACGAGCCCCCCCGATCCGACAATGGACGAGTTCCTGTCACCTGCTCCTACTGCAAGAAGCCGGGGCACCACAAGGATACGTGCTGGAAGCTTCATGGGAAGCCTCCACACATTTAGCCCAGAATTCTCAGCAAGGGGGAGCCATCTCAGCGGACTCCTCAACGGCAATTGGGGAGCTCCAGATGGTGATGCAGAAGCTGCAGAACCTCGAAAGCATGATCAACTCCCCGGGCGGCATCATCGGATCTACGTCCATGGCCAACTCTGGTAAACCTGAACTTAACTCTAGTTTAAAGAGGTTTACTCCGAACTCTAAATCTGCCTGGATACTTGATTCTGGGGCTACAGATCATATGGCTCACTCGAAAACTTGTTTTTCGACATATGAAACGATGGCCCCAGGAAAACATGTCCAAACAGCAGACGGCTCGCTAATGTCGGTTGCTGGAATTGGACAAATCAACCTCCAACCCTTAGGAACACTTTCATATGTGTTGCACGTTCCAAAACTTTTCCTTAATCTAATTTCAGTACAACAAATTGCAAAAATGCAAAACTATAATATTCTGTTTGATAACATCAATGTTTATCTCTGTCATAAGGTCCTCAAATCGAAAATTGGGCTAGCTAGAGTCCATCAAGGCCTCTACTATCTACCTGGATCGGATTCCTCTGCTCCATGGACAGGACCTACGGTGGCTGTCGCACAAGCATCACTGGAGAAGGCCATGGAGATCCATCAACGGATGGGTCATCCATCCTTTCATCTTCTTAAAGAATTGTACCCACATTTGTTTAAGAATCATGAATTGACTTCATTTACCTGTGATGCTTGCCAATTAGGGAAATTTAAGAGAGCTACTTATCCAATCAGTAATCACCGTACGAATTTCCCATTTGATTTGCTACATTGCAATGTATGGGGACCATCGTCTTCCATAGATGTCTTTGGCTCGAAATACTTTCTTATTTGCACGGATGATCACAGTCGATTCTCTTGGGTATTTTTACTAAAACTGAAATCTGAGGTCTCCAGGTGTCTTCGCAATCTGATTGTTCTTATTGAACAACAGTTTGGGAAAACATTCAAAGGACTTCGAACGAATAATGCCAAGGACTTCATTAACAATGAGTTAAATGAACTCCTAGCATCCAAAGGAATAATTCATGAAACCTCTTGTCCCTATACCCCCTCAGCAAAACGGACTTGCTGAGAGAAAAATCGGGGACATTGTAGATAAAGCCAGAACACTTCTTATCCAAGCTAGCATGCCATTAAATCTCTGGGGCTTTGCAGTGATGACTGCAACCCATTTGATTAACCGCACCCCATCCAAAACGTTGAATTTGCAAAGTCCAATCCAAGTTTTGGAAACACATTACCCCGCCGCTCCACTTCGAACTGGTCTACCCCCAAAAATCTTTGGGTGTGTTGCTTATGTTTATAATTCTGAACATAAGCAAGACAAGTGGTCTGCCAAAGGCCTTAAAGGTGTTTTCCTAGGGTATTCGACAACTCAAAAAGGGTACAAAGTCTATCATCCGACCACTAGACGACACCTCGTTTCAAAAGATGTTGTGTTTGATGAACAAAGTTTCTTTTATAAAACTAATCGCCATATCACACTTAGGGATCTCAACTACTTAACAAAACTTGATGATCATACTCCTGCAGCAGCTACTCCAGATGCGGATTCGTCTCAGCATCCGGAACCTGTGTTTGTTTTCAAGGAAGAATCCACATCGGAAAATTCTCTGGCAGATCCTACTGACATTCCAACCGAACTGTCTGAAACACTAGCAGAACCTTCGTCTGACATTATTCCTCCAAACAGGGATCATGACAGTCAAAGGGATCAATCTACACCCTCTCAAACCATCACCGATGACTCTAACTCACATGGTGATTGGTCCATTGCCCTTAGGAAAGGCAAAAGATCTTGTGTCAAGCCTCGGCCAACTGACCCAGCTCATCTTTTGACTTTTAATAAGGTCTCCTCAGAATATCAGACTTTCCTCATGTTCAGGAAGGATATATTCCAAAAACCCCTCACGAGGCTCTTCGCATCCCTCATTGGAAGGAAGCTATGGATGAGGAAATGAGAGCTTTGATGCTTAATGATACTTGGGACATTGTGGATCTTCCAAAGGGAAAAAAGGCGGTTGCCTGTCGCTGGGTCCTCACCCTAAAATGCACACTTGATGTCACCAATAAGCCTAAGGCTCGGTCAGTTGCTAAAGGTTTCACCCAAACCTTTGGCATAGACTACCAGGAAACCTTTGCCCCGGTCGCTAAGATGAATACTATTCGTATCATCATCTCTTTGGCAGTACACTTTGACTGGCCCCTAAAACAATACGATATTAAGAATGCTTTTCTACATGGGGAACTGAAGGAGGAGATCTATATAACTCTCCCCCCAGGCTATGGGGACAGTACGAAGTCTGAAAAAGTCGGTCGCTTAAAAAAGGCTCTATATGGATTGAAACAATCCCCTCAAGCTTGGTTTGGCAAATTCACTAATACTATGAAAACTCTAGGCTATAATCAGTGCAATGGCGAAAATACACTGTTCTTTAAACATGTTTCGTCTCTCTTAACTATCCTCTTAGTATATGTGGATGATATTATCATCACTGGTAATAATTTGCAGGAAATTTCTGAACTAGAAAACAATCTCAGTAATGTATTCCAGGTCAAGAATTTAGGTCCTTTAAAATATTTTCTTGGCATTGAGTTTGCACGCTCTGCTGACGGTATGCTTCTGACTCAGCAAAAGTATATCCTTGAGCTCCTCGAAGAAACTAAGCATAGTCAATGTCGGGTTAGTGACATACCCATTGAATCTAAAAGTCATCTCCTACTAAATGAAAATGACCCCCCAGTCGACATTAACTCCTATAAAAAACTCATTGGAAAACTTCTCTACTTGTCTCACAGTAGACCTGATATTTGCTCTACTGTCAATGTCTTAAGTCAATTTCTGCACTCACCTCGCCATTCCCATCTTCAAGCTGCCCATCGAGTTCTCAGGTATCTCAAAGGCACCATCGGTCTGGGCATCACCTATCGACGCACAGGTAAACTCCATTTATATCTCTATACTGACTCTGATTTTGCAGGTTCCAGATTGGATTATAAGTCCACTAGCGGTTACTGCACCGTCCTCGGTGGCAACCTTATCACTTGGTGGAGTAAAAAACAGAGTGTGGTCTCCAAATCCAGCACAGAGGCTGAATTTCGAGCCATGTCGAAGGGAATTGACGAAACAATGTGGATCAAGCACTTGCTGGATGACCTCCACATCCCCTACGAAAGACCTATCACCATCCGCTGCGACAACGAGTCCGCCATCAGTCTTGCACATGACCCCGTCTACCATGATCGGATGAAACATGTCAATATTGACAGGTTCTACATCCAGGATCACCTTGAACGAGGCATCTTGCAGACGGAGCACGTCGCCTCTAAGGAGCAATGTGCCGACATCTTCACCAAGGGCCTTCCTGGCCGGACGCTGCGGCAATTTCTCTTCAAGCTTGGAATGATAGATATTCATTCCAGCGCTTGAGGGGGAGTGTTAAGGATTAATGCACTAACCATGGGCCTAAGGCCATGTAATTGTAATAGAACTGTAGGATATTTAATAAAAGAACTAATGACCTTAGGATGCTGCTAATGGACCTCTGCAAGTCCCATTAGCAGCCCAGTAATGGCCCACTAAGGGCTCATTACACGCCCACTATGGGCCTACTAAGGGCCCACTGAATATCAGGCCCAATCAGGGCCTGATATATTCTGGGCCTGTTCTGGACAGGCCCAGCCTCCAACGGCTAGTTTTTTAACTAGCCGTTGGACCCTCCAACGGTCACTTTTCAAAAGTAACCGTTGGAGGGTTACTTGTTTAACAAGTAAGGAATTACTTGTTAAACAAGTAACTCTGTCTGAAAGGGCTTTTTGCCCTTGATTAATTCTGTATATAAGGGGAACTATGATGCAGTAATAGACATCTTTTCTTGCCCCAATCTTGTGCACTCTCTCTCTCTCTCTACTTTCTCTCTCTACTTTCTCTCTCCTCGGATTACCATTATCACAAAACTGAATGATGTTAATGTTCAAATGTCCACCACGTTATCAAAATGATTTTTCAGTTGGGAAAACTCGTATCAGTTGTACAGTTTGATTCGTAGGTAATATCAATCCTCAGTTCTCATCAACACTCGCTCAATAGTCAATGAAACAATACCTAGTCACTTAAATGACAGTAGCTTTATGTTCAGTGAAAATGTTAATTATATAGATGTAAATATCAATGAAACTTTAACACCAAAGTAACACAATAAAATCTTAACAGCTAGTCAATTTTCAATTCAGAAAGCGTATAGTCAATTCAAACTCAACAACTGGTTGATTCAAGATTAAATACTCAATTTAAACAATCAAAACCGGACAGTCAAATCAGAGTAATATTAGCAAATCGATTTCAGTAAAACAAGCTCAGGTCATAGCTGCACATTCAGTTCAGATTAGATTTTAAACGTTCCTACTTGGTTTGAGAAACGATTGAATCAATAGATAGTTTTCTGTGATTTTGATGTTCAGAGATTCACGATCAAACAAGGGCAGTTTTTCAAAAACGAAAATTCATGCCAAATCGCGTAGATCAGAAATACTTAATTCGTTCAACACATTCAGGCGTTTTTCGCTTTATAATTAGGACGACGAGAAAACACAGAATATATGGTTATTTTAGGTTCTTTTGGATTCAAGATGAGATGAAACACAGGCAATAGTTAATCAGTTCGGAATGTTTGTGGTTCACAACAATGGAGCGATAAGATATAAAAACAAGGTTTGATCAGTTCAGGAATTCTCGATTCATAAGAGATAAAGCAATGAGATATTAAATCGTGTTAGATCAGTTCTGAAAACTTTGATTTGAAAAAGATAGAACAATGAGATGTAAAATCACGACAGATTTGATCAGATCAGAGAGCTTGTGGTTTAGAGTGCACCCGTTTCTGTTCTGAGTAAGACAGATGCGCACCCACAACTATTCGATTCTTTGCTTCACAGGCTGAGCTTCCGCTTGTGATTCACCGTCCCATATCAGACGATTTAGCTGCTGCTCTTGTACACTTGCTTGTTTTATTTTTTTTCTTCAACAACGGGAGTAATCAACCCCTTTTCTTTCATTCCATTTATTTTAGGTCTAATTTCTGTTCTCAAGAATGTCCCTGCATATTCTACATAACGGCTATATTCGAACGAGGGTAATAATGGGAGGAAATACCATAATACAAATATTAGCTATTAGATATTAAGACTTCCAAGATACTAATCATTAGTTAGTTTGAAATTCGTCAAAATATTACCCCTTTGAGTGGAGAGCCAAGTGGGATGATGAGACATCAATCTTCAGGCTTCTTGTGTATTGGGCCTCCTCTCACTATCCATTTGATTTCTAATTTATTTCCATTTTTATCTAAAATTTACCATTACCCAAGTCCTGTTTATCAAATAAAACTCCAAGAAGATGTTAGAAATCCACATGACTGTAAAGAGTGAAGTGGGGTTAGTCTCAAAAATCAATAAAATATATAAAAATAGAACTTCGGATAATAAATCATAAATCTATCATTTTATCTTTAAATGGTGAATAATGCTAGTGCAAATCAAAAAATTTTAATAAAAATTAAATATAAAATCATAATTTTACTGATCTAATTTGATGTTATTAGGGACACGTGGCAGTTTCAAAGCGCACAATCATGTAAGATGAGGTGATCATGTGGTCATTAAAGTATTGTTTGTTTGGAAGTCTTAACCGAAAAACAGAATAGAGGAAGCGTTAGCGCTGATGACGTTGAGAGAGAAAAAACGAACGGTTGGGATTGCGCCAAATTTTCAGAGATGCTTGATCTCCTCCTCCTCTTTTCATCCATACCCTCTGATATACAAATAGAGGTGTGGATCACTATGAAAATCATCTTTAAACTTTGTTTCTACTCATGTGGGCTGATTGAAACATAGTGAGTTTTTGAGATCCATTAAGTGTGTTCTTGGTCCCGTAGATGTGTGGGAAGAAGCATCAAAGAAGAGGGGCAGCTTATATGTACTCACAGATTGCCGTGAATGTCGTGGAATGTAAGGGTATATAGTATGCGTCTTTGTCTTGCATTGCTCCTTCTCGACATCATACATAGCATAATTTGATTCCACAATTAAATATCACCGTCACACCAGCTCCGTACGCCCTCAAAATCACATCTTACCATCATCATACTGTTCACTAACTCGTTAATTATCGTATCTGACTTGTTCTCTCCACTACTCTTTGCACACCTCGTGTCATCATTATTTCATTCTCGCTTTCAATTGTTTATTTCAGACTTGAATTATCACTATCTACTCTCCTTGACTTGATACCACTATCTCACCCAGTATTTCCTTGTCATTTGACTTAGTATTATGAATTATTTCTTCTCATCTCGATAATTGCCGTAGTAATAATATTAAGACATTAATCATCGTTCCCTAAGGAGATGAACCGTATTTATTACTAGCTAAAAATTACTAAGGTGTATATGTTTATTTCATAATCTCAAGTACCAATGACAAATTAAAATCCTACTTATGAGATTATCACCCTCACTGATTCCTAACATTAGGGTGGTAGTGTTTCTTGTTTTGAAAATTAATGAAAATGTATGATTGACTTATTAATCAAATGAATTGGTTCATCAAATAAAAAATATTTTTACTTCAATGGAAGGATGAATGATGACTCAATGAGTTTATTACCCCCAGGAAAATGTATCTTCATTTATGTCTTATCTCCAGATACATTAAAAACAGTCCAGACAATATAACTTACATTTCCAAGTGCTTGGGAACAACACCCTGACCCCTATTCCCACAGTGTATGACATGACATTGGTGAAATTGGATTCTGACATTCTTATATCAGCTTATCCATCATGTTCCCCATTTTTCCAAAAATAAACTGCCACAAACATTTAAGAAACTATGTACCTGCTATTTTCTCCAATTCAATAAGGCCTTATTCTCTTTCATAAGAACTAGATATTCCCTGATGGAATTTTAATGCATAGAAGCTAATCACTTATCTACCTCTCACATAAATCCATAGATAAAAATAATACTCAGTATTCTTCATGTCCCATGTTTATGTTGAAGTCTACGGGTACATGCAATGATGTGTGAAGGTTGATGAGATCATATTATGGTGAGAATAAAAACATGTATCTTAGCTATTCATATTAAAATTTTATTTGATTAGAAAATTGTAGTATCACTATCTATTACTTCTCATATAATGAGGAGTTTTCATCCCATAACCATTTGTGGAGACACTAAGGCGAGACAATGAGTGCAATTTAGGGAAATATTTCACTGAATTCAACCACATAAATCAATGGATGGTTTTATACATAATTATAATTGAGGTTAATTCAATGGACATTTGTGTATATGGTCCTTAGACCTGCAATAACATATATATGTTAGTGTTGGATAATTTTGTTTTGATGGTGATCCTAATAACGGGACTCTAAAAAGTCTTAGTTTGGATGCTGAAATAAATTTACTAATCTTAATTGTGTGCCCATACATAATAATTAAATTTTTTTATATGATAAAATAGAATCTAAAAAAAATATTCAAAAAACTCCTTGGAAGAGGTAATAAAATTATCAAAAAAACATTTTCTCTTGTGATTACTTATGCATCAATGTAACTAGGATGATTGATTGGGATTTGACGAATGGCTATGCCCTAGTCATTAGAAGACTATTACCCAAATGAGGGGATGTTGGTAGAGAGCAACTGATAACAAATACATTCCATGAAAAGGTTGATTAAATCCCATGTCCCTTATTCATCACACATTGAAGACTGATACCTCACATATCAGTGACTCAACCAAATCATGAGGTACACAGACCCATGATTAATTTGGTTATTATTAAAGAGATATTGGTCTTATGGAGTCAATAACTAGACTAGTGAATGACCTAGAGGGTCACAAATATAATGTTTATTGGAATTTAAAGAATATATTTTAAGGATAATGATTTTGATGAAAAACTTTGTTAAGCATCAATGGAACCAAATCCCAACGTGAGGAACAACCATGCAAGTTTCTTCTAAGGCAACTTCCCATTCCTTACCTTCTTACTGAAAGCTTTTACTTCCACAAAAACTAGAATAATGACAAGATTATCCAAGAATTTTAAGTAGAGGTGATCGAGGAGACACACAATATTGAAGACCCCGTAGATACATATTGAGGCTGAACACATGCGAAGCTAGAGATAGCTAGCTAACAGTGTATTGGACTCCATGCAAGGTGATTCAACCATTGATGACAGATACTTTTAGTTTAAAATTGGTCTGATTCATATTTATTTTTTTGTGTGAACCTCATCTTGGACTTTCAATTGTGGTGGAAAGTAAAACTCTTTCGTCATGTCTCTAACATGTTTCATTTCACTGTTCCACAGACCTAAGATATGATATATTTCTCGCATATATTTTCTTTCTTTGTGTTCATAATTCCATGTTTTAAATTTTAATATAAATTTAATATGTTAAACTTATTTTTCCCTAATTTCGGTTCATTCAAATTATGTCTTAAATATAAAATTACATTCAAATATACAATAAATTTTAATATTTTCTTGTCTTTTAATTGTACTTTAATTTTTTATGAATATTTTTTAGAAACTATCGATATTTTAATAAATTTGTGTCCATAATTCAGTATATTATTGCTATTATGATTATCCTAAATTTCTTAATATTTATATTAATAAAAAAATGATAATGTCCATGCTACAGTTTTTAGAACTGGGCTATCATTTTTATTATTTTTAGAATTTAAATAATAATAATAATTATGATGCATACTAGAATAATTGTCCTACTAAGATATAGAAAATTTGAGAAAATCTTAATCTCATGATACTTTCTCTAAAAATTTTGCATAGTTTTCTGAGAACCAATTTGGACCTTCCTAACCAAAATAGGGTTTATCAAAATTTATCCGGTATTATACCGTAGGGATGAATGATTTGTCTGACTGGAGGATACTTAAAATGATGATACAGAATATGCAACAGAAACAGCAGATGTTAAATTATATGCATCAGTGAATGCGTCATAAATAGTTACTAAATACTGACATTTAGTAATTCTACAAATCAATGCGAGAAATTAAGGTCTACTCTTCCCTGAGGAGACCAAGATAAAATACCTAGACAACCCATTCCTGACTCTAGGGTTGAACATTAAAGATATTATAAATTAGAGATTGATACTAAACACCGTACTACAAAGTGCATTCCTCAATGAGTGAAACATTTTTCATTAAGCCATGTATGGGAATAAACATCTAAATCCTATAGGATAAGAAATATAACGATGCAAAAATGACAGTATGAATTTAAGAAGCTTACTCTAATAACATTCAATTTTAGTGGGTCAAACTGGCTATATATAAGTGTTATGAAGCAAAAAATGGTTAAATATTTTCCAAAAATCATGTTTGAGTTTTATAATTTTTAGGAATTCCAAGGACCTTTTATGACATTATAATCTGAACTAAAAAAAGTCAAGATATGATTGTCATGAATTTCTTAGCCATTATATTCAAGATGATATGATTTTTGTAATTAAGAAAACATATTTATTTGTATATTTTTTTGAACTTATAATCAATTTTATATGACTTTGTTAAATATTTTCAAGCTTAAATTTTTATCGTGTCACATATCCACATTTGATTTGTCAAATGACGACCACTCATTTATTCCTGTTAATTTTTCGCATTGGTCAATCATTGAAAAGATGCCATTATGTCATCACAAATCTGAATGGCCTAATGACGAATCATTGACTGAGGTGATGTGGCCTAATCTAAAAAGCTGAGTTTTTTGCAATGAATGACATTTCAAGAAATCTGAAGAATGAATTGAATAATAATAAGTTTTCCTTTTAAGTATTTATTGACATAAAGCATGGACGTGGTGCACACTGACATGACATCATGTCACAATCTTATTATAACTAATTTATTATGATCTATTTGACAATCCCAGATAATAATTGAGCCTAATTTTTAGAGCAACTTCATCTTTATCTCCTCTATCTATCCATGCGGTTGTATCTATAAAATGCACCACCCATCTTTGTGAAAAATATTTTGAACTCATAGAATAAGGTTATTGCTGTCCTAAATGGTTGATGAATGTCAACAAAGAAGTGAGGAGGCTGATCTGAATCAGGAAATCACCTTGATCCAGGCGTAGCATGTGGATATATGGACAGTATCTTTCCGTACATTAAGTTCTTCAACATATCCTGTAGTTATATCGATATCATCACATCCTTCCATATCAATCCACTGCCATCACCCATACACTCACATCACATCCATCACATAAATTTATACTCTTCTCCATCAAAAATATAAAACCCCTAAAAATTCATTCCACCATCCTCTCCTGTATACCACTTATTATTATCAACTATATCTTCCTACTATCATATTTTCCCACATCCTACTCTATTTATTTTCTCCCTTACTCTCATTTGATCTATGTCTTCCCTCTTATTCTTTTTCCACCATCTCATCACTCCCTCTTATTCTATACGAGTCCCTTCTCATCATCTTGAAATCACAACATCTAGAAAGTAATTTCCATAAGATCCATACCCCATGGAGAACGACCCATACTCGTCCATTATCTAGAACTACTACATGATTATTTGTTAATAAATTTTATTGATTAAACTAAAAATCAATAATGATGTATTAAACCCTACTAATTATACTATCGTACTCCAACTAATGATATATATATAATGATTAGTAAAAAATCTCTTAGAATCAGGTACTAATCCAATGCCTCACCAGAAAACAACCCTCTAACACATATAGTAGAATATTTTTTAGCACGCACCACTACTGTCAAAGAAAATTTAATAAAAAATTATAAATAAAAAATAATAAGTTTAGGGGACCATTATTCAGATATTGAGATGGATTGAACCGCATGAGGGATAGTATACATCTAAGGATTAGAAACTAGTATTAAAAACACATGATAAAAGTAGTAAAAATTAAAATAAAATTGCAATCAGGAACTATTCACTGTTTTTTAGATTAACCATGGTATCTGATTGATTTACCTATTTATTTTTTTCTTTTTTATATAAAAGTTTCAATATTGAAAATTAAGTCTAGAGAAAGCATACAACATTGGCTAGGATGTAAACACAAAAATAAAATAAAGCTTTCCGTCTCAGGTCACCAAATCATTCTGTCCCATTTTATCCCTTGATGATGCATTGTGTTTTATTTATAAAAACAGGTTTAAAAAACTAGACTGATTTTATGGCTTCTAGTTTAGAACACATTTAAATTTTAATGGTTTTTTCACTATGATTTCAATAAAAATTGATTTCTCAAGTTATTTCAAGGATTTTTTTATATTTCAAAATACAGAAAATTTGTTCCAATTTTGTGCATTTAAAAAAAAATCCATGACATTTCAGGTATTTTTTTACTTCTATTTGAGGGATAAATTTCCATTCTCATATTTTCAATAAAATCTTAATTAGATAATATTTAATTAAAATGTGAGGAAGAATACAAATACAAGTAAAAAATGTCCCAGATGCTGGTTCATCAGAAAGCGGATTCCATGTGCAAATCAAAAGATAAGCACACCTGTAAAAAGGATATTTGAAGCTAAATTATATCTATTTATCTACTTAAGTTCAGGGCAAACAACCTTAGAATATAATTTACATTAGAGACTGATTCTGTGTAAATATTATAGTTATGTATTTACTCAACCCCACCTTTTAAAGTACGTTCAATGCTATATTATCTACTATCAAAGTGGATAAATAATAGCTATATACAGTCTGAATCATCATTCTTGGAAAACCAGGATGACTAAAAAAGTTTGGCTGATGTGTAGGTAGTTAGGAAATATAATAGACTGATGATAGGGCATAAAATCGAAGGGAAATAATACCATAAGTTGAATTTAAGGTAATGAAATCACATGGATGATATCTATCTTCAAATTTTCCCCATTTTGAGGGCACAGATTTTACTTAGGTGTATGTTGTCCCCATTAAGTAAAATATCAATCAGATAAAATAACATATGAATAAAAAATTGTTAAATAGTCCTAAAATTTCATTTCTCATTTTTACCAGCCATCACAGACATTTCTTTTGCACCAATAATAAGTTCCTAAATACACACCATAGATTCATCTGAACCTTCAATACTTAATTATAATTTATGGTGTCATACCTATACTACTTCCTCTCATCCCTTTTTCACTTTTTCTTGCTTATTACACCTAGTGTATTATACCTTTAAAGGACAATTATTAGAATTAGAAGATAGAGAGAGAGGATCTAATAAATAAACATTAGAAACAAAGGGGATTATTAAAACAAATACAAAGGGGTTGAAATCTAGCCATTATCTAAACTGTTCAGATGGAAATAAATAGACTTTGAAGCTCTCGGTGAGCCAAGGCCATGGTGCAGATGATAGACATCTGGGTCATACTTCAAATGGATACTATATCAGTGATACCATATTCCATTGTCTTCTTTATACAGTGTATATAAATATTAACATGATATTTATGTTGGTTTGGGTTGTTCACAAGACTAACTATGGACCTTATATCACACAATAATTGGATAGTAATTTTTTTCTTACTCACAACTCTAGAATGATATCTGTGATCCACAATTGTTAGTTTAAATGGCTAAGGAATAACCTAACAGGGTGTGGGGGTTTGTGGGTGATGAATTAGGTTTTTTATCAATTTTATCTTCAACTAAGTTAAGTGATGAAGGATTTTTTCAAATAGGACATAAGATAAAAGAGATGGGGACAGATCTTTGGACAACTTGGGTTAATCATTAATATTGTTTTGGGGTATCTGTCCTGTAGTGATGATGTGTTCTAACCGTATTTGTGTGGATGTCCCCAAAGAAAATCATATCAGAATAGAGCTGAACAAGGATACTAATAAGAAGTAAAAATTTGGTAAAGTTCGGTCTTCCTCGACCCCCAAAGTCTTCCATAGAGCAACAATGTTTGACCTCTTCAACTTGGCCCCCAAAGCCTTCTATACTCACTTGTCACGCAGTCAAATCCTAAGCTAGGAACAATGCTTGAAGCAGAACAATGAGTAGCCTTGGTCTCTTGTAGTGGTTCAATAGCTTAAGCTTTCGTAATAGTTTAAGTACGCATAGAAGGGATTGGAGGAGAAGGTGGGGACGCAGCCCCATCAAGGAATAGGATCATTGCATTAATATCGTAATGAGGTTACATTGTAGTCATGGACAATACATGGGGGAAGACAAGGGATGATACCAAAGTAACGAGACAAGGCGTTGTGCGCCTAGGTAGTGTCACTCAAGCGCCTTGAGGCATGGCGCTCAGAGTCTGAGCCTGCTGAACTTGCCACTACATGTGTGCCCCACGCATGGTGCTGCGTGCCCGTGGGAATGGCGCTCGGCCCTTTGCTGCCCATCCCAGCACTATCGTTCCCCGTGCCACTAGCACCCGTGTTGACACTTATCCCGTGCGGTCTGCCTGAACGCCACCGTGCTCCGCATGGTGGGTGCTGCGTGCCCATCGCTACCCACGGGGGTGCCAAGTGCCCCGCCATCTCGGCGCTCTCTGTGCACC
Organism: Wolffia australiana; assembly: GCF_029677425.1. Classification (NCBI taxonomy): domain Eukaryota; kingdom Viridiplantae; phylum Streptophyta; class Magnoliopsida; order Alismatales; family Araceae; genus Wolffia; species Wolffia australiana. The sequence goes on from NC_135838.1 coordinate 22,242,023, forward strand.
AATGCGTTAGTCTCTTGGTGGAATGTCTTCCGCTGCGAACAAGCGATGTGACGCGCGCTCGCGGCCGCACTGCTTACCACACAACTCCGCGCGTAGCGTCGTGGCACTGTCACCCAGCCTGCACGTCCACTCACGTGCGCGGCGCTTGATGCCAGCATGCGCTCTCGGTGACCCGCACACCCAGCGTGCATGGCGTCCCCTGGTCTGCCACCTTGACCGCCAACGGGCACGCGCACCATAAGGGTGATTGCCTAAAAGATAAGAGTTGGGTGTTGCCGCCCGTAGTGTGTGTTGTGGCATTGAATTAAAGGACCTAGTCTACAAATCATGGGTCTAGCACACGGACATGTCCCCACAGTTAGCACACAGGCCTCTGTGCAGAAATGCCGCATACTTTGGGGCCTTAAATCACCCCAAAGGTTTCCTCTTATGTCCCCCAAAGCCTTAACCTGACTGGTCAGAACAATATACTTCAAAACAGTATGGACTTATCCTAAAAAATAATTAGTATATTCAAGACACAACATAGTTACATGTCTTTCAGCATGAATATTCTTTCATATCAGTAGCTTTTTAATTCAGAGAGAGCAATGATCAAATTTAATCATGACCCTGCAGAAATACCGCCTAGTGTCTGGTTGCTTTTTCCTCTAGTCCTCTTCTCCCCCATTTTTATTTTTGTATGAAATTTGTTGATTTGAGTTTGACATTTGGTGCTTAAACTAAAATATATTACTAGTTCATGCACCAAATGGTATGATTCTAACTTTCTAGATTCATAACATGATTAGAAGAAAATGTTATCTCAAAAGAAAAAAAATCAAGTTGAATCGATCTCCAGAGGTCAATCTTTCCATGTTCTTAGTCAACCCCTTGATTCTTCCGCGTCCAAGTTCAAATACTTGAAATTTGAAAAATGACATTCCAATTTCCTTGTATTTTTATGAATATTAAAAATACTTGAAATTTGAAAAAAAAACTCAAAATCAACCTAAAAGTTATATTAAAGATATCTAAGTTCTCAGACTGGTCGTAGATGTGTGAAATTCAGAGGCTAGATTTCTTTTCTTTGAATAATGAATCACCCAGAACTAAAAAACATGATTCCAAATCCTTTGGACTCAGATTGATGTTAGCAACTAATCTACTCTTGAAAAATACAAAAAATTGCTTGAAAATTGCTTCACGAAGAGAAAGATCTCTCTTGATTTTGGATTGAGATTTTTGAAGAGCATGGGTAAGGATAGCTTGAAATTAGGGCTCAAAACTGTATATAAAGACTTAGAAATCCCAAGGGACATACTGATAATTAATCAAGATTCCTAAAGTTGTACGTATTGGATATAATTACACAATATAAAAGAGTAATCCTCTTCTTTTCAAAATTTATATTTACTATTTTCACATAAGTTGAAAAACCTCTAAATTGTTAAGAGTAAAAACTAGCCGCTATGCTAACAACCTTAGATTCAAAAAATATGGAAATTTTAGTTATTTTTAGAACATCATTTTAATCAAGATATCACCATTGGATAGTAATATATTCATGTATTTAATCTTCATTAAATCATCCATAAATTTATCCTTTAATACCAAAAGGTAGTAATCGAGAATTTACCAAAGTCATTGAACCAACAAAAATGATTAAAATCCACACAAATATTTTAGCCTGGTTAGAGCATATGCTTATTTTCATGTCATAGAAATTTCAAATTCTGAATCAATGATTTGGATTGATTACTATATGGTCAAACTTAGTAGCTTTTTAATTAAACTAAGGATGCCATTTGGTCTTCGTTTACAACAAGTCAATTAATTGACGGAGAACCTATTATGGTTTATCACAACCTCTATTAAGGGATGCAGTACTTTGAACATACATCAAAACTCATATTAAATTATTTCACCAAAATGCCCTTTGGGCTTAATACTCAATAGTCTTTCACAAACACCCTAAGCCAACGACTTGAAAGATGATTGTTAAAAAGGCTTGGATGTAATCTGTTATTTATTTCTACACCAGATTTTTATAAATAGCTTTTATTCAAAAGAAATCAAAAGGTTACTTTTGATAAATATTTTAGCTATAAAATTTTACGTCAGTATAAATTGGAGAGTGGGAAAGATAGTGCATTAGTTAATCATGATTCATATCCAAACTTTTCAAAGTTAATTTATAGATCCATACAAGAGCTCCCATTGGCCGCTTCATAACTTGGACAGTTTCCATAATAATTGGCCAATTCTAAAAAAATTAAATATATATAAGGTGATGTGGTGTTTTGAACAATGGTGTACAGAGCTTCTTAAATTGGCTACAGAGGTGATCGATAACAACATGCTGTAGAGCATTTTGGACTTAATTTTTTTTTTCCAAGTGGAATTTTTTGACGTTTTTGGTGGCCTTGGAAATATTAGGGTGTTGGATAGTCCTCAAAAAGAGACCATAAGAAGATATATGAGATTCCATGATGAAAAGGATGGACGATCACACAAACCTCTTAGTTAATGACCCAATGATAGCCTGGTGATTTTCTCCCCTATCCTTGTGTACCCTCTCTAAAAGTGTCTACCAATGACTCTTAGCACTAAAAGTTTCTACCAAAGTATCTTTCAGAGCCAAATTGCTCTTTTCCAACAGTATCTGGGAGCAAAGTCCAAGGATGAAGTTAAAAATAAGATAGGTATCTAAGGAGATTATGGATGCATGTTGATCATTCATATGGAGCAAATATTCCATAGTTTAGTTTCCATTTCTAAATTATAAAATTAGCATTTTAATCATCATCCTAGCATTGGCTGACCAAGAGATACATATATTTTCATAGCATATTCATGTGCATTTTTACCCAAAGATTGAAACCGAATTTAGTAATTGTTATCTGAGATTGTGTAGGATCGAAGGAGTTTGGCACTGCACATCTTATATATTAAGCAATATCAGAACATATCCTTGTCTATCAGTATTTTCTATCCATAAAACTTAGTAAAGCATCATTTGGCATCATAACCATCTATTATACCACTCTTTGCAGATAGAAGATGTTTCTCCACTTGTATCCACCACAAGCATTGCATGCCCTTGGCATAAATATAAAATTTTGTTTCTGGACAGCCTTTGTTAGAGCATATCCAGGATGGGAAGAGAGAGAGAGAGAGAGAGAGAGAGAGAGAAGAAGACAAAGAAGAATAATAATAAGTTGAGATTCATATTCCCCTTAGTTTGAGATTCATATTCCCCTTTTAGTAGGGAAGTTGAAGTTGGGTTCTGGCTTTGATCACTAATCATCTGTACAGTGTAATTATATGGTGATAACTAAACGATGAACTAGTTATCCTATGTAGAGACAAGTATTATATCGTTTAGTTCCTTGAAAATTTGTATTTTATCTTCACATCATATGGCTCCAAGGTGTACCCTTGTCATCCTAAGAACGTTAGATCTCCTCTTTTTTTTTGAGTCAAATGATAGATCCTTGGAGATCTTCTCTATATTCTAATCTTACGGAGGTGGGGAGGGCTCTCGAGATGAGAAAGAGAAGGAGAGGTGCCCACGAGAAACTTTAATTGGTGTCTATCAAATGGGACTTCATATAATTTTATATTTAATCAATTTTCTTTATAAAAAGCCTACACTTTATGTATATGTGTACCATTCAGTTCCATGAAACAGTCTATTCTTAAAATCTATAACAAAAACATCATTTTATTAGCCACCTTAAATAATTCATTCTATACATAATATTTGTTAATCAATCATGGATCAATTTAACACAATTGATAAGTTGCATCTCCAACAAGTAGGGTATCAACCTACATTGTGTGATCAACACGGTTAAAAGGATTACATCAACTCTTTGATGGAATCATTTTTTCATCTTTTATCAGTTACAAATAGTATGTCATCAACATGCCATTTCTGTAATGATTTAGGGTATGGTCAACTATCAAACCGTAACGGGCCATCCTTTTTAGGATTGATACATTAAAAAAATATTGGAAAGCTCTTTGTTTGACACTTCCACAATCTAGGCCCAAGTATTTCATTGTATAATCTTGTTGTAGTTTGTCTCCTACACCAAGGGCAGACAATTGCATCTTGATCACCCAATGATCTTCATAGATTTATTTTTGTATCTGAGCTGAGAATGTCTGGACTCGTATGATTATCGACTCAAGGGTCATAATTTAGGGTCATATCGACTCCTAATACATGAATGACATTTAGGTATGAATGCATTCAAATATGCATACAGATAAATTCAGTAACTCAGTGAAATCTTTCCCCAAATAACACCCGCTATCTCTTCCCTCACATCTCCCAACAAATGGTTACATGATCATACATCCTCATCATATCAGAGAGTAGACAATGTTACTGTGACTTGATATCTGGATATCCTTCTTTAATAACATAAGAATAAGAACATCTATAATACATATTTAAAGATAAGTGACCATTGCATATCATATCATTATAGTCCACTAATCATTCCATGTTGGACTTCATTATAAAAATCTCAAGTAAATAACAATAAAGCTTAAATTTTCCTAGAAGATATCTGTAAAGGATTTAACTTGAAATTTTAAAGAGTAATTCATTCTATTCTTAGGAGTATAATTATCTCTTAATCCTTGAAAAAATCATAATATAATTGTGTCCTCGTTGGGAAAAATATTTTTCTAATTCAAGTAAAGCTTCCTAGATTTTTCTTGCTGGAAAAAATCCAACGACTTTTCCATTTTCATAATGAGCCACATTAGAGACCTTTGGTAGATTAATTATGTCATTAATGTAAATTGGTGATGGAAAATTCAGATAAGTAGGTGTACTTCAAAGAAGTATTATTTGTGCCAGGTCTTAAGGTTCATCTTATTTTCTTGTAAATATATTTGAGGGATACTGGATGGCCCTTTATTCATTTTTAGCAAGGTTTATGGAAGAAGGCTATATACTCAGTTATATGATATTAAATATTCATAAGTTTTCTCATATTTAAAAGTTTATTATGGAATTAGTATTAAAATGGTTGGGATATTCATCAAGTTGATTAAAATGCTTTTTGCATGGTGAGTTGGAAGAGGTGCTCTATATCTCTACCCCTGTTTATAAATTTTATAAAATGTTAAGGCATTGTGTGGTCTCAAACAATCACCAACATCTTGGTTTATAAGAATTTTCAAGTCAGTTCGGAGCCTTGGCTATACAGTACTGAAGATAACTCCTTGTTTATCAAAAAATAATCATGCATGATATAGGACAGGTGAAAAGAAAGGGAATTCCAGCTTATATCATAACAAATTTTATTCTAAGGAACTTGGCTGATTGATGTTCATATTCCAAAGATGGCATTTTATATCATAATGTAATATTCACTTGATATATTCAAGATACCGCCCTTAGACTAGAGGAAGACAGACCACATAGGAATGGAAGAAGCAGAAGGTGGTGGCACCCTCCAATGAAGCAATATCGATATAGAGACTGCTAAAAGTCATGACTTTGTGAGATCAGGCTCCAAAACCTACTTATCACCACATATTTCAACATGAGAGAATCTAGTACACCAAGATAAGGTGTCATTTTATTAGACAAAAGATACAAGGAGGAATAAAAAATTCAGTGATGGTTAGATCTTAGAGCAGACTATTGATATTGTTACATAAAGATTTTAAGTCTACATTTCAGAAAATTTACATGAAAGTTGGGAAAACTTAACATTCAAACCCAACTTGCAAGAATCATATTAGAAAGTACCCTTATTCCAGCTTGAATTTACTCCATAACCTCTTGTACAGATGACCCATTTCAGGCTTTTTTTCATGTTTATGCTCCTCGTGTAGGTACTTTTGATGGCGCGGCACAGTCCGAGATCGCAGGACCATCGCCCAAGGAGTCGGCATTGTCATCGACCCCGCCACCGACTCGCGTCCAGACCGCACGACAAGCCAAAGCGACGACGCACACACCCGGATTCAAATATCCCGGGTAATGACGCGCCATCTTCGACCCCGTTTACCGCTTTCATTTCCCGCTTATTATGTTTCCTTTCGTAGTTTTCTGTTCTTTGTACCTGCGTTGTAGCGAGGGGAAGTTCCCATATGAGGATATCTTCCCCTCCCGCTAATGGGCCCTAGCCCTTTAGTCATTTCCCCTTTTATTTTTGTTTCAAGGGGCCCATCCACCTATTTCCTATAAAAGGCGGGGGTGGGCGCCCTCCTTTAGACACTCTTGAATTTTAAAGTTGAAAAATAACGTTTGGAAGTTGAAGAGTCCATCGCTGAAGGAGGAGGAAGAAGAAGGAAGAAGAAGGAAGAAGGAGGAAGGAGGAAGAAGAAGGAGGAAGGAGGAAGAAGAGAAGGAAGAAGAGAAGGGGAAGAGGGGAGCTACCGCCGCCGCTGAAGCTCGCCACCGCCAGCACCGTGACGCCTCCCTCGGCCGCTGCTATGCGCCGCCGCTGCGAACCGCCTCCGTGCGCCAGCCCGCACGCCACCGCCTCGGGAGAGACCGCGCCTACGCAAGCCGTGCCGTGTGCACCGTCGACGCCAGCCAGCACGCGGTGCTGCTGCTCATCTTCACGAGGTGTCGCAACCCGCGCTCTCGCGCATCACCCTTGCGCGCCAGCACGTGTCGACGCACCCCGCGCCAGCGTGCGCCGTTGCCTGCGCGCCTTGCAGTCGCCTACAGCCGTGCGCCCCCGCATCGCAGGGGCACGCCACTGCCTCTGCGTCCGCGCGCGCCACAACCTGCCCGCACCCAGCCGTGTGCACTCGTGCGCCTTGCACCGCCAGGGCGCGCCGTCGCACTCCGCGCCCGCGCACCGCCCTCCACCGCCCACCTTCGTGTTGCTGATTCCCCCGTTATCGTCCTCGATGGTGTCGCCGAGATTGTTGTCGCTGGAAGCGACAAAGGTACCCCTTCACTGCCCTTTCGTCTCTTATCTTTTTCAGCATACTTTCGATTTGCCTCCACCACGCTCGGGTTAGACGTAGGTGAGAGGGACAGATTGAGAAAACGACGCAGAATTACTCGAGAGTCTTACCTGTTTAGTACGAGTCGGGTTCGCCCGTCGCGTGTGAGCATCTTGGCAGGATATTCCCGTTCAGCCACATAGTCGTCATCGACCCCCCTCGGACGAGGTTCGAGAAGTCTGGACTACCCGTCCCTAGGCGACCCCGTTGGATCCCCGGAACGGCACGCCCCGCGAGTCGGCACTTTCACGTACCACATCTAGGATTTTCGTGTTTCGTCTCATTTCATATTTGTTTATCGGCATTATCAGACAACGCTCATCTCCGTGGTCCGATTGAGTTACGTTATCGATACCGAGCCGCTACCCTCGGTGATGACCAGATGACGTTTCCACGACGTCCGGCATCAACTTTATTAAGTAAACCTGATCCAATTACTAGAAATTGGTACATAGAAAAGTCTAGTCCATGTATTGGAGTTTGTCTCTGGTCAAGCCTAAAATGAAGGGAGTCCAGAAGTGATTTAGGAGGGCCCAATCTTTTAGAGATAAGATTTTTGAGCCTTTAACCTAACAGATAAATATGAAAGAAAGTAGGAGAGGTGCCAATCATAACACTTAATTGATCTGGTCACAAGTAAAGGTTGACCGTAATGACCATTGGTGATCTGGAAACCATTTATCCCAAAGGTTTTTTGGGGTGTACTATCCACATTCATGTGTAGCAACCCTACCCAATAGTGGATCTGATAATAAACTTTATGAATGCATGTGTAAAGCTAATGAACAGGCGGCTTCATTAGTAAATGAAATATTTTCCCGATACACCTCCATAAAAAAGGTCATAGACGGTATCCTAAACAAAAAAATTGCTATAGATGTGAAATCCAACAAAGATGAAGGATTATTAAAGAAAAATGAAGAATATGGAACTACCGTTCATTGAAACTCGGAGACTAAATTTCTGATCTGTAAGTTAAATTTAAAGCGATAATTCATGTGTGCCAAATAAGGTTGGACACACCATTTAAAGCCACACCGAGTTAAAACTGAATACATGGTAAAGAGAGGTAGACAGTGACGATGCTTCGTGGTCAACGGCAATAGTGGTTTGTTGTATAAGTACTGAAATTGCAGTCGACGGCAGTCGACTATGGAGAGACAGAGCGACCAATGATGGTTAGGCTATGGTGAAGTCCCATGGTGATCAATGATAATAGAGCGATTGATGATCAAGCTCCAATGGTTGAAGGATAGACAACAGCGGAGCCCTAGGGGGAGGTCAAAAGTGGGGATTGTTGAAGGAACAGTGGAGTCTGGAGCAACAGACGAGCTCATCGGCGGAGTTCTAGGCGACACACAACGATGAAGCTCAAGAATGGTATTTGACCTCAACAGCCATGGGAGCCCAAGATTGACAGAGGCATTTGGCAGATGGTGGCCTAGCTCAGTTGCGGATGGTGCCCCAGCAGACAGCATCCTTGAGCGCCATCCAACAATGCCCTAACACGGTGGTGCCCTTCCATATCGGTGACATAGCTCAATGGTGCTTGAGCTTGATGGCACCTGAGCTCAACAGTAGATGGTGCTAGGCGAATGAAGATGGAGGGAAGCAGTTGGGAAGGGAGACATACAGAGACCAAGAAGGGGGGCTGCAAATGGGGGTGCATGAGGATTGGTGAGGACTTTCCAAGGCGAGCTACACTTTCCTAAACCTGGTATAATCGTAGCCCAAGGGAAAGGGTGAACTACAACGGCAGGCGGGTATAGGGTTGGGAAGTTTGTGTTTTGCCGTCGTACCAACACTGTTCGACGATGAACGCAAATAACAAAACTTGTGTTCATGTTCGTGTTCAGTTCGTTCGTGTTCGTTCGCGAACAAACATGAACGAGACGTGCATCTGGAACATTTAATTTTAATAAATGAAAATAATGTGCTATTTAAGTTAAATTTTGATTTAGGGTCTGGAACAAGAACAAAAATTCAAAGATCCATCAATCCAATAGAGGAAGAGAGATCGTGATCTATCAACAAATTGATATCTCTCGACAGATTAAATCACAAAATTAGGGTTAGGAGCACAAACATTAATTCAAAGCTCCATCGATCAAACATAGGATCATCGATCACAATACATCGAGAAATCAATTTTTCAAGACAGATTAAATCACAAAATTGGGTGCAGCAAGAAGATTCTTCAATCCAATAGAGGAAGAGCAATCGTGATCAATCAACAAATCGATATTTCAGGAGGGGGGGGGGATTGGCTGGTTTTTCAAGATGGATTAAATTGCAAAATTGGGTGCAGCAGGAAGATCTGACGATCCAACAGAGGAAGAGCGATCCCCGTCAATCGGCAAATCGATATTACAGGGGATGGGGGGGACTGCCGATTTTTCAAGATGGATTAAATTGCAAAATTGGGTGCAGCAGGAAGATCCGTCAATCCATCAAAGGAAGAGCGACCATGATCAATCGGCAAATCGATATTTCAGGAGTGCGGAGGGTGGGGGGAGGAAAATCTGGCGGGATCCATTGGGAAGCTAACATATTCGCAAACGGTTTGTACGTTCACGAACCGTTTGCAAACATGTTCGTGACCAATTTTTTTACGTTCGTGTTTGTGTTCATGTTTGTTCGTTTGCATGTTCGCGAACGAACAAAATTTTTTTACCCAACCCTAGGCGGGTATAGGCATCTAGAAAGGGCAGACAACAAGAGGCACCTAGTGAGAAGGGCTTCCCTGACAAGGTACTTTTTCTCAAGATACAATGAACAGTAGCAGGTTGTGAATGATGGCTTGTGGCAGCAGATGATTGCCATCCTAGGGAGCTCAAAGAAGGTGGATCGACAACTGGTGGGACCTCGTGACAGCACCAAGGTTTGACGGTAGTTGACGATGAGCTAGGGCTGTTCGGCTGACAAAATGTCGGCTGATAGGCTGACAACAAACAATGAATGTAGGTCAGTGGAAAGTGGTGGATGGCATGATAGAAATAATGGGGAGGAGGTGGAGAAATGCAACTCGATAATGCTTGATAAACCAGAATTTGGGCTCAATAAGTCATTTTAAAACTTTCATTTATGCAACAATATCTATAAAATTTTCCTCACTTAGATTAGAGTAAGTGTCGAATCTATGAGGAGCAGGTAATGAGAGAGTAAATTACATTTACAATATATTTTAAAATAATTATTTTTTGGATTTTTCAGTATTTTTTAAATTAGAAAATCAATGAATAAATCAAAACTGGTCAAAATTGTTTTATATAAATGAAATCCATATTTATTTTGTTTTAGATAAGTTCTAATGATTAAAAGATATTTTTGAAGGAATGTTTGGAGACTTTTAGGGCAGGAAATAAGATCTAACTTTGAATAAAACTTTCGGTCATAATTTGTGGGCCGTAGCGCTCCGTAGGGCGAGTAGTAGGACTGAAAACTCTGTAACTTTTGCTACATGAGGAATTTTTCAGTGCAGTTTGATGCATTGGAAAGCTTGAAGTCTAGGTTGTCCGTAGAAGATTTACATAGAGAGCAAGCTTGAAGTTTAATAAATTTTATTATACCAAACTTTCAATGAGGTTGATTCATGTCACGGTTGTGTGAGTGGACCTTAGACTTGAGGCACCAAAGACATCTTTTGGACGGTTTTACTTTGACTGTGACCTACGAGTATTTAATGATGGGATTCTAAAATAGCCTTTTTTGGGTGTATTAAGAAGTTTACAAATAGGACTGAGTGGTCAAGATGGGATCGTCCACCCTCGGTATTAGAGGAGAAAGCTTAAGGAAGATGATGTGATGAAGTTCTAGGCCTAAGGCAGTGAAATATCGAAGAACAGTTCTCTGATGATTTCATAACTCATCAATACTAACTTGGATTACTGATTAGGGTTTGACAGTTCATCATACCCCAAGCTGTCCTAAGAGCGTCAAGTGAATTAGGACTATACATACACGGTAAATGATGATGAACAGGTTTCATGAGGGAGGCGCTACTCATTCCATTATATCTTCTATAGCACAAGGTGTAGCTTGGCACCCCACTGGTTGGAGTCTCGGCCTATCTATTGGGTTAAATTGATCATACATTAATCAATCTATCTAATGATATAGTTAATTCATTTAGAAGGTCAATAAAGGTTATTGGGTCAATGGAGTTATTAATCGGACTGATATATGTGCCTAGAGAGTCACACGCAAATGTTCTTTTGGACACTAGAATATATGTGGTTGGTTCTAAAGGCCTTGGCATGGATGGGGATGATGATTTCACACCACGCAAGACACGTAATAGAATCAAAATGACATCAATAAAATCATGAAACGAAGTACCTTTCATAGATCACATCCGGATTTCTTGGATCCCAGAGTGAGACGAGTCGAGCTGCTCAAGTGTTCAGCCTCTAGACGTATCCACGCGATCCTCGGCACATCGAATCTTCTCATTGACGAGCCCCGTTCTTTCTCCATCATCGTCGTTACATCATCCCAATCGCATTGGGAGGGGAGAGAGGTTGTGGGGAGAAGGGAGAAGAAGGGGAAGGCCCTTGAACAATTCTGGCCTGGGTGAATTTTGTTCATGGCCTTCCCCTATTTATACTAAGTGGGTATTTTCTATAAAAACCCCCAAAACTTAAGTATATCTTCCGACATCCAAAAGACCATTTGTGTGTGACCCTCTAGGCCCATGTATCAGTCTAGTTAACGACTCTAGTGGCCCAATAACCTTTATTGGCCTTCCAAATTAATTAACTATATCATTATATAGATTAACTAATGTCGGATCAATTTAATCCAATCGATAGGTCAAGTCTCCAACGCGTGGGGTGTCAAGCTACACCTCGTGTTCTAGAAGATACAAAGGAATATTTTATAAGATACAACATTTCACGGTTGTATAAGTGATCCTTAGACCTGAGACACCAAAGACATCTTTTGGACGGACGATTGTACTTTAACTATGGCCAGGGAGTCTCTAATCATGGGATTCTAAATGATCTTAGTTCGGGTGCATCAAGAAGTTCACGAAGACGATTGAGTGGTCAAAATGAGATCGTCCATCCTTGGTATAAGAGGTGACAACTCAAGGAAGGCGATGCAAGGAAGTCCTTGGCCAAGGCAATGAAATATCACAGAAGAGTCCTGTGATGCATCAATACTAACTCAGATGACCAATTAGGGTTTGACACTTGACCATACCCTAGGTCATCCACCTTTGTATTATGATCTTATCATAATTCACTAAGTCTGATAATGTATTCTTGGACTTCATTATAAGCATCACACATGCACTATAATGAATATGTTCTATTAATGAATATGGAACAAGATGTGGAATGTGTGATTGCCTTGCCAGCCACATATTTGTTTCAATATTTTATTGAATCCATGAACTTTAATATATACTTTTGTTTGGGGTTTTAATGAAAATACCCGCTTAGTATAAATAGTGGAAGGCCCTAAAAAAAATTCACACATGCTAGAATTTGTCAAGTGCCTTCCCCTTCTCCCTTTACACGGCTCAAATCCACTCCCAATGCAATTGGGATGATGTAACGATGATGAAGGAGGGTGAATGGAGTTCGCCATGGCAAAGGAGGAGATTTGGTGTGCCATGGATTGCATGGATATGTCTAGAGGCTGCACACATGAGCAGCTCCACACGACTCATTTGAGGATCAAAGCATTCAGGTATGTGATCCGTGCTAAGGTTATTTGTTTCAATATTTTATTGATGTCATTATGATTATGTTCAAGTTTTCCGCTGCGAATCATTTTCAGTTCTTCATCCAAATTCAAGCCTCAGGAACTCAACAAAAAGTAGACTTCACTAAGGCATACAACACTATTGATTGTCATTTCTTATGGGCCTCAATGAGGAAGAGAGACTTCCTAATAGAATGGGTGAAATGGGTGAAGAGTTGCGTGACTTCACACTTTTTCTTGGTATTAGTGAATGGCAAACCAAAGGACAGATAGATCCACCCCCAAAGGGAAATTAGGAAGGGATGCCCATGGTACTAATATTATTCATTCTAGTTTTGGATGTCCTTACTACATGTACACCCAAGGTATGCGTACGAGCTGGCCGATAAAACTAGTGGTAACAGCGGATCTGTTATGGTAACAGGGGAGGTGATCAGCTATGATAAAACTAGTGGAGTACACAGTGTTGAGAGTACCACGCACGCAAGACCATAATAGAGCATTGTTGACAAAATGGGTGGGCAACATTACATGACCGAAGGAAAACATTGTCCAGAAGGTATTGACAGACATTTACAATATGGAGCTAAAATGGGAAATGCAACCAACCCCGATCAAAGGGGCATCATGTTTTTGGGAAAGCCTCATACAGATTTGTCTATAAATTCATGAGTGTTTTGAACCCAAACAAAGGATCAGAGTCTGCTTTTGATACTAGACATATGACTAGTCAGCCCGAGGCAAGCTGTGAGAAGCTTTCCCCACCTCTTTGAGATGACACAGAATCTTATTTTTTCATTCCATTTCTACAAGAGTGTGAGGATCAAGATTCTTTAAGAAGAGGCACTACTTGGCCCATGAGCAAGAGACAACAAGGTTTGTGTGATCTCCTAAATGCTTGGCTTGAATGTTCTCCTAATTTTCTCTAGGCAAATATTCTAATGTATGCCCAGACTTCAAGCTTTCAGACACATTAAATGACACTCAAACAATCCCCACATATCAAAAGTTCAAATATTTTTCGCCCACTACTCCTTCATGCCCAATTCTACCACACAACAGCGCGCCACCGCCAGCAAATTGCGCACCACAAATGCAGGCACCTACATATTTTACCGTGGGTAGGGAAGCCAAAGTTTCTACTTTTCCTTAAATTTTATTTCTTGGACTAAAATTCCGAAAAAATCTTTTAAAGACCATAATATATTCTTAGATCTTATCCAAAAGAAAATAACTATTTATCTCATTTATGTAAAGTAGTTTTATCTAGTTTTCCTTTATTTGATTATTTTTCTCTTTAAAAAATAGGTAAAATCCAAAAAAAATATTATTTTAAAATATATTTGAATTGCAATTTACACTCTCACCTGTTTTTTTAGAGTTCTTTTGTGCAAGCATTTTAGAGATCGCAAAAGCTCATCAGGGTGGATGTGGCATCTAACGAAGCATGTTGGTGATCACTCCAGTTGAATGCAGAGGATGCTCAGGGTGAGGTAGGCTCCTCGCGGTGCTTTGGGTGATGTGACTGCACCACAATGAGGTGGTATTTTAGGGAAGGCTTGTGTTGCTTGACTCAAAACTGCATAGTGTGGATATATTGTTGGTTTAGTGGGAAGTGAAGGATGGAAAAAGGACAAGGATGGTCTATCATGTATTTTTACCGATCATATATATTATTAATTTTGGGTTGATCACCGGTTTTAGGTGATCTTCTCTCTTTTTCTTAAAAAAACCATTTAAGGATATACCAAGCTCAACACCCTAAAGAATATAAGCCATGCATGACATGGAAAAGTTTAAATAGCTTAATATTCCCATGCAGACAGATCATATGGAGTATGTGACAATTTCTTAGAGTAAATAAGCTAAAAAAATTTAACAAAAAATCTCTAGATGTAGATTTATGATTAAAATGAAAGCCTGTCACAACACAATAAAGATGTTTTTGCCAAAAATATGCCTACTATAAAGAAGATCATTGAGCCCCAGAGTCAAAAGGAGTGGAACAACGAGAACAATGAGGAAGTGAACAGATGGAAAATTGATAAATGATATCTGGTCAAGCTACTAAAGGGAAAACTTGCATGTGCAAGTTGGTTCACATAAATATTAAGCTAATGGGACTGAAGAAATGTATATGGCTCATCTTGTCGCTAAAGCTTTTTAGGGACATTTGCTCCAGTGGATAAGTTGATTGTCATCCTGATATAAAGCCAATCAGTCAATCTTATACAAAAAATATTTTCTGCACGGTGGTTCAATCTAAGCTGAAGTCTCTATGGTTGAAATTACCTAAAGAGCGAAACGTGAAGCGATGATAGAAAAAATCTCTGAGTGTGTGATTTGGCAAGTTTGCCAATGTGGTCAAAGTTAAAGGATATATAGGGTAATGAAAGTGTAGTGGCAACAGGTCATCAATGGATACTACAAGAAATCCAGTGCCGCAAGATCAAAGTTGAGTTCACATCCTACATAAAAGTGACAACCTAAGCGCCTCATATATTCTATCTGAAAACGTAGCTCATCTCTTTACCAAAGGTCTTCATCTCTACCGCCCGTGTCCTACGTAAAAACATGACTAACATAACATCTATGCAGGAGGGGGGAGTGTCATGCAGAGAGTGATGATGTTCTTTCTTTTATGTCCCATCTTTAAATGATTTATCAGTAGTAGCCGGCTTCCAAGATTGATTTCTCATACAGATTGTAACACAAAAGGTTTTACAAGGGATTGACGAGCGGAATATACAGAGAAACAGTATAAGTAAAGTCTGGGCCCTCCCAACACACATTTATCATGATTATTGGAAGCATTTACAAAGACAATAAGAGAAGAAACATACCCATGGAGTACGTGGCAGGTGGGATGTGTATATGTAGCATTTTGCTGCCTCAAATTCTTCACCAATGGGGAAAATGGATCTTCCAGCTTCAGAGAACAATATCCTTTTCTGTTTGAGGTGTTTTCTGAAGATGCAGCCCTTCTACGAGACGCCGAAGTTCAGGGAAAATCGAAATGATCAGTAGTTCCAGCATCCCGTAAGCCAGCTGCTTTACGCAGACCGTGGACTACAAGGCCAAGAAGAAGTGAGCAATCCACAAATAGACAGAAAGAAGAGCCAAAGAAGGGAAGAGAGCGATGGAGAGAAGTAAAGTACCTGGAGAAAATAGTACACATCTTTGGCACATCGCCTATATTGTTTGTACCCAATCAGGCTGACCAAAGCCGTGGGAGCCCCATCTGCACCAGTACAAAAGTATTATTTTGGAGTTAAAGGGTTATCCAATGATAAGCAAAAAATTATTTTCTGGGGGATACAAACCTAGAAACATTTTCTTGATGTTGCTTGCCCTACGAGCTGCTTCAAGCTGCAGCTCAAATGAGGTCAGTTTCGGAGGCCTACTGGCAGATGGTGAGACCTGGTTTGAGTGGATGTCTGTTTGGTCTGGACTGCTGCCCTCCACCTTGGTGAAGAATGTACCGTTTGGCCACAGAGTCTGACGTTCATTCCAAATATACTTGAATAAGCAACACAATTCCTCACAACGTAAAGATTTTCTATGAATTAAGCTGTCCAAGAATCAATGCTTCTTGGGCTGCGAGTAGGTGCGTTTGGTCACACAGTCAATAATCAACCGATATGACATCAGGAAAGTATGTTTAGCATGTAGGAGTAATGTTTAAAGGCTTTCAAGCGAAACTAGGTAAAAAAAATCCATGAGCTACGTCAGGGCGTAGAAAAATGTCTTTTTTGTCAAATATCTTACATTCTTGACCCAATCGATACCCTGTGCAACTGTTTCATCTTGACGAAGCCAATGGATTTTCCTCAAAAGCCAGTCATCAAATGCATCCTCCATCATTAGTTGCAAAATCTGTTTTGAGATCCAGAACACCTGCCGTCTGAAGAATTCAATGAAACGTGAGACAAAACTAGGGATAGAGTTTCGAATAAAAAAGTCACTTCTCCAGCTTGAGAAAGCAAAAGAAGTAATTTGAAGTGAAGTTCAACTTTGATCATGATATCATAGAATGACAAACAGTTCTTGCGAAAAAACTAGAGCAGAAATAGTTTTCTGATTAATAAGTTGAACTCAAGATTAACTTCAGAATTGCCTGGGACGAAGGTCTAAACATTGAAATAGATATGTTATTGAAAAACAACATATGCTTATGATGACAAAGAAATAAGACAAAGGTCCCTAATTCTGACTCTTCACTAGAGTTCTTTCTCATCTCTCCATAAATCATAAACATGGAAGAAGGGAACCAAGAAGATGAAGCTGGAAAGCCTTTCGATGAGGCAATGCAAGTACATACCGTAACCAACCCCTCCTATTGAGCTGGAAAATATTATCAACCAGATTCAGCAACGGAACGCTCACGTTTGGTGGTGTCCACTGAAAAACCAAACCAATAGCGTCAAAGAAGAACATAGCGCTCTTTTTTGCAGCAGGAGACATCCCAAAACAGCTTTAATAAAGAACTTTTAAGAAAAGAATAAAAAATAGGTATCAGTGGCAAAAACAAGCAGACAGTGGGCATGTCTAGGATTAAACCCCAATAGACGTCACAAAGTAAAGAAAATCATATGTTTCACAATGAAAAATATGTATTTACCGCATAATTAAAAGTAGAAATGGACCGAAAGTATCCTTCAATATCTTTTTGGAATTTGTAAGCAATTTGAAGCCTTAAAGGAGTATAAAGTTGGATTCAGGAATTTTATTACTGCCGCAATTAAAGATCGCCTGTACCGCCCAGTCTGCCAACCACTAGCGTTCTAAAAACAGATGGGGGAAAAAGGAATCTATTGACAAAAACTGGGAAACTCCACATATCATGGGCCACACTGGTCAGCTCCATTAGTACTCATGTAATAAATCACTACGAGATCTCATATCAAGGAACTCAATGGTACATCAATAATACAGAAAGACTTAAGGATGAAACAAAATGGTGAAGTCATTAGTCAAAGGGCTAGACTATTACCTCAGGTGGAACAGTGTTCTGATCTTCAACAGGATCAGGGACTACAGAAGACGCAGTGGCCAAAGAATCATCCAAACTGGGGACCCTGGGGGCTTCAAGCTTTCCAGAACGACTTTCCCAGCGGGCGTCTAATCTTCCAGACTCATTCAACCGTTTTACCACTCGAGGAGGGAAAGCTTTGGCGTTTAATTCATTATCAGAGTGCCAGCCGTTCAATGAGGAAACCTCTTCATCCTGAACTTCCTCTTCGGACAGGCTGTTGGACATGTCCAGGTTGCTGCTGCGATTCATTTCTGGACTTCTGTCACCTAAACTATGTTTCTGCTCATCATCATTCCAGGCTAGTGTTAAGGGTGGCTCCATTTTTTGTGGTGAAACACTGAAAGACATTGATGGCGACGGCAATCCAGAAACTTTTCGAAGTATTCCATCTGAGACTCCTTTAAACTGCCGAACTATGTCATCCATTGCATCGTCAACATTCACTGTCAGAAAGGAAAAATAAAATCAGCTACAAGCGTCACCAAAGATTAATCCGTAAATTTAAATTATGATCATTGCACCACAAAATTGAGCTGAAATTGTAAATCCAATAAGAGTCAGTAAGGAAAGCCACAGAACACGTACCAGCCAAGGTTTTCATTACTGATGTAGATTTGCCAAAAGAGTAATTCTTCAATAAGAAAAAAATAATTAGGATATGAAACTCAATAATATTGTTCAGAGATGGGTACCTTTGACGCGACGCTGAAGAAATCCCACACTTCATGCTGCTCAGCAACATTGGGAATCGACAAAAGTTCCTGAATGTATAAAGAAGCCAGAATGTAAAACAAAGCTCAGGCAAAAGATGCGAGAAAACAAGAAGAAAATCGTACTTGCAAGTATTTGTCCAGCAGTATGCATCGCTGATGAACAAAGGAGTCATCAATACTAGATGAAAGAAATCTTTTTGGGGGCAAATGTAACGAATAGTTAGGAATATCTTTAAGCTGACGATGTAGCCGTTCAAAGTTTCGGTATCTACAGGAAAAGAAAACATAGTCATATCTATCACAATAGTTCTACAATATAACAAAATATTTTTCATAGGAAATTAGATTCTGACTCATAAGCCACCAATCAATATTGCTCACCAAATTAGATTGAACGCTACCAATTTTCTGCTCTCAACGGCTTCTTAGCTTTAAAGGCATAGAGCATTTCACTACTTATGGTGCTTTAAGGATGACGGATAGATAATTACGTCACGGTTCAAAAAGACAAAATGCTTCTATAGCTGTGGCAAACTTTGAGCACAGTTCTTGAATGGATATATAACTGGTTAAAAATAAAATACAATGCAGTCACATTGCCCAGAGCACCGCGAATAGACGACCAAGCTCTTGCCCCCTGGATGCATGGCCCTGCAAAGAATCCAAGAAGGCCTCCTCTGAGGATACATCCACCCTTATGGTTGGCTGGAGGGCTCACACAACTTGGGCAAAGACACATTCAAAGAAGAGATGGGAGCAGTCTTTATCACTTCCTATGCACAAAAAACATTATGGTGAGGCTTTCGGGAGCTGCCTCTTCCTGACAAACCATTTCACCAGCCTTCATAAAGAGGATCTTTTGTTTCCATATAACACGGAAAGCGCAAATGGTCATCAATTCCTCCTCTAAGTCTCTATGTCTGAGCCTCACATAAGTATCATCAGACCAGAGCCGTGCGCCGCTCCCAGTGCATCCATCGTCCATAGCTGTCCTTCATGGCCCATGCAACCATATCCATCTCTGGTCTCATAAGTCTGCCAACCCCCCCCCCCACAACTTGGCCAATAAGGCTAGATTCATATCTTGTATCTTCAATACCCCTTGCCCAACTCCCAGTTTGACTGGTCTGCAAACTACATCCCAAAAGACTAGGGCCATCCCCATCCCCCTCCCTTCCAGACCAACCTTGAGCATTCCCATAGCAATCGACTCATCATATCCTCTAGGCACTTGCCCATGCCCACAACTAATTTGCAGACCAGGCGCAAGATGGGGATCACTAAGAGCACACGAAGCAAGACCACTAAACCACCCCCCTCGACAGCACTCTAGCCTGCCACCCCTCTAACTTCCATTCCATCTTCTCTATTACGGGTTACCAGTTTGTGTCCCAAGCAGCATCTCTAGGGACCTGGACCGTAGGCCTTCCTATTGCAATAACCCCAGACCAACAAAAACTGATGCTTTTGTTGATTTGTATGAAGTCCTGAACAATCTGCCCTTTGTAAGTTGATCCTCGACTATGGACGCCCTTTGTAAGGGACCCCTCACTTGCTACAGGAGAGCACATAAGGGCATCAAGGGGGGTACCCCGAAGAGTAGGGTTTTGGGCGGAGGGCTCCCAGATGTTTGGCAAGAGACGAAGATGGTCATGGAGATTGTGTGAACTCTCTCCAGGAGATTGCTTGGCTCTCTTGCATATTTCAGAAGATGGATACCATCTGCGAAACTTGGAGTCTGGAATACATAAAGCAAAGGCATCCACCACCACGACAAACAACAATGGTTGGATCCATTCCCCTTCGGGACACCCATTCACCAGCACCGAAACGAGTGGGATGTGATACATCTCTTGATCTAAACCACCCATTCTAATGGATTGTCTCTTCAACTCATAAATGCCCACTGGAAGTCCCAGTCTAGACAGTCAGAAGCCTTTGTAAAATCCACCTCCCCATAAACATCATGGCCCTCTTTCTTTTTCCACACCAACAAAATCTCTGTTGCTATAAATGTGTGATCTACCAGTTGTCTTCCTAGAATGAATGCTAGCTGGAAAGGTCCTATAAGCTCCCCTTTCACCTCTTTGTGCCAGTTAGCCAAGGCGTTGGGTATGAAAAGGTATATAGATCAGGACAGCAAAATAGGCCAAAAATTCCCCATTAAAATGACCCCTTAACATTAGGTGGCAGAACCAGAGTGGCGGGGTTGATTCTCTTTGTTCCGCAGTTTCCTCACCAGAACTACACCGTGGCTATTACCTTCATCTTGGCCATCCCCAATAATACTATGAAGAATGTCGAAAAGCCATCAGGCCACGGCGGTCTTTCCCCATTCAGCTCTTGAATGGCCTCACGAACCTCTTCATCTGGAAGAGGTTGCACCAGCTACCTCTGATGCATCAGCATCTAATGAGTTGTTCTCCTTCTGCAACACCTCCACTTATATCTTGACCCTCTTCACGAGCCCACTGTGCTCCTCCGAGCATACACACAGTCCATCGGCCTCATTTCCTGTAGAGGTGCCTCCACTATGAATGCTTAGAAGGCCTCTGATCCCAGGTCTCTGCTACCTGCTAAGTGAGGTCCGTCCTCTACCTCTGATGTCATGTTGAAATCACCATCAAAAGACAGAGGCAGTCGCTGCAATTTCTATAGTATCCCTGCAAGCTCCCCACTACAGGATACCCATAGCATCAGGCTTACCAGGATGTAAATCAAACTGACAACCAATTGAAAGCCATCATTTCTCTTCACTTGTGCTGCCACTACAAAGTTACTTGTCCGCAAGTCTTCCTTAGAAAACAGCAACTAACTCCAGGCCACCACCAAACTACGTATGGCCCTACCACATTCACAACTAGGCATCCCTTGAAGAAATCACATCCCATGACCCTCCAATCCCATGCCACACATTTCTTCAACAAGGTCTCTAGTAAGCACACCACGTCATCTTGGTCAATGGATCTGCTCCGCGTCAACCCAGCTTCTGGCCCCCCTACCCCCTCATTTGTCTAGTGGGCCTTGCCTTCCCACTGCTTGCACCATGGGCAGGTCAGCCTCCTCCGGGAGTGTAGACCCATCTTATGAGGGGCCAATGCCTACATGCCAATTTGTCTCGATTTCTCTTCCTCTGCCATGGCCATCGATGACATGAGCAATCCCTTATTGGTCCCTCCATTGCAACAGGAGATGCTGTGGTGATACTTTGCAAAGGACTCGATGGTGACAGAGCCACCAGAGAGCATCAAAGTGAGGCAGCTCACCACTTCACCCTTATTCCTTCCCCACTGCAGCATGTCGGGTTGACAGATACAGCGAGGCAGAAGATGAGCTGGTCCTGCCACATGAGTGTGTGTCCACGGATCACAGCCTATAGCCTTGTGAGTTATGTCTGCCGCTATCCCGCACTGGAATGCTGCACCAGATGCTCCTTCCATTGTCGAACAGCCAAGCTTCTGAGTTCCCAAGCACCGTTGGGCACTGTCGTCCTGTCGTCAAGCTCCTGAGGAATTTGTAATCTCACCCTCGAGTGTGGTCGTGCTATGTTGTGTGACCCGCGCCAAGCGCAGTTTTGCCATCAAGCTCGGCAGACACTTGAGGGCTCTGCTGGCACACTGTTAATCTCACGAGCTCCCCAGCTCCCCCGGTACACCCATTAGGCCATAGAGCTCCCCAGGCACAGCCACTGAGCTCTCGACCACAGTCGGACTCCTTCCCATGCCGTCTACCTCCTGAGCTCTGCTGTCTTTCCTATCACGCCATAACACTCCCAAGGGCTCCACCATCATGGTGTTTAACTCATGGACTCCCAAGCCCTGCCGTCACCTCTGTTATCCACCATCTGTCATCCCTCGAGATCAAGCTGTCATGCCATCCGCTGTCTCTCCATTATGACGTCTCAGAACCCCAAGCTCCCAACGCACTCCCACCAAACTATTGTCGGAACTCATTGCTCCCATTGCCAAACTCCCGTCCACCACCCACCATCTCATCCAATGTTCATTATCATATGTTTCCAGCAAAAAAAATATTTTAAATTATTTTGTTCTTTTCAGCGCCATAGTTCAGGATCGCACCCATCAAGCGTAAGTTGAATGACTAAAACTGACAAAACAGAGGGTTTGAATTTATAGAAAATAAAAAGTAGGTTTCATGTAAAACAGAGGGTTTTGTGCGTGATTTCCGGAGGAGTTTATAGTTCTTTAGCAAAGAGGAAGGCAATCTACACTAAGAACTCGGCCCCATGATTGTACCTCCGCTTTACAATCCAGATCTGATTCTCGGAGTCAGCCACAGCAATGGAATAAACTGCAAATGACTTGGAGCTAATTTTTTCAAAGCACGCTCCGATTACCTGGATAGTTTCATAGAATTAAGAAGAAACAATTAGAACCCAGGTAATTAAGAAGAAAGAGAAAAAAGAGGCACTCGATGCAAGGATCCTGAGTTAACATTTCTGGACGATTTTTTAGTATCTTTCACATGTGATTGGCAGGTAACCAGAGTTTTTAGTATTATTGAAGCCTTATTTTCAAAAAATAATTGGCAGGTCATTTATTGAAACCTGATTCAAAAACATGGGGAAATTTGAGAATCTATAACTGTGGGTTAGCAATTGAACTTCTACATCAAAAATAAATCTTACCCGACATCTGATCTTTGGAGCAACAGTAGTTGATTCACCATGGGCAAGATATTCCGATCGGCTCTTGATACTAAGCCCTTCCTTCCCGCTACTGCATTGTTCTGAACATGAGCCATGGGAATCCGTAATTTGAGGTTTTTCGATTATAAATTTGGTCTCTGTATGAGATTGGTCTACTAGTGCAGAGGCACTAGTAGATCGTTTAAGTTGCTCCCTAACACTTCCTGCTTGGCGCGTCATGTCTGTCCACGCATAATTTTTGTCAACTTTGGACGGTTCCCTCATCAAATCTCGAGCAAGAGCTGTGTCATTAGTTCGGTGGGAACTGGATTTGATATCTTGACGCCTTACAACGGTTTCTTTTGGAATATTTTGGCTGGGAACATCAGTGCTAGGAGATCCCGCAGTCAACAAAGATCCTGATGAAGTCATCAGGGAAGTTGACGAGGTAACTGCTTTGACAATATCAGCACTCTTCTTCTGATAGTTTCTTCCTCTGGTCCACATGTTCTCAAGATTTTCAGGAGCAAGAACTTGAGTCCTTCTCTGAGTCGCTGCATCTAGAACTCTCGCCCAGTCTGCTGATTCCAGATCTTTCTGACCTGGATTTTGATTGGACGATATTGGCAAAGGTCTCTCTGAAATAGTGGACGTCATTTTGACAGGTTTGACCAAAGAAGAGTCCAAACTATCATTGCCTCTTGCTGCAGGATCAATGTTAATGTTAGCTCCTTGAATTTCCATTAGTGGAATGAGCGCTTTGCTCCCAGAAATATCCTCATTCACATTATTCTTCTGGCTGAGGAAGAGGTCTTCAATCAATTCATTGATAAACCTGAAATAAAACAACCGTGACGGCCAATTTATGATATTTTTGAGTCAATGGCAGTTTATGTGAGTCTTTCTGTTGCTAAAGATTTATGACGCTGATTGTTTGATACCAATTTATCTTGATCTACTCCTTGTTTTCTCTTCAAATCAGGTATTCTTTTGTTCCTGGATCAGAGTTACACCAGTCTCTTCATTCGTATGATCAGAGTTACACCAAATTTTTTAGAGCATAAAACTTACGGCAGAAACTTGTTATTTTTTCCGTGTACGGATTAATTCATCCATAATCAAAAATCAGCAAACATAGTTTTTATGATCTCACACCCTTCATGTACAGATTATTCCCATAAAATCACTGCTAAATTTCAAATAATCATTCTTTAGAAAAGAAGTTGTCTCTGCAACACTACCACCAATCAGAAATACATATAATTTTTTGAATTTTTTTGGCGTCTACAGGAGCAATCTTTCTGAAACTTAGTGACATCACTAATTCAAGAAGCTAATAAGAAAAAAAGTGAGGAGATTGATAACATCAGAGCCCCGAGATGAAATGACAATTTGATAGACGAGACCAATAATGAAAAGGGAAGAGCTCACCCGGGGCTGGCCAGATTCATCACGGGCTGCATTACCAAGCATGTCAGTAGTTCCCTGAAAAGGCATCTCACTAGCGGACAGTGAGCTTCTTGAGGCCTTAAGACTGTCGCTAAGATCCCCCCAACAAGCCGTTGAAGAACCTAAATAAAAACAAGCAAAAGAGAAGGCTTCTATCTTACATTAAAAGTGATAAAACTATGAAAAAACGGAAGTATTCTTGCAGTCACAAACCGCACCTTGTATTCACTTTCTGGAGATATTAGAGCGGGATGAAGTTCTTTTGCTGACATGAGGTGCTGCTTCAATTTTTCATCTCTTTCCTCGAATGAAAGGGTTCCAATAATGTCTATTCCAATTTCAGATTGGTTTCTTCTGTACAGATCTAAGTGATTGCCTACCAATTCTACCATATCCCTGAAAAGTAAAACACAATCAATACCACGCCATAAGCAATCTACACGATGACAAACTGAGAAAAAAACAGAAGATGACTTACAAAAGTAACACAAGCACCTTGTCAACAAGTCAACAAGATTGATCTCTTTTATCCGTCCAGATATTTCTCCAATGACATCCAGTAACAGACCCCGCATCAATTCTGGGCCATCTGTGTCTGGCGTTATAGAGGAATACCACATATCTTTAACGAAATCCTGCAAGAGCTTTTCAATAAAGCCTTTGATGGCGGATTCAATGGGAGGGGACTTGATTTTCCTCAGAAATCTGGGTATAGAAGGTGAAGTTGAAAGACGAGGATCATTGACAGGCAGTTGCCTTCTTGCCAAGTGAGATAGATAGCTAGGCTTGTAAGTTGGTCTGATTTTCCAACGAATCTCCACCTCATAAGATAGATACCGTAATGTAGAGAATATAAGAATTGCTAGAGGGATGTTTGTCCACAAGGATTTGCTTGTATCTAGAACAGCATGATAGAATCAAATAAGAAACGTGCATTTTCTAGTAAAGCACAAATGAATTACGTCATAAAAAATGAAAACTTCAAAATATCAGTGCCATTTGACCAGATTACCATTTACAAATCCATTACAAAAAAGGTACTTCATCAATTAAAATATTTTTAAGAGAAGTTTGGATTAATATCACAGTTGATATAAAATCACAAGCCTCCAGCGAGAAATTTCTTTCTGGAACAAAATAAAGTAGATAGTATTCACAGAAAAGGTAATGGTATTAACTAGTCGACGACCAAAAATGTGTCAATTGAGGAAAACAAGAAGAGAGCAGAGGATTCTTGCAAAGGATATCGTCTATACTAAATGTGTAATTGTCGGTACAACCTACTTTTATCGGTTATCAAGCAAAAGGTCGCATGGACAAGGAAAAGACTCCCTCAGGTTAAATATTGAAGAATAACTGACGCATCAGCAATCCAGGCTGAGTAAAAGAAAAACAGCAGAGTAATTTTCAACGTAAACTTTGATGTATGATTTGTCATTATTCAAAGAAAAAAGTTCAACATTCACAAATATCCCGACTGAAAGAAGTTAAGACTATTCGAAAGTTGGGAATAAATTAAATGCATCTTTTTACGGGATAATTATACATTTTTCTTTCAACTACACTGTAAAATTCAGATAAATGTCATTTCGCACGCCCAGTGACAGTAAAATAAACAAGAGTCCAAAAGCATCTCTGAACTCATATTTCAACTTATAGAAAATGAGAAGACAATAGCACCGTATTTCCCCAAGAAAAGCTGCTGAAATAATTTTCCTTCAAGAAATAATTTGAAGGAGAGGATAATTTTAGCAGCTGAAATAGATCTATCACCTTCAAGAAATAATTTAGCGCGCGGAATACCTTGGAAACCTTTAGAGAACTAAATCATAATTCAGCGGGATACGAAAAAGACACCAAATAGGTAAAGATCGGCCAAATGGACAGATAATTAGCAAGAAATCTGAACTATTTTTGTGATTCTTAATACAAAAAAAATTCTCAAAAAAATCAATGACCAGTTTCTTTCGGCCATGATGTAATTTTGATTAAACCCCAAGCCTATGACATGCAAGGAACAGCTTACGGGAGAGGAAGTAGGCGATAACAAAGATGCACATAGCCCATCCTACGGCCCTGACTTTCGCTTCCTCGATCAGATCTTGCAGCTTCTCCATCGGTTTCCCCATCCTATTGCCAAGCTCCGCCGAGCTCCTTGACGGGGGGAAGAACTAGAACGATCGCAGAA
Source organism: Wolffia australiana (assembly GCF_029677425.1). Taxonomy (NCBI): domain Eukaryota; kingdom Viridiplantae; phylum Streptophyta; class Magnoliopsida; order Alismatales; family Araceae; genus Wolffia; species Wolffia australiana. The sequence goes on from NC_135838.1 coordinate 22,268,740, forward strand.
GAATCTCTCTCTCATGAGTCTCATGATGTAGTCACGATCGCGGTCGGGTCGGGACAACGGTTCGGGTCGGAGTGCAATATAAACAATAACGGGTCGGGTTGTTCGATTTTGAAATTCAAAAAGTAATCATGTTTGTTCTTATTGATAATTATTTAATGCATTCTACGGCATTTTAATATCTTACTGCCAATTGCGTATTTCAGAATTATTACGTGTTAATTACTCAACGGTGAGAATTTGACCACGTAAGCGCAAAGTAACTTGTGCTGCTGTCACCCTCTACGCGTCTCTACAAAGTCATCGCGACTTGTTTCTCATGCCTACGTGGATCACCACGTCATTCTTGACAACTGGCAGGTTGTCGGTGCAGCCGCCACGTGGCGAGGAAATCCGACTGGACACCTTCCAACGGTTCAAGAACCGAATCCTTGAACAACGTAGGGAACGAACGGAACGGGACGGAAGGGCAACGCACAAGACCTCGCAAAAGACTCCAGAGACGAGAGACTAGAAATATAAAAGGAGAGTCAAAACAGTAGGGATCGGCAAATGTCATCCGTCACGGCACGCGTCACTGTGACGGACACGTGATGGATGGCGTGACGGTGACGGTGACAATGACGCGTGACGGGTTGCCTGTGACGGTGACGGGGTTGCCCGGACGCGTGACGTGACGAATAGTCCATCACGGATGACGTCTGTGACGCAATTTTAATACATTTATATTTTATTATTGAATAGATTGTAATAATTAAATTGTTTAATATGAGAGGTATGGTTTAATATGTTATGATAATCAAATTATTAATCAAACTAACTTATTTCTTGACTGAAAAATTAAAGTATATAATGAATAATTTGTTGACAAAAAAGTGAAGACATTTATATATTTTTTATATGCAGGTAAATAACTAATTTGTTGCCACCTGCCAGGGGATGTAAGAAATTTGTTGTACCAATTATTTTACTCACTGAGAAATTAATGATTTATTAACACAAAGTCCAGTAAAATTGAATAAATTTTTTTACAGATTTAAAAAATTTGGTTACATTAAAATAATGAATTATCCGAGTATAAGAATTTATTAAATTCATATCCTGTTGGGAAAATGTAGTATTTACTGTCTTATGTTTTAATATGTTAGGATATCAAAATTGATGACGTCATATAAGTAACTTAATATTTAAGTGCTTGGTTCGTAATTGAAATATTTAGCAAAAATATTTGGTCAAAATTAGAATTTTTTATAGCCTTTGTTTATTTATGGCCTTTGCTTATTTAATATGGAAAAATATGTCTCACCCCAATGGAAAGTGAAATGATAAACGCCAGGATCAGAGCAGATGGTATAATAATTTTAACATGGTATTGATATGATGGAAGATATGTATCCTTATTAAAATGTCACATTTTAATATCAAAGATATGTCTAATCTTTAAAAACTGTATTATGTTCCTTCACAAATTAAAAATAAACATTAATTTAGGTGACCAATCAAGTGTTCCATCAGAATAACTTGGTTCAACCTAGTCAACCATGTGAAAAAGATTTATCTTTATTTTTCTTCAGAGTTTTTTTTTGGTTTATGAAATAAAAAAACAGTACTCAAAATGGAACTTATGGAATAAATAAACATCTGAAAACCCCTACAAACACGGAAAAGTCATAGGCCATTCTGGAATTACTTATAAAATAAATTTGCAGAACTAAAATAAATTAATGCAATATGGTACAAAGGTTTCAAATAGCCTTTTCTTGTTTGATCCTAATATTCAGGCAAACCAAATGATCAATAATTCTCTATTATCGTGCCACGCCAAGTAGTCCATATTTTCCCATCTTCTCTCTATGTCAATCTTTTGCTAAACAGAGTCGCAAAAAATACTGTAGGCAATAGATAAGGTGCCTGACGATAACTATCTCCACACAGAGAGGTGATTTCAATCATTATTTTCCAAGGAGTCGGAAAAAAGATGCTCACTACTTTTGTTAAAAAAGTCCATATTTCAAAATTTAACAGACCTTAGATATGTTGTCCAACCATTTATGCAGGTTTTTTAAAAGAACATCCCACAGAAGGGCAGATGAATCATATTCTGCGTAAGTCGAACAAGATGATGAGGAAGATAAAGAAGAACAATCTGCTAATTGAGAAAAATATGTCAATAAAGTTGGTAAGAATCCTCGGAGAGATTGAAAATTTGAAGAGGTTGATATCCACCAGAAGAGCTGCCATGAGGTTCATTGCTCCTTTGGTTTTCCTTTTCGGGGGATAGTTCAAGGACATAACTGATGCTGTTCACCATAACCTAACATAATATATGCACTCAAAGGTGAAAAATTACTTCTCTTTCTCCTAGGAAATGAAGTTCAGTAAAAAATGCTAGGAATATACATCACAAACAGAAATGGAGAGGAAACTTCATGAATAAAATCATCAGACTATCACGCTTAAATGTAGACACATCCAATGATCTAAATAATTGAAAATTATAAAATAAATTGACCAATGTTGGCTAGGCCTGGATCACGATAAAATAATATATTATCCTCCTCATCCGTAAGACTGTTTCTTAAAAAAAATTATCCACACAGACTCGCATCGTCATGATCATCCTGATAGAAAACTATAGACGATGACAAGGACATTAATTTAGATAAATAAAATTTTTTAAAAAGGCATTCTAAAAAATGGTAATTATGTCATGATGGTCATGCCATGAGTGTTTTATTGAGACTTGAAAATAAAGAAAAAAGCAACAGATAAATCACATTAGCAGGTTAATAGCATACCTCATGAGCGCCTATTTCGGTCTCACTTTGAGCAAAAGATTTCTCAATCAAACTGTTATGGAGCTTACAAATCGTTGTAAAGTTGTTCACTCAGGATATTAGATGATTTGATCGATAAACCTAAATTAAGAGTTAAGACTTGCACTAATCTTCATCGTCAGGAAAGTCTTCCACCCTATCTCCATCGCACAGCTGAGCATTCTCGGCACGTAACCAACACTTCACTATAACCAGAAGCTCAATGCTTTCAGCACTTAGACGTGCCTGCTTGAAAGTGACAACTGCACGTCCCATCGAGAATAAACGTTCTGCTGGCGCACTGGTTACACATACTGAGAGGAATTCTTGCACATGTGTAGAAAGCCGACGGTAGGTTTGTGTACCAATACGTGCCCACCATCCCAATGTTGTCTCGTTGTCCTTCCGCCCTGTTAATTACAGATACGCCTCCAATTCCTCGGCTGGAGTTGGTACTCGCCGTTCCTTCTCTCTAGCTGGTGCTACGCCATCAATAAGTTTTATGATACAGTCCTCATCCTCGGGGTCGCAACAGATCAGGTCTTGCTCACCGTCTTGGGGCATAAGTCGGCGGACAAATGCCAGTGATTCCTGAATGCCACTAGAGTCAAGCAACGCTCCCTTGTTGAAAGGATCCAGAATTACAATTTTCGTCGTTGCACGGTTTTTCAAAATCATCCTCTCATATTTTAACATCTTTGACTTCATGCTCTCACAAGCTTGCGGATGGACGCAATTTGTGCGGTAGTCATCCTCGTTCCCGATGCAAAAATTGTAGACATATCAAACTTCAGCAAGATCTTGTCAATATGGCGCATCAGCGCCTTCAAGATACGGATCACTTCCACGACTCTCACTATCTTCGAGCCACTCACGTATTTTGTCGTCCGATAAAAGGGTCCTAAAATGTCGCGAAAGTCTGCCAACATTTTCCACTCCTCACGTGAGATTTCGATGTCCTTATCAGTCACCGACATGATTTGTAACACCATAAAATCGATGACTTCTCTCTTCTCCAATGCAGCATGCAACATGTCATGCGTACTGTTCCACTACATTGGGCAATCTAACAGAAGTTGGTTGTAATTCTTCCCCATGTCGTTGCACGTCTTCACGTACTATTGTCGTCGTTGTGTCGATGCTTGGATACTTGTCACTAACTGCTGAACACGGGCAATCACATCTCCCAGGACGAGGCCACTATCATGGCAGACCATTTCTGCATGACTTGTCGCAGTCTCTCGCGTGGCGTCCAAGTCATCTGTATCAGCGTCGTAATCAGGTTCATTCGCTGCGTCCAATGTGATGTAGTCAGCAATCTTAGGAGGATGTGTGGTCACTGATACACATAATGATTGTAGTGCAGCCTGGATGATGATGTTCAACACATGGGCGGCACACGGGACATGTCGGTCCTCAGCGAAACGGTGGTTAATCGGCTTCAGTTCCTTTCCGAGCAGCCCTACCATCCGCCTGTTGCTTGATGCATTGTCGGTAGTGATTGAACCAACCTGCATGATAAAATCGTTAGTCTTTCAATACGGTAGTATGAGCCTAAATTGAAGCCAGATTAGGAGCTGTCGACCTTCGTCTTCAAGCCGAAGTCTTCCAACGCTTGGATCACTATTGCTCTCATATTCTCGCCGCTATGTTTGCCGAATAGCTCGCGTATAGCATGTACACGTTCGCATAGTTCCCACCAGTTGTTCACCCAGTGAACCGTGATGCCGAGAAGACCACAGGAATTCTCGGCGATCCATGCATTAACCGTTAGGGAGACCCTGGGGACATCTGCTAATAAATGTACAAGCTTTCCCTTCATGTTCCCAAATAGCTTACGCGTCACATCCTTTATTGCCTTCGAGCCTGGCGGGTCAATTGTCATCTCCGCGGCGTACTTCCACATAATATTGAACCCCACGTTGCCTATTATAGCCCACGGGGAGTCCGTGAGACAGACGAACTGCGCTATAATCTCCTTAGTCTTTTCCAGCGTCTTCTTGACGGCACCACTATGTCCGTACGCCTCAGTTATTGTACGTTGATCGAGATTAGTCCCCTTCATCTCGTGGTATATTCTGCTATGGCTGCACTCCAGATGCCTCCAGAAGATGTTCATAGACCCGTCTTTTCGCCGCTTCAACCTATTGCACAATGGGTCAACTTTTTGGTCGCGGCATAGTAGGCACACCCACACGCCTGACCCTACCTCCGTGAAGTACCACAGTATTTCAGCCTTCCCTTTACGTTTGGGACGTGACGGCCCTACCACCGGTAGGGTCGTTTCTTGTATGTCATCATCCGAGGACTCTACGGCCAAGTCAACGCACTCATCACCACTTGGAGTGCCCATTGCCGACTATGTCCTAGGGAAACATGTGAAAGAACTCATTTATTCACTCATAAAATTATCTTCGAATGAACCAAGGATGCCATGCCCTCTATTAGCGTAACCGAAAAAATATTAAATTTTCAAAGAAGTTTCAACATCCAATCTCCATGTGTTTTACAGTCATTAACTTTTCAGCCTCCTTTCTAATAATGATATAATTGAAAGATATGGATGCTTCATCTATGATTTAAAATTTGCGTCTAAAGTGGTGAAACATTTCACATTTCACAAACATCTAATGAAACTGTCAAGTACTTGTAAGGCATTTCCGAGATTTTTCCACAAAAAATGAAAACTAACTAGACGAGCACATGTCAAAACCTTCATTGACAAGATTTATCTTAAACACGCCATTTCAGTCGGCAATAAAATCTACACAATTCATGGTGCTTTGATTTGCGTGAGGAAAAATAGTAGATGGACATAAGAATGAGAAAATAAGAGTGGGATATAAGAGTGAGAAACAAGATCAAGGAGAAAAAAGAACAACGAGAAGGAGAGAGAAATAGAAGAAATAAAAATAAGTGACAAAGAAAAGAAAAAGGAGAAGAATGAGAAAAAAGCGATTAGAAAAGAGTGTGGAAAAAGAGAGGCGAAAGAGAGTGGTAGAGAGGATTAAGAAAAAGAAAGAGGGAAGAATAAGAAAAAGAGTCCGACAGAGAAGAATGAGAAAAAAAACACAGAGAGAAGAGAGAGAGAAGAGAGAATGGGAGAGAGTAAAGAGAGTGTGGGAGTGAAGAGAGAATGCAAGAGAGGAGAAGAGAGAACGGAGAGAGTGAGGAGAGTGCGGGAGTGAAGTGAGAATGAGAGAGAGAAGAGAAGAGAGATGAGAGAGTGAAGAGAGAATGAGTGAGAGTAAGAGAAGAGAGAGTGAGGAGAATGGGAGAGTGAAGAGAGAATGAGAGAAAGTAAGAGTGGAGAGAATGAATAGGGTGTGAAAGTGAAGAGAGATTGAGAGATTGAGAGAGAGGTAAGAGTGGAAGAGTGAGTGTGTGAGAGAGAATGGAAGAGTAAAAGAGGAGAGAGGGTGATAGAGAAGACAGAGTGAGAGAGAGGGTGAGAGAGAAGAGAGTGAAGAGAGTGAAGATAGAATGAGAGACAGTAAGAGAGGAGAGAGTGAATAGGGTGTGAGAGAGAAGAGAGAATGAGAAAGAGTAAGAGAGGTAAGAGAGAGTGTGAGAGAGAGGAGAGTGTGAGAGCGTAAGAGAGGTAAGAGAGAGGGTGAGAGAGGTAAGAGTGGAAGAGTGAGTGTGAGAGAGAGAATGGAAGAGTAAGAGAGGGTGATAGAGAAGACAGAGTTAGAGAGAGGGTGAGAGAGAAGAGAGTGAAGAGAGAATGAGAGAGAGAGGAGGAGGATAGAGTGTGAGAGTGAAGAGAGAATGAGAGACAGTAAGAGAGGAGAGAGTGAATAGAGTGTGAGAGTGAAGAGAGATTGAGAGAGAGTAAGAGAGGTAAGAGAGAGGGTGAGAGAGAGGAGAGTGTGAGAGTGAAGAGAGGTAAGAGAGAGGGTGAGAGAGGTAAGAGTGGAAGAGTGAGTGTGTGAGAGAGAATGGAAGAGTAAAAGAGGAGAGAGGGTGATAGAGAAGACAGAGTGAGAGAGAGGGTGAGAGAGAAGAGAGTGAAGAGAGTGAAGATAGAATGAGAGACAGTAAGAGAGGAGAGAGTGAATAGGGTGTGAGAGAGAAGAGAGATTGAGAAAGAGTAAGAGAGGTAAGAGAGAGAGTGAGAGAGAGGAGAGTGTGAGAGCGTAAGAGAGGTAAGAGAGAGGGTGAGAGAGGTAAGAGTGGAAGAGTGAGTGTGAGAGAGAGAATGGAAGAGTAAGAGAGGGTGATAGAGAAGACAGAGTTAGAGAGAGGGTGAGAGAGAAGAGAGTGAAGAGAGAATGAGAGAGAGAGGAGGAGGATAGAGTGTGAGAGTGAAGAGAGAATGAGAGACAGTAAGAGAGGAGAGAGTGAATAGAGTGTGAGAGTGAAGAGAGATTGAGAGAGAGTAAGAGAGGTAAGAGAGGGAGAGGGAGTGTGAGAGTGAAGAGAGGTAAGAGAGGGGGAGAGAGGTAAGAGGGGAAGAGTGAGTGTGTGAGAGAGAATGGAAGAGTAAAAGAGGAGAGAGGGTGATAGAGAAGACAGAGTGAGAGAGAGGGTGAGAGAGAAGAGAGTGAAGAGAGTGAAGATAGAATGAGAGACAGTAAGAGAGGAGAGTGAATAGAGTGTGAGAGAGAAGAGAAATAGAGAAAGAGTAAGAGAGGTAAGAGAGAGAGTGAGAGAGAGGAGAGTGTGAGAGCGTAAGAGAGGTAAGAGAGAGGGTGAGAGAGGTAAGAGTGGAAGAGTGAGTGTGAGAGAGAGAATGGAAGAGTAAGAGAGGGTGATAGAGAAGACAGAGTTAGAGAGAGGGTGAGAGAGAAGAGAGTGAAGAGAGAATGAGAGAGAGAGGAGGAGGATAGAGTGTGAGAGTGAAGAGAGAATGAGAGACAGTAAGAGAGGAGAGAGTGAATAGAGTGTGAGAGTGAAGAGAGATTGAGAGAGAGTAAGAGAGGTAAGAGAGAGGGGGAGAGAGGGGAGAGGGTGAGAGTGAAGAGAGGGAAGAGAGAGGGTGAGAGAGGTAAGAGTGGAAGAGTGAGTGTGTGAGAGAGAATGGAAGAGTAAAAGAGGAGAGAGGGTGATAGAGAAGACAGAGTGAGAGAGAGGGTGAGAGAGAAGAGAGTGAAGAGAGTGAAGATAGAATGAGAGACAGTAAGAGAGGAGAGAGTGAATAGGGTGTGAGAGAGAAGAGAGATTGAGAAAGAGTAAGAGAGGTAAGAGAGAGAGTGAGAGAGAGGAGAGTGTGAGAGCGTAAGAGAGGTAAGAGAGAGGGTGAGAGAGGTAAGAGTGGAAGAGTGAGTGTGAGAGAGAGAATGGAAGAGTAAGAGAGGGGGATAGAGAAGACAGAGGTAGAGAGGGGGGGAGAGAGGAGAGAGGGGAGAGAATGAGAGAGAGAGGAGGAGAGAGATAGAGAGTGAAGAGAGAATGAGAGACAGTAAGAGAGGAGAGAGTGAATAGAGTGTGAGAGTGAAGAGAGATTGAGAGAGAGTAAGAGAGGTAAGAGAGAGGGTGAGAGAGAGGGTGATAGAGAAGGGAGGGAAGAGAGAGGGGGGGAGAGGAAAGAGTGGAAGAGTGAGTGTGTGAGAGAGAAGGGAAGAGTAAAAGAGGAGAGAGGGTGATAGAGAAGACAGAGTGAGAGAGAGGGTGAGAGAGAAGAGAGTGAAGAGAGTGAAGATAGAATTAGAGACAGTAAGAGAGGAGAGAGTGAATAGGGTGTGAGAGAGAAGAGAGATTGAGAAAGAGTAAGAGAGGTAAGAGAGAGTGTGAGAGAGAGGAGAGTGTGAGAGCGTAAGAGAGGTAAGAGAGAGGGGGAGAGAGGGAAGAGTGGAAGAGTGAGTGTGAGAGAGAGAATGGAAGAGTAAGAGAGGGTGATAGAGAAGGCAGAGGAAGAGAGAGGGGAAGACAAGAGAGAGTGAAGAGAGAAGGGGACAGAGAGGAGCAGAATAGAGTGTGAGAGTGAAGAGAGAATGAGAGACAGTAAGAGAGGAGAGAGTGAATAGAGTGTGAGAGTGAAGAGAGATTGAGAGAGAGTAAGAGAGGTAAGAGAGAGGGTGAGAGAGAGGAGAGTGTGAGAGTGAAGAGAGGTAAGAGAGAGGGTGAGAGAGGTAAGAGTGGAAGAGTGAGTGTGTGAGAGAGAATGGAAGAGTAAAAGAGGAGAGAGGGTGATAGAGAAGACAGAGTGAGAGAGAGGGTGAGAGAGAAGAGAGTGAAGAGAGTGAAGATAGAATGAGAGACAGTAAGAGAGGAGAGAGTGAATAGGGTGTGAGAGAGAAGAGAGATTGAGAAAGAGTAAGAGAGGTAAGAGAGAGAGTGAGAGAGAGGAGAGTGTGAGAGCGTAAGAGAGGTAAGAGAGAGGGTGAGAGAGGTAAGAGTGGAAGAGTGAGTGTGAGAGAGAGAATGGAAGAGTAAGAGAGGGTGATAGAGAAGACAGAGTTAGAGAGAGGGTGAGAGAGAAGAGAGTGAAGAGAGAATGAGAGAGAGAGGAGGAGGATAGAGTGTGAGAGTGAAGAGAGAATGAGAGACAGTAAGAGAGGAGAGAGTGAATAGAGTGTGAGAGTGAAGAGAGATTGAGAGAGAGTAAGAGAGGTAAGAGAGGAAGAGTGAGTGTGTGAGAGAGAATGGAAGAGTAAAAGAGGAGAGAGGGTGATAGAGAAGACAGAGTGAGAGAGAGGGTGAGAGAGAAGAGAGTGAAGAGAGTGAAGATAGAATTAGAGACAGTAAGAGAGGAGAGAGAGAATAGGGTGTGAGAGAAGAGAGATTGAGAAAGAGTAAGAGAGGTAAGAGAGTGTGAGAGAGAGGAGAGGGTGGGAGCGTAAGAGAGGTAAGAGAGAGGGGGAGAGAGGTAAGAGGGGAAGAGGGAGTGTGAGAGAGAGAATGGAAGAGTAAGAGAGGGTGATAGAGAAGACAGAGTTAGAGAGAGGGTGAGAGAGAAGAGAGTGAAGAGAGAATGAGAGAGAGAGGAGGAGGATAGAGTGTGAGAGTGAAGAGAGAATGAGAGACAGTAAGAGAGGAGAGAGTGAATAGAGTGTGAGAGTGAAGAGAGATTGAGAGAGAGTAAGAGAGGTAAGAGAGAGGGTGAGAGAGAGGAGAGTGTGAGAGTGAAGAGAGGTAAGAGAGAGGGTGAGAGAGGTAAGAGTGGAAGAGTGAGTGTGTGAGAGAGAATGGAAGAGTAAAAGAGGAGAGAGGGTGATAGAGAAGACAGAGTGAGAGAGAGGGTGAGAGAGAAGAGAGTGAAGAGAGTGAAGATAGAATGAGAGACAGTAAGAGAGGAGAGAGTGAATAGGGTGTGAGAGAGAAGAGAGATTGAGAAAGAGTAAGAGAGGTAAGAGAGAGTGTGAGAGAGAGGAGAGTGTGAGAGCGTAAGAGAGGTAAGAGAGAGGGTGAGAGAGGTAAGAGTGGAAGAGTGAGTGTGAGAGAGAGAATGGAAGAGTAAGAGAGGGGGATAGAGAAGACAGAGTTAGAGAGAGGGTGAGAGAGAAGAGAGTGAAGAGAGGATGAGGGAGAGAGGAGGAGGAAGGAGGGTGAGAGTGAAGAGAGAATGAGAGACAGTAAGAGAGGAGAGAGTGAATAGAGTGTGAGAGTGAAGAGAGATTGAGAGAGAGTAAGAGAGGTAAGAGAGAGGGTGAGAGAGAGGAGAGTGTGAGGGTGAAGAGAGGTAAGAGAGAGGGTGAGAGAGGTAAGAGTGGAAGAGTGAGTGTGTGAGAGAGAATGGAAGAGTAAGAGAGGAGAGAGGTGATAGAGAAGACAGAGTGAGAGAGAGGGTGAGAGAGAAGAGAGTGAAGAGAGTGAAGATAGAATGAGAGACAGTAAGAGAGGAGAGTGAATAGGGTGAGAGAGAAGAGAGATTGAGAAAGAGTAAGAGAGGTAAGAGAGAGTGTGAGAGAGAGGAGAGTGTGAGAGCGTAAGAGAGGTAAGAGAGAGGGTGAGAGAGGTAAGAGTGGAAGAGTGAGTGTGAGAGAGAGAATGGAAGAGTAAGAGAGGGTGATAGAGAAGACAGAGTTAGAGAGAGGGTGAGAGAGAAGAGAGTGAAGAGAGAATGAGAGAGAGAGGAGGAGGATAGAGTGTGAGAGTGAAGAGAGAATGAGAGACAGTAAGAGAGGAGAGAGTGAATAGAGTGTGAGAGTGAAGAGAGATTGAGAGAGAGTAAGAGAGGTAAGAGAGAGGGTGAGAGAGAGGAGAGTGTGAGAGTGAAGAGAGGTAAGAGAGAGGGTGAGAGAGGTAAGAGTGGAAGAGTGAGTGTGTGAGAGAGAATGGAAGAGTAAAAGAGGAGAGAGGGTGATAGAGAAGACAGAGTGAGAGAGAAGGTGAGAGAGAAGAGAGTGAAGAGAGAATGAGAGAGAGAGGCAGATGAGAGAGTGTGAGAGTGAAGAGAGAATGAGAGACAGTAAGAGAGGAGATAGTGAATAGAGTGTCAGAGTGAAGAGGGAATGACAGAAAGTAAGAGTGGTGAGAATGAAGAGGGTGTGAGAGTGAAGTGAAAATGAGAGAGCGTAAGAGAGGTAAGAGAGAGGGTGAGAGAGAAGAGAGTATGAGAGTGAAGAGGGAATGAGAGAAAGTAAGAGTGGAGAGAATGAAGAGGGTGTGAGAGTGAAGAGGGAATGAGAGAAAGTAAAGAAGAACAAGCCATTCATAAAATAAAGAAGAACAAGATCAAAACCAAACATGAGAGCTGAAGAGTGTACCTTATCAGGATTTGAATCCAATGGCCACTTTGCCAGTACCTTATCAAGCTCAAAAGTCCTCCAAGATCAAGTTGGTTTTTCTTTCTCTGAAAAATTGCTAGAACTTCATTGGGGCTCAAATCCTATTGAGTGAACATCAAGAGGCGAGGCATTTTTTCCAAAAATTTAGTGAGACATTCATAAAATAAAGAAGAACAATATCAAAAGCAAATAAGAGAGCTGAAGAGAGTACCTTATCAGGGATCATAAACGTCATCACCTCGTCTTCAGAAAAAGGAGGGATCTAAGGAAAGATAACACCCATTTAATTTCCTTCCAGATCAGAAAGAATATCCAATTGAAATGCGACAAGGTAAATAGAATAATTGGAGAATGAATTTTACATCTATTCCCTTTCCCCCAAAAATCAATAGAACTCAAATGGGGATCTAAGATGAAGATCAAGCCAATTTGAAATAACCCGATCTTATAAACTGTCAGCAATTATGCTTGCATGATTGTGAATTTTGATGCTTTCTTTGGTGAAGCACCGGGTTAGGGATTAATGCGAATCGGAGAGAGCAGGCAGAAGAACAGATCTTATCAAATAAAAAATGAACACAATCTGGTAAATTTTACGCGATTCTGCCCGCTGGATCGTAAAAGTTGAGGACTTTCTTGAGGAAATCACCGGGACTTTCTCTCTAGAGAAAATCGCACAGGAAAGTAACATAACGAAGATTGATTGCAAATCAGAGTCAATTTCATTTCTTGAGGAAATCTAGAAGAATGCAACAACTGGGGAATCCTCAGAAATGAGAAAAAACCTCGAAACGACCCGGATTCGGCAATTTGAACAAGAACAACCCCGTTACGCTTCCCTCTTCTCTTGGGTTGGCAAAAGGGGGTTGCGTGGGAATTCCTCCGGCGAATCTGGGGCGGATTATTCTAATTGTTTTGCCGGCGGATCCCTTGTCGATGAATCTCTCATCTCGATGAATCTCTCTGCTCCAGGCTTCAACCTAATGTCCAGGGGGGCTTCGACCCTTCTACGGCAGAGAAGAAGATAATGAAATCGACGCAGAGAAGAAGAGGAGAATATACGTTACATAGTAAATGAAATAATAACATATCATAAGAAGTAATAATAATAATTATTATTATTTCACATAATTTTGTAATTTCTGTCACTAATGACGGTGACGCCGTCACCGTGACGGTGAAGTGATGGAACGATGATGCGAGGACGCGTGACGGGTCTGTGACAGATTTTTTGAAAATCCTCAGACGCGTGACGTGACGGTGACGTGACGAACATTTTGTCACGTCACTGTTCGTCACAGCTCGTCATCCGTCCCGTCCGGGACGTCACGTCCCGGATGTGCCATTCCCTAGTCAAAAGAGCCAGACGAGAGAGATGTGAAGAGAGGGAGAGAGATGTGGGACAAGAAAGTGGACTTAGTGCAAATGTTAATTAATACCAAATGATAGTAATAAAATATTAATGTAGAAGGGGATTGAATCGATGAAGGATGATATCCCTAAATGAAATTAAAATATTCAAAATACACAAACAAAGTTTAACGCAAAGGGATTCATTAGGACATGCAACCACTCATAACAAATCAACAATCATCTCAAAATTAGGCGTCCCAAGGTACCCTGGAGAACAAAGCAAATATCTTGGTTATTCTGATGTTGAATATCTTTGATTGACATGAATCTGCAGCTCCATGGAAGGGTATGAAGAGAATAGGAGAAGGTGTGGGGAACAGATATAATGGGAGTAAAAGAATCGGGTGGCCAGAGATAAAGTTCACTTGCATCGCTAGAAGGGTGTAAATGAAGTATGAATGTGAACTCAAAATATAGGTGGGATACAGTATGAAAATGGGTGAAAATATAAAGAGGGGAGAAATGAGAGGCGAGATGAAGATTATGGGGGTGAGATGTGGGTGTGTGGTCAATGATGTCAAGGGCTAAATGTTAGGAGGACGACGAAAGAATATAAGATATGGAAGAAAGGGAGAGCAGAACCCAATGCTGAATTCAAGAGGTCGCAACAGTCACTTCCATTGCCATTGTAAACTCAAGCCAAAGTTTTCTTACAAACACACTTATAGCTGTTTTATAGGGAAAGAAAATATGAAGTTACAAAGCAATAAAATCATGGATGGTTTATGCAAAAATGGTAGAGAGGAAAGATTGGATTGACGGTGCTCGAGGAAGAAAATCGTGGGAGAAAGTTAAGGGAGAGAGGTTTTAAGACAAATCAAATTTGACAGTCATATATAAGAGAATAGAAGAAAGAAGATAATTGGGGAGGGAAGATAGTGGTAGAAAACTCAATAATAGTGGTAAAAGAGCGGATAGATATAGCGGTAATAGGCGGAGGAGAAAACTTAAAAGGGATTAGTGAGGAGATAGAGAAAAGAACACGTGAGCGAAGATAAAAGAAAAGATCTGGGGAGGAGAGAGAGGGAGAGAAAGAAAGAGAAATGGAGAGAGTGAGAAGAAGAAATGTTTCACATTTCCCGTCGTATAGTTAATCACTTGCAGCACACTAAGAAGATCACTCCTTATGATCACAAAAAAAACGGATGACAGGAAAGGTCCTAGTAAGGGTTTTGAGCATAACGAAAATTACATTTCTTTGATGACAGCAAAAAATGATATGGATAATTATGTTTCATTCAAGATGACTGATAACAGCAAAGAGATTGACAATGGGTCATAATCTGCCATGTCTCCAATCAAATCAGGAGCACCACTATGGAAGACAGGACTAGAAAATATAATTCTGGATCGTCCCGGACGTGGATGATGGATGGGACAGAACGAATTTCTTCCCGTCCGATGTCCAGATTCAGTGCAGGGACGAAGGATGGGACAAATTTCCATCCAACGGTAAGAAAACCGTCCCATCCTGTCCTCTCGGGACGAGTTTTCATCCCACGCGGGGATAAAACTGTCCCGTCCCTCGTCTCGAACAAAAAAAAACATAATTTATATATTTAATATATTAATATAGATTTTTAAATTTTTTTACGGAAATACGGAGGAGAGAGAATGCAAAGGGACATATGTACAATTATCTCTGAGCGGCGTCAGTTTGCACACGCATAGACTTTGATGTAATTCATCAAAGCGAGGCCGCGCGGCTACATCTCAAACCGTCGGATGTGAATCTGGCGGTTTTTATCCAGATTCATCTGTCCATCGTCCGAGACCTCCAGATGGATCGTTTTTTTGTCCAACGGGATGAAACCGCCCCGTCCGGTGGTCCACAAGATGAATTTATGTCCCGAATTTCGTCCATACTCTTGGATGGGATGATTTTCGTCCCGAGACGAAAAAACCCTCCCATCCACGTCCCTGCACTATACAAGCAAACCGTCACGCATGCAGACTTGATGAATTTCCCGGATGAGAAAATGTAGAGGAATAAAGAGAGGTCCAGACAGCAAAGGGATGTAACATCTCAAAGACTGTGTTGATGACTTAAAAAAAATGACAAAAAAAGGGGAATTACATGATTATGTTCAATATAGGGGCTCAAGTCATTACTTGAACTATTTATTTACTTATTTACATTTCAAAATATTTTAAAAAACTTTGTTGACACTATGTTTTATTCACAATTATGTCCTACAGAACTTGATCATTAAGTTTGTATAAAATATCCAACACAGAGGACTGCCAATCGATCTGAAGAATACACCCTTATACCTATCTATTCGTAAGTCAATAATGGAAGCATATATATAAAGCTGGTTTATCTAAAGTTCTTGAGAAGGATAATCAAAACAAACTTAACGCCCTCCTCATAACCCAATCGTCATCCTTCTCGTCCCGTACCGTCTGCTAGATGTGGACGTTGGTCGAGTAGCCAAATAAAAAGTTTAACTCTCGAGAAGCCCTGTCACTATAGTGCAGGAATGCGGATGGGATGATTTTTTGTCCTGGGACGAAAATATCGTCGTGTCCAATGGTTTGGATGAAATTTGGGACTAAAATTCGTCATGTGGACCAACGGACGGGACGGTTTTCATCTCGTAGGATGAAAAAACCGTCAGTCCAGAGGTCTCGAACGGGACGGTTACACGTGTACAAACTGACGCCACTCAGAAATAATTGTACATATGTCTCTTCGCATTATCTCCGCATTTCACTAAACACAGAAAAATCTATATTAATATATTAAAAATATCAAACGGGCTTTCTCCCTGGACGGAACAGACGAAAAATTCGTCCCGTCACTCGTCCACCAACTCAATCCAGACGTCAGACGGGATGAAATTCGTTCCATCTCGTCCATCATCCACGTCTGGGACGATCCGGAACTATACCCGTCACACGTCCGTTCAGTCATCGATCTTCATCCGTCCCGTCCCGTCCCGTCCTTTAGATCTGGACGTTGGTTGAGGATCGGAGTAAAAAGTTTTACTATCGAGCAGGAGCGTCGCCATTACTGCTGCCGCGGAGGTAATAGGCGATCGCCGGCGACGGCAAAGGTTAAGGTTGGAAGGGATCGCGAATTGGTGCGCAGATCGGATGGAAGAAGATAAGCAGAAAGATTCCGACGATGGAAAGAGCTCCAGTGTTGATGGAAGTGGGAGTAGTGGCGGAGGCTGGGGTCGATGGGGCTTGTCCTCATTTTCTGTGCTTTCAGATCTCCAGAAGGCTGCCGAAGAAATCTCTCGTAGTGTGCGTCGCTTCCATTGTCTCTTTTTTTTTTTCATCGTGGTGTTTATTTTTCATCTTGCCGGGTTACGAAGAGCATTTGCTTTTAGGGCTCATAATCTCGCGCTACGGTTGAGATGTATTTTCTGAGGAGCCTAATTATGTTATTTTTTACGCAGACAGAAGGGTTTCGTTTATCCATTTCTGTTCAAAATTTTTTTTACCGCAGATCTACGAGTGACTGCTCCACATGAAGGTTTTGAATTTCATTAGTTTTGTCAGTATGATGTGTCAATCCATCGAAATGTTTTTTTTAACCAATCGTGTAACTTAAACGCTTGAAGGAATAATTTTTTTAATATCGTCATGCCTCGTGGTTCTTGTTTGGATCGAAAATCTCCGTCTAATAATCAATTTCGGGGCGTCAGGCTGTTGAAGCTGCTAAAAATGCGGCCAAGGGAATCACTGAGTTGCCAACCGATCCTGAGGCGGATTCTGTTGAAGAAGAAGTTTCCCCCGAGAAGATTTCTGTGGAGGAGAACTCAGAGGATGATGAACATGATAAGATACGCAGGAGTGCTCTAGAGCGTTTGGAGAAAGCCAGCGATGATTCACTTCTCGGTCAGGTATGAGAAATATAAAAGAGGAACAGAAATTGATAAATTACAATGCTCTTCTGCCATCAATTATGATGTCTAACTTTAGGGCCGAGCAATAATCAGTTGATTAAATTGTCACTCCGTGGTTACTCTTATTTTCACTGGTTCTTTGATTTATCCGGAGTTGTCATCTTTACGGCATCCCCGTTGATTCTGCAGGGGCTGAAGGCGCTCGACACTTCTATGGAGACCCTCGCGTCTGGTGCATGGAGTGTGTTAGGCAATGCATGGAAAGGGGGCTCTTCTTTTGTGCAAAAGTATTTTCCGGAACTTTTACATGTGCAAGTATTTTTAATTCGGTCGCTATCTTTATTTCTTGAATTATTTTTCAATTCCGTTAGCGGAAGCTTAAGTTATCCTATAAAAACTATGCTGTAATTTCATGGTTCCCATTTCTTGTCTTTCATGGTTATCATTTATTCACATTGTGTTTTTAAATTGGCTAGAATTGGTCGTATTGACTTATCTTTTTCCACAGAGAGTAGAGTGAGAAATTAAACATTTTGCTCACCTATCTAACGTTTTCTATGTGTATGCGCGCAATATCTGCGGAATATTGACTTGCTCAAGTTTTGCCCTGTTGGAATCCAGGGGACATTTTTTCTTTTCAGCTATCTTAGATCATGTTATTACATTCAGCAGGAATAAACTGAGTAGCCGTTTTGTTCTGTTAGCACCGATTTCGACTGATGAAGTCAATTCAACACGTTTCTTTCTGGTAAGAGAAGAAACATGCCTTTCTTCAGAAAAAAAAAGAGAAGAAACATGCCCTGAACGAATGGGAAGACCGAATTGTTTAATTGAGCAGTCCAGACTCAAAGTTATAAGCTTCGTTGTGGCGTATTGGGTCTCGCCACATAATAACTTGACTAATTATTCCCCGCTGAGCCCAAAGATTGAATAGAAACCTGTCTTGTGCAGGTCCCTGAAGCCTCTTCCCTTCATTTGGTGCAAGCGAGACCCAACAGACATAGGAGACATATTTCGCAAACTTGACATTCATTTTTTTAGATAAACATATTACTTGGGTTTTCTATAAGTCTCCCAACGCTTTCCTGTATTTTAAACCAAAAATGGACTGCATGTTAATCCTTTTAGTGTGCGTGAATGTCCATCTCAGGCTCGAGCATTCTGCTGCAAACATAGCAGATTCTATCCAGCAGGGGAATCTGCCTGCGAATGCCAGCTCCCTTGCTCCTATCTTAGAGGTAGCTGTTATGGGCTTTATTTAATGAACACTGATTAATTAATTTAGTTTAATTATTTATCTATATCAACAGACTGGAAAAACATTTACAACAAAGGGTTTGCAAGTTTTGGAACGTGTGGGAAAGGAAACGATGGATCTCATTATTTCAGAAACTGGCCTTGATTCTGAGAAGGTTCCACGTCGGACCGGGGAAGAAGAAGATGAACAGTTTGAGGAAGTCACCTTCGACAGATGCTTCTATATTTACGGCGGCCCCGAGTATCTTGAGGTTGTACTTTTGTTTATTCAATAAATATTTTTTAAAATAATTAATGGGCTCATATTTCCGGTGACCGAACCCTTTGAACTTACTGTGGAGTACAGGAACTGGAGGCTCTTTCAAACCACTACGCTATGCTATTTAACAGAAAAAAGGGAAAACTACTATCAGAACAAAGATCCTTGTACGATGGTAAACTCAAACAGATCCAGCAGATCTTCAGGTTAGATGCAGACAATGAGGAAGTTGGGGATACAGAGAAAGGGAAGGAGATTAGATACCCAGGTGATGGGAAGAGCAACGAGATGATGGCCCTACGTGATTCGAGCGTCAACAAAGCCGCTGACTTGGCTGCAGGGTAAAAAAATCCACTCGTGAAATTTTTGTTTTTAGATGATCGGAAAATAAATTGATTTACTCTGGGCAATTTTAACAAGGATTTATTGATGCCTAGCAGGTTCACTGCTACACTTGGAGGCCTCACCAATCATGAGGTTGGCCAAAAAACTGGGGACAGACTCGAAACCATCCATTCGGAGGCCGTTCATGTACGTCAATCACTTCATCCAATCAATCGTTCTCTTCCCCGCAAAATTTAAATTTGAAATAGTGATGATAACTAGTTGTTGAAGAGCAACATCCTGCTTTCCTTGCAATCAGAGCTCAAATGAAGTGTTTACCAACTGCGCTAAAAGCCTATAACAAGCGCACAACTTTTTTCTCTTTAGTAGGATGAATTGTATTGATTTGGGGGTGCTAATTTTCCTGTTAAGCAGGATGTTGTTCCTCGGCAGTAACAAACAGTGAATTTTCTCATACTCACAGCGGCTCTCCGAACTCTGCTGCTTCGCGGTGAGCCAACTGCTGACTCTGGGAAAGTCTGTAATCTCAAGCAGCAACAAAACCCAGACCGGCGAAGAGGCAGACGCAGTCAAGATAGAGTGGCCGGAGGACTCGGTGCTGAAGGCGAAGATCATCAGAGTCAGCGCCCAGTCAATGACCGGTGACGTGGAAGCCGTCTCCAATAGCTTCTTGACAGGTATCTCTACGTCACCTTTGATCTAGCCACGTCATTTAATCCAAATGGGACTATAGTTCCAGATTGTCCGGGACGTGGACGATGGACGGGACAGGACAAAGATTGTCCCGTCCGATGTCCGAAATCAGTCCAGGGACGCGAACGGGACGGTTTTTTCATCCGAGACCTCCGGACGGGACGGTTTTTTCATCCGACTTGGGACTTCAGTTTAATTTTTTCTTTGAACAAAAGTTTAATTTTCTTTATTTTTTTTTCATGAAAGGTGTCTCAGACGTGATCGAGGCCTGCCTGGCGGCAACCGAGCCGGACGCGGCCAGGCCAGCGCCAGTCCAGGATAAAGCCCGGGCCGTGTCCGAGCTGCTCCGGGCCGGCCACATCAGCGCCGTGGCGAAGATCCAAGAGGCTCTCCAGTTCTTAGCGTACGTCGTCCTGTCCACGTCCATGCGTGTCCCATGAAGCTACGTTTCATTTGAGGAGAAGTAGAAGGTTCATTTGGGCTCCCAGCGGTCTCTGCCGTGCTACCTGGCGAGTCTCTTCTGTCTCTGTGGGCCTGCAGCCAGAGAGCAGAAATAGTGTATGAACTCAGAACTTCTAATGCTTTCTCTCTCACTTTCTCCCTCTTCCCAGAAGGCTCTGACATCGTAGGCAGCGGCGGCCTTCTTCGCGGACGACGGCGGCGCCGCCGGCGACTGCTTCGTCTGGGTTGACCTCGCCCAGTTGGAACATGAGCCTTGCTTTTAATTAGAGCTGGAGGACTAAAACGAATGACGCTTTTGAACGGACGGAACAAAACGGAATGGACTCCTGTTCCGATATCCGTCCGACGAATTTTTTTCGTCATTTTCGTCATTCGTCACTGTTCCGTCATCTTGACAAGTCCCTCATGTGTCCGTTTCGTCAATAGCCCATTGAAGTAAACGGAACAGAACGTCATCCTCTACCCCCCACACCTCGCCCTCCGTTGAAACTTGAGACAATCCTTTGTTCTATACCGATATAAAATTATGAAAGAAAGTAAGCAACTATGGATTTTTATTTAAATGCACATTAGAATTTGTAAAAATTTTCACAAATTTTAAAGTTTTCTAATCAATTCATTAATTGTCACAGATTAATGTCATCCACCGTCGTTTCGTCGTCATTTTCGTCATCCGTCAATCGTCACAGATGACTAATTTCACTAATGACGAAACGTCATCCGTCCTCCAGCTCTAGCTTAATTCTTTAGTAAATGGAAATGTGTGTTGGGATTGGTAGAATGAATATTCGCTGCGATTTTCTGCAATTCTGGCCGGAGGTTGTCGTCGGCGGAGAAGACGCTGACAACGCCGGATATCTCGATCCAGCTAAGGCCCGGGTCTTTGTCTATAGCCAGAGTTCTGATCCTTCTCCTGACACCGGCCATGGCGTCCCACTCGCCGGCCATGGAGAAGAGATTCGAGAGCAGAACAAGGGCAGGCCCGTCGTCCGGGTCTATCTCCAAAACCCAGTTCCCCGCTCGGACCCCTCTCGGCAGATCCCCGAAGAACACGCAGGAGCTCAGCAAGCACCGCCAGAGCTCCGCCATGGCGGACCCAAACGGAGACGATAAGATCAGCTCCTCCGCCTCTCGAAGAAGCCCGGCCCGGCTCAGCAGGCTGACCATCGAAGTGTAGTGTTTGGGCCCCGGCTGGAGCCCGGCTCGGACCATGGCGGCCCAGACAGCCCTTCCTCTGTCGACCAAGCCCCCGTGGTCGCAGGCGGAGAGAAGAGACAGAAAGCTGACCTGGTCCGGCTCCACTCCTCGACCCACCATCTTCTCGAAGAGCTTCAACGCCGCGTCTGCCTCCCCGTGCAGGCCGTGCCCGCCGAGGATCGCGTTCCACGTCTCCACGTCGGCGGCGGCGCCGCCGTCGAACACGGCGGAAGCGCCGCCGAGGTCGCCGTTCTTCGCGTACATGTCCACCAGACTGCTGCACACGCAGGCGTCGGCTTCCAGCCCCGTCTTCAACGCCACGCCATGAAAGGACTCGCCTTGCTTGAGCGATGGCAGACCCGCGGAGAAGTTCAGAGCGCCGCAGATGGAGAAGCTATCCATGGCGTGGCCCTCGGCTAACATCTTGCAGAGATAGCCGGCGGCGGCCTCGCCCTCGCCGCACCTTCCATGGCCGAGTATCATGTCCGTCCAGAGGACAGCATCCTTCAGAGGAATTCCCTCGAACAGCTTCCGGGCAGAGGTTGGATCTTCGCTCTGGAAGTACATCCTCAAAAGGGGACTCCCCACGAAGGGATTCCTCTCCAGCCCGGACTTCACCGAGAGGGCTTGGAGGGTCTTGCCGTAGACGGCCGGTGGCGCCGCCGCGACGGCGGAGATCACCGCCGAGAAGGTGTACTCGTCTGGAAGCAGCTCCGCCGTGGAAGCCCGCATCTCCTTGAAGAGCTCCCACGTCTTGTCTCCGTCTCCCGCGGTGGAGAACCCGGCGAGAATCGAGTTCCAGGAGACTAAATCCGGACTGCGGATCAACTTGAAAACGGAGCTTGCGGAAGCCATGTCTCTCCGGCTTGCGTACATGTCCAGCATTGCGTTCTGCAACGGGAGATCGTCGGCGGAAGCGGCGGCCTTCACGATCTGGCCGTGGACGGCGGCGCCGCTGGATTCTTCGCCGGACTTGGAGCAGGCGTTAATGGCGATGGAGAAGGTGAAGCCGGTGGGGGGAACGCCCGCCCTCTTCATCGCGACGAAGAGCTTCAAGGCCTCGATTGGCTCGGCGCGTTTCGAGTGGGCGAGGATGAAGGCGTTCCAGGCGACGGCGTCTCTGCTGGGCATGGCGTAGAACACTCTTCTGGAGCGGTCGAAGAGTCCGCAGGTCGAGTACATGACGAGAAGCGCGGTCTGGACGTTGACGTTGGAGAAGAGTCCGTTGGCAATGGCTCGCGCGTGGAGCGCGGTACCGAGGGCGTCGTCGGCCATGGCGGACGCGGCGTGTAGAAGGCTCGAAATGGTGGAAGAATTGGGGCGAAGGCCGGCTGAAGCCATGGATTTGAGGAGGTGGAAGGCCATTTGGGCTAGGGTTTGGTCGCGGGAGAGGGCGGAAATTAGGGCATTGTAGGAGACGACGCTCCTCTGGAGCATCGAATCGAACACCTTGCGCGCGTCGGAGAGGACGCGGCATTTGGCGTAGGCGGCGATCAAGTTGTTGAGGAGGAAGGGGGATTGGGGAGGGCGGCCGGCGACGGCGATGGAGGCGTGAAGGCGGCGCGTCGTCCGGAGAGCTGCTTTGGCGGCGGACGGGCTCTCCCCCGCCGCGGCGGCGGATTTCTGTAGCAGCGCCGCCGCCGCGGCGACGAATTCCGGCGTCATCGGAGAGACGGACGGTGCGCCCCGCCATGGCGAGACAGTTCAGAAGGTCGTCAGGGGGCGAAGACGAAGCTGTTCTTCCGCCATTGTTGTGAGTTCAGCGGCCACTGCTTTCTGAGGAAGCAGATCGTTTTTATATCATCTTGAGTCGTATTAATATTTTTAGTTGTAAGTTAGACCCATCAATGATCTGTTAAAACCATTTTTTGCGTTGCGAGTCAGTGGTTTACAAGGAGATTGGCCAATTTTACGTTATGTACATACTTTTTACATAAAAGTATATTGTATGGGTGGAGATGAGAATTATTCTGGCTTAGAGGGGTCATTAAGGTTGACGCAACCTTGGTACAAGAACAGTGTTGGAACATGACTTGAATTCACAAGTCTTATTCTACTTGAAAGAGCCAAGTTCTGAATCTACAAAATTAGCTTTTCCAACCCTTAAGTCGACAAGGGGTTGTGCCTGAATCCACAAGCATTAAAGCTCTCTCTAGCAAAGAGAACACTCGGAGTGGAGAACCAAGAGTTTCAACAAAACAATAGACTTCAATAATAATCCTTCAAGGGTACATGGGGACCTTATATATGCCACCACAAGTGCGGGGTCGTCCATAATGACTGTACCCATGAAAGACCAACTCAAAACATTGAGAAAAATAACTCTCACAAGCTAAAACAGAGGATAAGCATCCTGACAGGCCTGAGCAGAGATATCCTACTAATTCTAGGGCTGATAGAAGCTGTTAGTAGATATTTGTGTGACTCAAAAAGATTCTGATGGGACAAAACATAAGATATGCAGCTCTAACAAGATAGAGGAAAGATCCTGGCAGAAGAAGAATCTGTCAGAGGATTCTGTCAATTATGAATATGCCAGTGAATACTGCAAAGAAAATCTGTTAAAGATCATAAAAGAGAAAATCTGTCAAAGATCATATAAGAGAAAATCTGTCAGAGCATCTTGTCAAAGAAAATCTATTAGAGGATCCTGTCAGAGATATCTGTCAGAGTATCCTGTTAAATAAAATCTGTTAGAGACTTTTGGGGGGCTCTAGTTACTTTTTTGTAGATCCTATCAGTTCTAGAAGAAGCTTCTTCTTCGGCCACATGTTGCTAATGGGCTTAGAAACTAGGTTTCTAGGCTACATCAAAGGTTCTTTGAATCATCAACAATCAGAAACATGCAGAAAAATAAGATTTGATCTATTAACTAATATGGTCCTTTAGGATGAACTCCATAGTTAAGAGACATTAGTTTCAGTTAATGTGATATAGCATCCAATGAATTTGTGTGGATCTTAGCCTTCAAATGTGCACACTAACATGTTGTGGCCTAATGTAGCTTTTGTCTAAATGTCTGAATCTTTCAGAGTCATCAAGCAAATGAAAAAGGCGGAGCTAAAATTACTAGATGTATAAATTAATGTTGTCATTCAATTAAATTGGCTAGTGTATATTTTTAATATTCTTCAGCTTTTGTAAAAATAGGAGCCATTTGATCGGGGCCATACGCCCTATGACTTATTAGAACCCATGTAAACCAAGTTTGGGCAGAGTCGACCCAACCAATTTGTCACCTACCAATCCAATCTGTTAATCCACAATCTTGATCCACTGCACCAAAACTCCAACTAGCTCTCACATCAACCTACTCCCACGATGCATTAAAGTATTGGCCCAATCTGTTTCCCACTTGGCCTATATTTTTAGAAATAAGTGCAATAACTGATGGATATTATGTGGCTGTCAAGCCAATCACACCACCATGTTTATTAAAGTTCATTGAATAAAATCTTTACGTTCATTATTATTCCGGTGTGATGTTTATAATGAAGTTCATGAATATGTCCAATCACCTAGTGAATTATGATGAGATCATAATGTAGTGATCATTAGTCTTTAAACTTGTATTCTGAATAATCTTATTCAATGGATAGTCGAGATAGACATTGAATTATTTGGACAGAATATCACTAGTTGATCCTACTTATACGATAAGTATATATGATCTTATGGCTATTATTGTGGTGACACTAAGGACAGATAGTGAGTGCTCTTTGGAAAAGAGTTCACTCAATTGTTCCGTACGAATCCCTGAATGGAATTATATCTAAACATCAATCATGATGATTCATGTCACGGTTGTATAAGTGAATAACTTGAAAATTATAAGGTTAAATTGATGTATATTACATTACATTTATGTGCTTTAATGCCCATATTCACATGTTATCATATATAAATGGATATAAATAACTTACACTGTGATTTTATTATTATTTCTAATTTTTTAGTATTTTTTACATGGTATTTAACTTCAATGCATTGAAGAAATATTTTTACAGGGCCTAAAATATTTGGCTAAAGGTTGGTAAGGGTTTCCTAATTTTTATGAAGTTTTTTCATATTTTTATATAATTTTCTGACCATTCTATAGCCAAGAAATGATTTTACGACTTTAAAGAATATTATTTATTTATTCGGCATTTTAGAATGATATTTTTATTTATAAATCACGTGGCATCCACATCATTCACCCGAAATTCAGGCGAATGATTGGATGCGTTAATTTAAATTTTTTATTGGCTCATTATGGCATCGCAATGCGCGAGGCCATAATGAGCAAATCATTGCTTTGAAAAAGGTATATTTCATTTTTTTGTTTGATTCGCTTTGT
Source organism: Wolffia australiana (assembly GCF_029677425.1). Lineage (NCBI taxonomy): Eukaryota > Viridiplantae > Streptophyta > Magnoliopsida > Alismatales > Araceae > Wolffia > Wolffia australiana. The sequence continues at coordinate 22,294,047 of NC_135838.1, forward strand.
CGTGCATTTATGATATGCAGAGAATCAATGCATGTGGAATCAGTTAGTCACGTGCATTTAATGCGCGCGCTAACCAACACCATGTGCATTTATATAAATAAAAGGATTCACTTTGTATTTAATATACGCGCAGTCAATTTTATGCGTGCAATAAATGCACGCAAAAATCGATACCGCTTGTATTAAAAAATTATGGTAAGCTTACCTCTTTATTATTATTTATTCAAAAGGGCGCTAAATGAGGGTGACGTGGCATTTTCTTAACCATTTAAATGCAGCATTATGGAGCAATGATTGCCGCTTGTGAAAGCGTGCAAATACGTGTCAGAATGCGATCCGAGGGCGGAGAAAACAAGGAAAAAATGTCAGCCAATAGAAAAATGCCATTTTTTAAGAGAGATAAAATGATCCAACGGCCATGATTTAGCGCCAGTAAATCTGCGATATCTTGAGATCTAGCCGTCCGATTGAGCTGAAATTTTGAGTGCATGTTTGTCTTTTCTCCCTCTACAATCCATGCGGTTGGATTTTAAAATAGAGTTCAGGAAGAAGGCAAAATTCACTTTTTAAAGATCTGCCCAAGGATTTGGCCAGGAAAAACACGAGTTGCTTTGGAAGTCGACAGATCCTGATTCATCATTGAAAGTTGTAAGTTTCTAATTTGTATTTTGAACTTCTTCTTAAAAGATTCTAAAACGCCATGGCATGGGCGAAGTGTACATGCCCTTGAAGTTGATTTGAAATGAAATTAGCATTGCACTTTGATTTTGGTTCAAGATCTGATTTTTAATCTTTAGTTCTACATTTATTTGGATCCATTCTGCATTTTTAGATCTTTAGATTAGGGTCGAATTTCACTTTTTCCTCAAATTCTTCTACTTTCTCTCTCTAGGTTAGATCACCCATTTTATCTCTCTAGATTTCAAAATTGATTATTGAAAAATTCAATTAAACATATAAAATACCTAAATCAAAATTTTCATAAAAAAATTGTCCATCTTCAAGTCCAATTTGAGAAATCCCTTTCGTGCTTATTAATTCCCAAATTTTAATGCATATAAAGTGTCTTGATAAATCACCTTGATTTGAAGATTGGAAATTCGAATTGATCTGATAAAATAATCAATATTATCCTATCCAAAGTGTATTGACCAAAAAATATTAAAATCAAAATTAAGTTTCTACTTAATTTTGATTAATTATCAACATAATTAAACATAATTAAGTTCTATTAAAGGCAAAAATTAATTCATTCTTGAATTAATTGATTTGAAATTGGATAAAAATGATTGCTTAGTAGTGCCTCCTTGTGGTTCGACCCCTTGCTTGCTCTATACATAGTATTTAGTGATTGAGGGTTATTATAAATTTTATTGCACAAGTCTAAAAGCCCGAACAACGACATAATTAACAGACCAATTTTAGGCTTATTAATAAGTGATCCACTAACTTGAGACACCAAGGACATCTTGTGAATGGACAACTATATTTTAACTATGACTTACGAGCCTCTAATCATGGGATTTAAATAAGTCATAGCTCGGATGTAGTAAGAAGCTCATAGAGATGATTGATTCGTCAAGACGAGATCATTCGCCCTCGATATAAGAGGAGATTGACTCAAGGAAGACGATAAAAAAAAACTCCTTGCCAGGGTATTGAGGATATTGGAGGAGTTCTCCAATGATCTCCGTTACCCATTAGTACTAATTGAATGATGGATTAGGGTTTGACGATAAACCATACCCTAAGTCATTTGAGAGTCTCGCACTGACGATGGATTATACATATACGGTAACCGATGATGGTAAAGGTTCCATGAGAGAGTTCAAACACTATTCGGTATCTTCTTGAGCATGAGGTGTAGCTTGGCACCCCACGGGATGGAAACTTAACCTATCGATTGGGTTAAATTGATCCTTAGTTAATTAATCTATATATCGATATAGTTAATTAATAAGGTTAGCCAATAATTATTATTGGGCCACTAAAGTTTTTAACTAGAATGATACATTGGCCTAGAGGGTCACACGCATAAGGTCATATGGGCATTGGTGGATATATTTTGCTTTGTAGGGTTATTGAGAAAAATTTAAGTAAAATATAAAAAGGGAAGGGGCACTCATTTCAAACACCCATGCCAGCCAGAACATAGAGCCCCTCTCTTTCTCCACTCAACCAAGGAGAGTGTCTTCATGGTGCAAAGATCTTCAAGATTTTAAATAAGAGTTGAAGAGGAATATGTGGAGATCAATGTGCTGAGAGATCGCGTGGATACTTCTAGAGGCCATATGCGTGAACGGCTTCAGAATGGTCTCAGAGCAGCAAAGTCAAGGGTGGAACAAATTCCACACAAGGTACATTCGATGTTTGATTTTAAAGATTGATTATGAATCGATTACCAAACTTATGCATCCATGGAATCGTGTTTTCCATGAAGAAACAAAGGCACCGAACCCAACAACCACTTCTACTGGTAGGAAGTATCATAGTTAACCTAATCTCTTAAATCAAAATTCCTTTGCCAGTTGATCATTCAACCTTTATATTTCAGCTTGATCATCTCTGGTTATAATCATATCATCTAGTAGACAAGTAAAAGAACTAATTTATAAATAAAGTACGATCTTTATTACTCTGTTTATAACCCATGCACTTCATGGATTCGGTTACTTCACCAAACCATGGTTGTGGTGATTGTGTGAGACCATATAGGTTCTTATTTAATATGCACACCGTGTTTTGATTTTTTGTCATCCCTAAAGCCCAGGGGGATACACATGTTGATATTGTTGGGTTCTAGAGGTCTTCATCTGGACGAACATGATGATTCCATGCAGCGCAAGACTTCAAATGGAATCACAACAACATCAGTGAAACTATGAAATGAATCATTAGTACACGGATCACATCTATGATTTCTTTGATCATGGAGCTAGACGAGTTGAGCTGCTCTTGTGTGCAGCTTCTAGATGTATTCGTGCGATCCTCGATAAATCGAATCTCCTCCTTCACCTTAGTGAGCTCCGTTCAACCTCAGTCATCGTTATTACACCATCCATATTGCATCGAGAATAGAGAGGAGTCATGGGGAGAAGGGAGACGAAGGGGAGGGTCTGAATAATTCTAGCCTAGATGAATTTCATCCAAGGCCTTTCCTTGCTTATATTAAGTAATTATTTTTCTTAAGCATATCTTCCTACCTCCAACTTCCAAAACTTAAGTATATCTTCCGACCTCCAAAGACCATTTGCGCATGACCCTCTAGGCCCATGTATCAGTCTAGTTAACGACTCGAGCGGTCCAATAATTTTTATGAGCCTTTTAAATTAATTAACTATATCATCATATAAATTAATTAATTTTAGATTGATTTAACCCAATCGATAGGTTGAGTGTCCAACAGATGGGCTGCTAAGCTACACCTCGTGCTCTAGAAGATACAAAGGATTGTGTATCGACTCACACATAGAATTTGTTCATCATCGGTTACCATGTATGTATAGTCCCTCATCCACTTGACGCTCCTTGGAGGACTTAGGGCATGGTCAACAGTGAAACCCTAATCGGTCATTTGAGTTAGTACTGCTGCATTTGTTATTCTATCCAGATACTTCAATGTCCTTCTCAAGTATCATTCGAATAGGAATATTTAGAACACATGCTTAAAGACAAGCGATCTATGTATTACGATCTCATCATAATTCCCCAAGTCCGATCATTAATGAATTCACATTTTATGGTTTAATTAAATCATTGTTATGATTCGAGTTTCATACAATAAAGTTGTATACCTCACTTAGTATAGTGCTTAAGTAATGGTCAATCCTCAAGGAGCCGAAGTATTGAGATTAGGTTACTTCAATTGTGATGATAAAGAACTATATAATATTATAAGAGTATGATTTTAGGTGAGATATGGAGAATTCTGAAAGTTGAGAAGATGACAGAAAGTATAGAAATTGACTAAGTATGTAATTAGGTATACTAGGAGGTGTTTTAAAGGTTTTTGGAAAGAGATTGATGGTAGGAGCAAGAAATTAAAGAAATGAACAATGTGAGATTTTTTAATGTGTTTTAACAAGGCAATGATGAAACTAAACTAAACTGAAACTCAAATAACATCTAGAGTATGAACTGGAAGTAAAACCAAGCTTAGAAAAACCCAATTTGTCGCACATATCCAATTGTCACGCGCCAATCTTAGGCCGGGTGATGCTAGACTTGCTTTGGTCGCTTCCTTGCTTGAATATTTCCTCCAGAATCACTCTCAAGCATCTGATGATGTTATGAATGGGCCTTGATCCTCTCCTCTTCCTTTTGATAGCCTGATGCTGAGAAGAGAACAAAAAATGCAATGAGATAGAAAGAGAATAAAATGTATAGGGGTTCTTTTAGGGTTGATTGGGCCTTTTAGTCATTATATTTTTTATAAAATATTTAGAAGTCAGATTCACGATCCAACCATTTTAAATGAAAGATAAAATAATAGGGAAGCTCTCATTAAATTTCATGTCAGTCGGATAAGCAGATCAAAAGATATTAACATTTTAATTAGAATTAATTTTAGATGTTCAATCGTTATTAAAGGTTCACTGAGAGTGACTGGTGTCACGCCCTTATTGGGCGCAACAATGTTAGTCTCCCTTAAGCCAATTGCAGCACAAAATAAGCACATAATTGCATCGAATGACACACTTTAAGGTATTTATGCGAAATTTACATAAATGCAGTTTTTCATCTTAGAATTGGCATAATTTTGTGATTTCAAGATGAATTACTACCTAAATATGAGATTTTGATGCATGTTTGCAACGACAGATTCATGCTTATCCATCATGTATTCGTGGACTTCATTACAAGCATCACACATGTACTATAATGAATATGTTCTATTAATAAACATGGAAGGAGATATAGAATGTGTGATTGACTTGTTGGGCACATATATTTCTATCATATGTGGTTAAAGAATGTGGATTTGTGGAAATATTAATTATTATGTAATATTAATAAAATTCTCTTTGAGAGTGACCCAATAGGGTCTAAACATGTAGGACAAGACCTGAATTTGTGAACTAGGGACTTAATAATGACCAACCAAGGGAATGATTCATGCATCCCTAATTAATTGGAACTAGATGGTTGATAACATAAAACTTAATCAATAAAATTATGCGTTTATACTTCTTTTTACCTCTTATTTTTTGATTTGGACTAGCATTATTCTCCATTTAAGAATAAAGTGAGAAATTTATGATTTATTTCTTGAGCTCTATTTCTATATATTTTATTGATTTTTGACATTAACATTGTTTGAATCTTTAGGGTCAAGTGGATTTCTCTTATCTTCTTAGAGTTTTATTTGAAAAACAGGACTTAGGTAAATACAATGGTGTATTTGGGATACAAATAGGAAGAGAGGAGAAATCTAAGCCATCTAATAGACAACAAGAAGCGACTAAATACACAAGAAGCCCACTTTAGAAGCCCACTTTAGAAGCCCATTCAAACCTCGTTAATGACTGGGTCAACTAAAGGCAAGAATTATGGAACTAACCAACAATTTGATTTTAAAAGGCCTGTTTTCAAATCTGGGAAGGAGGGAACATGAGTCCAGGCTGGAAATCAAGAAATCATATCCCTCCAAACCCTTGGAATTAAATCTAATGGCTGGGAGGGTTAGGGTACTTTTATTTATTCTCTTCTCCCCTCTTTGTATCTCATCTTGGTTTTCTGCTCCCAACTGGTTGTTTTAGGCCAAGAACATCAGATTTATTTAATATATTATTTTCATACAAGAGTGTGTGAGAGAGTTTAACTGTGACCAAGATTCTTGGAGAAATAGCACCACTTGGGCCTTGGGGGAAGTCACAACAAGGTTTATGTGATCTTCTGAATTTGAATTATTTTAAATTTTCTCACCTTTTTATATATTTAAACATTCTAATGGATAGCCTAGACTTCAAGCTTTCCAACTTATCAAACATCACTCAAAAATTCCTCATGTAGAAAAAGTTATAGTGTTTTTAGTCTACTACCTACCCAGCGGAGCACAGTTGCCCACAAATTGCAGCCAAAGGTTTTATTTAACATTAAATCTTATTTCTTGCCCTAAAAATCCTCCAAAAGTTCCTTTAAAAATCACATTTAATTGTTAGAACTTATCGAAAACAAAAGAAATATGTATTCTCTTATTTAAAATATTTTGACTAGTTTTCATTTTTTCTTTGATTTTTATTTTTATAAAATACTTAAAAATACAAAAAATATAAATAACCTAAAAGAATTATTTTTAAAACTATATTTTAAATGCAATTTACTCTCTCATTAGTTGCTCCTTCTGGATTCAACCCTACCTATTCTAAGTAAGGAAAATTTACAAATATTGTTGCATAAATCAGAGCCTTATAATGACTTATTTAACCCAAATTCTGGTTTATCTATGGTGAAAGACTATGGAATCACAACTTAGAAGAGAAGGAACCACAAGATCGCAGAACCACTGAGAAAAACTCAATAATTATAATTAAACATCAATTATCTCAAAATGAAGAATGTACAAGGTACCTCGGAGTAGGGAGCTAATAGCTTGATTGTTTTCACATTGATTGACATTGATCTGAAGTTCCACTAAAGGGTACAAAAAGAACAATGAAGGCGTGGAAACGGATATGAAGGTAGAGGAATAGAAAAATAATGGAAAATTTTAAAGGAGAATGGATAATATTGGGAAGAAAATGAGAAGAATTTGGCAGGTGGGGTGAGGTTGTTGATGTGAGTGAAAGAACTGAGTCAATGAGAGAAGATGATCACACATAGCATGTGGAGGGTGGAAGAGAAGGGATGAATATCAACTGAAAGGTTGGACGGAATAATAAGGGAGAAGGGAAAAATATGTCAAGATGGGAACAAAATGAGAGGTGAGATGGAGAGTTAGGGTAAGATCTGGATGCAAGGTTGATGATGTTAAATGTAAAATTTGAAAAGGATGAGGGAATAAGATGATGAATTGAAGAAAGGGAGATAGGGATCCGAGAGGACTGATCTCTGTAGAAGACATGATAATTGCCAATGCCACTATGGTCTCGTTTGTTGCTTTTATTGCCAGAATGTCACTGCTCTTCAAATAAACAATACTTCATAATAAACTTCAAGGAAAAGGTGTTCTTACATACAGCCTTGTGGTCCTTTTAAAGACAAAGAAGATATGTAGCTACAAAAGGATAATGAAATGGGATGATTAAGAGAAAGTGGTACAGAGAAACGTTGGAGTGATGTGTACTTGGAAAAGTCAACAAGATTGTGGGAGGAACCTAAGAGAGGAGTGATTTTGAGAAAAGTCAAATATAGAAGTTGTAAAGAAATAAGGAAGAGAGAGAATTAGTAAAAAGTGGTGTGTAGTTGAGAGAATGAAAGAGCAGATAGCAAAAAAGGGAGAATAAGAGAAGAGAGAGAGAGAAGAAGGAAAAAGAAGAGGAAGAAAGAAGAATAAAAAAATCAAGAGAGAGAGAGCAAGGGGGAGGGAATGAGAGAAGGGGAAATGGTTAACACAGTTCCCTTCACCTATTGAACTAACCCTGCAGAGTTCCATGTAGAATTCTCGGCATCCATCTGATATATGTACCACCCTCTGATCGCAGTGAGAAATAATTAAAATTTCTAGTGTGTTCATTTTAGGTGCTGGGAAAAAGTTTCTAGTTAATCAATGGTAAATGTTTGATGTACTCTTTAGCAACAAGTTGGGCTTTATACCTATCATTATCATCTAGTTGACATTGGATTCTAAAATCCCATCAATATCCAAGTGGTTTTTTCTGTGTTTTAATGGGATGGAGGACTAGATATTACCCTTTTTAATGCAGTTCTTACTCCGGTGATGCCTTCAAAATTTTATATTGTAGTTTTGCTGTCAAGATGCTAGATGCGGATACAGATCCAATTCTAAAGATAAACTTTTGAGAAAGGCCCGTGAGTAATCAGGGATTTACATATGGCTGAATAGGTAGTTGAAGGCATCCCTTTCAACTACTATGTTAGCCAGCGGGCTATACGACTCTGGAGCTGCCTCCTTGCGATAGACTTGTTTACCAGATATACTCACAAAAGTATTCAGGTGTCCATTAACGCCTACTACTGATGCAGTTATATCTTTCTTTATTTGAGTGGTGGGATCACCTTGAATTGATATAGGGTATTGTCCACTTATGATTCCTTAATGTGTGCAAATGTCTCATATGGCGCATTGCTAGCAGTCTCAGCAGTCTGAATTACTAGTAATGGGAGTTCACTAGCATCTTTAGTTGGTATTCACATCATGCTCTTCTTTTGCATGACTTGATGTAGAAGCATAAAATGGGACATGTTCATGAAATATGACATTCATTGTCACATAATATTTATGTATTTTGGGATAACCAACTATAGCCCTTATGGACCATTGAGAAACTGGCAAAGATACATTGGAGGCTCAGATGTATCTTTCTGAGTGCTCTAGATTCTAACAGTCATGCAACATAGTGGTGTACATATGATGTGCATATATCAAATATAAGATAGATATTCTCCAAGTTCCTCATCTGGAGTTCTGTTCCCAATACTCTTGTAGGCCAATAATCTTACATGGGTGTCCTGCTCTGATACTATATTGGAACACAAATCATCAAACAAGGGAGAGAGAGTCCCAGCAGAAAAGCAGCCTCCACGAAGAAGTTGCACCAGGAACCCTAGGTAATCATGAGAGAGAAGCTTTGAGAGAAGAGCAGAGAAAAGAGGCAAAAACACTAATGTCATATTCCTCATGCAAAAGCCTGGCCTTATACAGTGTTATCATATCCATGACCTGTCATTGTGATCTGTATTAATTTGTTATGAGGTACAACATCCAAAAACGATAAGACATATACAAAACTACATAGGTATTGGGGTATAAAGGTAAAACTACAGAAAGCAGATTTATCATCACCAACACCTTAAAAGACGAGATTTTGTGGCATGATATAAATGAGAGAAAATTAATGTGGAATATGATGATTTTCTATTAGTGGCTTTCTTCGCCAAACCATTCTATTATTAGCAAATGTTCCCATATGAGAAATCAATGAGAAACACCATGGTTATGATGATCAACCCAAAATGAGGGATGAAATTATACATATTTTAAGGCCCTTTTTGCATCATTCTATTGATGTTACTTTCAGCTATATCTGAATATTCATCCCATGCATTAAATGGGCCATATTGGTAAAACAACACTTTTTAATGAAATTTCTACAAACTCGACAAGTACATTAATTCTTATTGAAAATGTGGTTAAAACATTATTTGAGTTAATGATGCAGGATGACTAGGACTGACGCGGGTGGGATAGGCTAACTCAACTAGGGATGGATAAAACATACCATAAATCAACACGATCAATTTTCGAACATTTAAATTCGGTGAAAATATTGATGGTGCAGCCCCTTTCCTCGATTGAGGGGGGGAGGACTGTCTTACAACCACCACGGTGAAAACAAAGCTCCAAATTCAATATCACAAACTGTCGATCACGAGAAGATTCAAACCTATTCAACTAAGTTCGATGGCGGTGGAAAAACACAAGAGAAGCATTGGATAAATAATACCGACACCAAAGAGGGAAGAATGGACCTTTGGCACAAGAGTAGTGCGAAGAGGCGATGCAGAAAGTTGCCGACGCGTTGTTGGCGGGATCGAATGACGTGCACTTTGACTGGGTGTCGCGGATCCAACTGTGCGATCAGTTGACGGGGGGTCAAGGGGGGAGTCTCCCCCTTGCGGGGTTCAGGGGAGCACCCCTAAACCTAAACGGTAGGCGGGACGACATGTGGCTGTGCTGGCGACCGTGGAGTTGGGTGGCTGCGCACGGCGTCCGTGGGGCAGGTGGCTGCGAGCGATGGCCAAGCGGTCGAGCGACGGTGCCGATAGTTGCACGCGAGGACAGAGTGGGCAGGTGGATGCACGGTGGGCGCGGGCGGCCAGGCGCGCGGTGGGCGCGGGCAGCCGGGCGTGTGGTGGGCGCAGATGGACAGGCGCGCGGTGGGCGCGGGTGGCTGTGCGCACAGTGGGCGCGGGCGGCGCTATGCGCGCTGAGCGCGGGCGATGCTGCACGCGGGCAGAGGCAACGGCGTGCGGCCGATGCACTGGCGGCAGCTACGGGCAGAAGATCTTCTCTCAACGGTGGCAGCGGCGGCAAGCAGTGGTGGCAGCGGAGAGGAGACTAGGGCAACTTTCTCGTAGAAGAAGAAAACTTTAATTCCAAAAGAAAATCACCAAGTAATTCAGTACAGCATCGGCCTATGTATAGGCCTTGGAGGAAAAAGAAAATTTAAAATAACTGTAAAATTCAAATCTAATTTAAATGACGCTCGGATCCCGGGTCCGAAGTTGGTGCTGGCGACGTGTCATGACACGGGACATCTCCTGCGGTAGTGGTGTCATGTCCAGTGATGGTGCGTGGTCGTGTGAGCCACCAGTTAATGATTTAATTCTTCTACGTAGTATGTTCTAGTTTTTAATTTGCAGGGAAGAAGCCAAAGTTGAAGACATGAACAAAAATAGAGAAATATAAGAATTCGAAAACATAAAAAATTGGTTTTAAATTAAGGCACCTGCGGTTGTGAAAGGGGCGCTAGAGCTCAAGTGCACTGCAGGCCGGAGAGCGCAGAGAGCTCAAGCCAGCCCACGTTCGATAATCACAAGTGTGTAATCAGCACATGGACGGGCCACCACAAGTCACACCCACAAGGCCCATAATAGGCCCACACAAGCGGCTCAACATTAGCGGGCCAAAGTCAAGAGTGCAGCCCGCACACGTGTGCAGTCGATGAGGTTTTTAATTCAATTTGCAGTCTTGAATAGCATTTATATAGAGAAAATATTCTGTATTTTTCCAATATGGGATTTTCTGAAGTAACAGATTTTTCATATTCATACTACGTCAGGCCGACAAGTGAGGAGATGGATTGCAACCCAATGGGCCAAGATCTTAAGAAAAGAAGAAAGAATCAATGAGCTGGCTTTGAGTCGACCCGGCCTGAAGCCCGCATCATAACGAGATGCATCATAATTAGTGTTTTATTTGGGATTTTCCAATCTCCATGAGGAAGATTGGACGGTCCACACTATATTTAACATTTAGTTTTTTTTCTTCTTCTTCTTTTTGCAAGGCTCTGGTTGGCTGTGGCAAATCACAAGGACGGAGGGACCCTTCGACGGATAAATCAAGTGGGCAGACGTTGATGGAGCATGTTGATGAGGAAAGCTGACATGGCTTGTGGGTGCACAATAACTGAAAGGGATCCACGGTGTGACTTAATCATAGCCGTTGGACTCCCTATGAAGGAGATCATACGTCTAGGGGACGATCCGCCCATCTCCACCACTGGCCGTCCCCTATGTCGGCCAGACGACAGTTTCCATCCACGGGGGACCGCCTGGGGTGGTCCTACGGCCCCTGGAGGTCCACCACAGCCAGAACAATTCATCTACAGCTGTTGGATGCCCTCCAAAGGGCTTAAAAAGGGCCAAAGGCCCCAACTTTAATCATACACCAATTTTAATCCAATTTTACTTACTATATCAAGCATCTATAAAAAATATTAATTCGAATAAACGATATAGTAAATATTCTATCTTATAACTATCTCACCTCTTTCTTTTACTTCTACTTTCTATCACTTTTAATCATATATAATCCTAATTTGTGGACTTTAATCTCAACCAGTTTACATGATAGAACTACAGAATAAAAAAATGTAATAAAAGTTATCAAAACAGAGATAAACTCCTGAATGATAAGCTTTGCCTGACCGTTCTCTATAATTGATATAGAAAAAATACAGCATCTGGACATTTGGATCATGTCTCAATATTTCTAGAACAGAAATGTTAGATGAAATAGTGGAACATCTGTTTTTTCTCCACTGAAGTTTTATTCGAGAGTTATTCACAGCTATTACCAGAGGGTAATTTCTCTGGATCGATCGTCATCTTAATGAGGAAGGCAGTCTCCAGAGCTAATTCCTGCAGTTCCAAGTACTTGCTCTCCTCTAATGTATCCGCAGCTAAATATAGTAGCTTAGGACGCTTTGGATCGTGAAAGGTGAGCTCACGAATTCTTGCAATCCACTTGGCTGCCTCCCACACGCCAAACCTGAAAGCCCAGTAGCAGGAGTCAATGTCTCTCTCTCTCCTCTCTAAAATAAGATTCATATTAATTAACACTCTGTCTTCAACGAAGTTAGTCATCACCACTCCCAAGTATTAACATGGTAATCTCCAAGACGAATGCAAAGTGATCATGATTATATCATGAGTTGCACAGTCAATATCAAAGAATGAAAGCTACACTTAGTCACCATTAAAAAAGTAAAATGACAAAGAGGATTCTATTACTCACTGAAAGCATCATTTATTGATTAAAGGATCGTAAACACTGTAATTTGTACAGCAACTTAACTGTTTATATTTACACAAAGTTGTATGGAACCCTTATAAAAAATAGTATATCTATAATACCATTAAAAGAAGTTTGGCATGTCACAACCTTTTTTAAAGGGTCAAATATGTTCTGTCAAACACCGAACAGAAGTATTGAGACAGTTGTAGAGAAGAAAACCAAATCAAGTTACCTGGTGTTGAATGATGATGTCACTAGCACCGCAGGATAAATAGCATCCTTCTGAATGTTTTCATAAGGGGAATAATCTTTTATGGCCTTGAATTCTTCAATGTCTCCAGGGCACCCGAACTCCTCATATTCAATAGGAGTAATGGGCAAAACAGGATAAAGTAGAGTGTTTAACGCATCCAAGAAAGGAACCTGCAGAACAACCAGAATAGAATCTCAACAGAGTCACCACAAGTACTGCATTATGAAAATATAAACGCAGGCCAAATCTTACCTTCAGAACAGCGGCACGGAATAGATCAGGGCACTTGTTGATGGCCGACGCAACCAGAAGGCCCCCGGCACTGTAACCGCATCCAGCAAGCTTGCCGTCTTGAACGATGCCTTTGTCAATAAGGAATTGCGCACAAGAGACATAGTCCTTAATCGAGTTCTGTTTCTTTGCCCCCCTCCCATCATGATGCCATTGTTTTCCTCGACCACCACTTCCTCTAAGCAAAAATGATATACATATATTGAGGGAAAGAGAGATAATAGTGTCTATAGTTAGAACAAAATTAGGGTGCAGACAATGATGAGTTCCTAATCTACAAGGGAAGATGACAAGTCGTCCTCATCATCGTCATTGCATGTGGCCAGAATGACAAGGATAAAATCATCATCAGCATCCTTCGCACAGATGGGGGGTGAAGACGATGATGATTCATCATCGTCCCTAGTCATCTGGAAGAGTAAAAATAGAGAATATGTTGATTGATTTGCCATCATCATCCGTCATTAATTTGAAGACAAATAATGATGAAAAACTCGGAATCATCATCATTATTCCAGAATAAATGAATGATCAAGACAATGACTAGTTATCGTCGTCCTCTTGTTCTCATCAAAGTGATGGCAAATCCTTAGCTGAATAGCCTTGACGTGCACTTCATTGGAGAACTTGGAATTTTGTGTAATTGGTCTACACTATTATGTTTTCTTCTCTAGACCAAAAAGATTAAAAGACACAGATATCAGGGTATACCTCACATCAGCGTATGCAACAACCCATCCACGGTCAAGCAAACTCTTTAACTCATATCGCCAGGCCTTGTCCAGAACTTCTCCATAAGCCCCGTGGCCATGAAGCAGGCCAGGGCTTCCCTCTTTCTTATGCTTACGTGAGTAGACTGTGGTCAATGGGACCATCACTCCACCTTCTGAAGGAACGTCATAGTAGTCGCAAGCATAGTACTCTGAAAGGCCATTCCACAGAACATCAGAATCATTTTCTTCGGCCAGCTGCTCATTATTTCTTGGAATTTCAGATAGGTCTAATCCTTTTGCCGCACGCTTTCCATAAAGAGTCATTGTCCTCTCATGAAAAATGTTTTGCTGATGGACTATCTTCCACTTTCCGTTGGACAAATTATAATCAACAGTAGCTACTGGCATCTGAACAGACCAGTAAAGACAATAAGATAATTATATAAATCCAAAGGAACACAAAAATCAATAATTTCCATCAGTTCTCTAAGATGGGGATCGTTATGGTAGAAAATTGTGGGAAAAAATTGTACAAGCTAGATAATTGTGACAATATCCTTTTTCTGGAAAATGGTTATGCAAGGATACTTCTCGTACCACGGGCGAGGATATTACAAACCGCATTGTCGACGTAAGGTAATCATAGTTGGTCCCCGATGAGATCTGTGAAACATGCTTCGGAAGTGGTAAAAATCGTGGGTTTAGGGCAGCTAAATGCACTGCTTCCTGCAAAAAAAAGATCACTTAAAAACTGAAGTTGAGAGTCAACTTAGAGATGAAATTTATCGATATTCCAGCTTAATCTAAATCTCATTTTCTCATTTTCTTAAAATAATCCAATTTAATTGATGATACTGATGACAGAAGAACTACAGCTCAAGATTTCTCTAAACAAATTGATGATACTTATACCCAATTATTTTTTAGAAAAAAAGGGAATTAGATCTCACTTACTCCAGCAGGAAGCGGAAGGCAAATTGAACACAGTCTCAATAATTTTCCCTGCCGCAGTGTAAGAACTAAGTGTGAGTCACAGAAGTCAACGTCTTCAATACTTAAACCAGGCTCCTCAATGAATACACCCTGCATGATTATAGCAAAATTGAAATCGAAAAGAGAGAGAGAGATGCGCTAAAAAGAGTGGCAAAATCTAGACCCTATCCTATTTTGTTTAGAGATATTCCATATTTTCACGACCATTACACAATAAGAGATAATTTAAGTGTTGCAAACCTCCCAAGCCCTTGAACTAGAATTCTCCACCGTACATCGAAGTAGATAATGGGAATCAACTGGCACGCCAGCCTGTGCAGCATCCGTAAACATATAAAGATACCCTCTATGATGTTCAACTATGCAGTGAGTTTTTGCCTCGCTTTCCCATATCAAACTCATCCCAGAGAACGGCTGAGCAGCATCAATCAAGAACACCTGCAAGTTTCTTGACACTGACGTGATTTAGATCAAGTTATATTGCAGTTTTGAAGTTAGAGTCTAACTTATACCTTTGAAGACGTCTCAGAGAATATGTTCACTGCGACAAAACGGAAATCTTTGGTATTCCTGACATTTACAAACACATTGTCACCTGATTCTTCCAAGATCAGAACATCTTCCTTTTTTGATCCGATCATGCTGCACAAAATCCTACAAAGAAAAATTATTAACAACAAGGAAATTTTACGATCATCTTGAAACATCTCAAAAGAATAGATGCTGTTCGTAGATCACTCACTTATACGGTCTCCGATAGTGGTTTGTCACAACGTAGAGCAAGGCCTTCCCGTCCATGGCCCATGCCATGCCTGACACTTGATCGATTTGGGGTTTATTCAAAGTGGAACCCAAATTCAAATCCCGAACATACATCCTAAAGGTGTCTTTATCTTTGTCGTAAAGAGTGTATGCAAGATAATGATGATCTGGCGACACTTCAGACAGCTCCTCGAAGGTATATCCTAGATAAGAAATCTGTTGCTAATGAAAACTCAACTTTTTGGCATCAAAATATCTGCCCAAACATCACACGAAACATTCCAATCCATAACGCATTCAACTCTTTTTCAATCACCCCACAAAATCAGAAAATAATCGACTGCCGTTTCCAAAGATTTGAAGAAAGCAACTGATTCTACAAACTAAAAACCAATCCTCTAGAGGGAATGGCAGGATACGGGGAAAACGTACTCAAACATGGAGAAATTCTAAGTGAGAAATTCCCACGAGTTCAGTAAGAGGGTAATAAAACACAGAGCACACGAGGAATTCAAAACTACTGAGATACATTTCTGTAACAGACAAGAATAGCATCTGCATAAACTTATAATTTTTTTTTTTCTCTGAATTAGAAAAGAGACACAAGCACAGAACTCCACAACGAGGAATCCCCACGAGTTCAGTAAAAAGGGAATAAAACACAGAGCAGACGAGGCATTCAAAATTACTGAGATAAAATTCTTTTACAGAGAAGAAAAAGCATCTACATCCTCTTATAAACAAAATTTTCTCTGAATTAGAAAAGAGACAAAAGCACAGAACTCCACTACCTCCGAAGCGATCAGCCTCCGCGTTATAATCAAGCAGTTTCTGTTCGATCCGCCTCCCGGCGTTGTAATCAAAGCCGGCAGAAGGATCGTTGTACGAGACGAACTCCTCATTCACGCTGGCGGACTGGCGGCAAAGAATCGGGTATTGCTTCCCTTCCTCGACGCGGGTGTAATAAATCCAAGGACCCCAGCGAACTGGAGGAGTGCAAACATCACTGGCCAAGCGAACAGCCATCTCCGACTGAAGCTTGAGCAGGAGACGTTCTGCCCCGAGCGAAGCCATGACATCGTCGGTGTACTGTTCTTCTTGCTCCATGTACGCGTCCATGTGACGGGTGGCGACCCCATCTTGGAGGTCGGCCATCCAACTGTAGGAATCCTGCCAGGTGAAGTCGTGGAAGGTGAAAGACGCCGGCTTTTGAGGCGGGCGCGGCGGCTTCGGCGGCGGCGGAGGGGGCGGGCGGCGGCGCCGCTTGCCGCCATCGGCTTCACGGGAAGTGAAGCGGACGAGAGGGAGGAGGGCTCTCGAGACTGCCCGTCGTCGTCGGCAGAGCTGAGACAGCATTCTGCATCTAGTAGCGTTCAGAGGAGAAGAGAGCAACTCGCATGGGTTCTGGGTTTTTGGAGTTTCACCTTCCTACAGTAAGGGATCAACTCTTATTCAGTGGAGAAGAGAGCAACTATTATGCTGACAGTAAGGGAACGGCAGGCGTCACCCGTCACGTCACACGTCGTGGAGACGGCAACGTGATGGATGATGTGATGGTGGTGGTGACTAAAGTAGGGGCCCCGTGAGAGTGACGGTGACGGATGACGAACTGGGCGTGATGGTGATGCAATAGTGATGGGGGCCTCGGATGAGTGACCTGACGGGACCGCCGCTGACGGCCGTGACGGATTTTTAAAAATGACAAAAAAAGCTTAAAAATCGTTAGATTTAAGCTTTTTGACGGCCGAGATTTCGCCACGTGGTGTTGCTAATTCGATTTCTTGGGATTTTCGAGAAAAGTCCCCGCATTAATTCGCACGCAAAAGGATGCCGTCTAAAGATACTTGGAGATATGCCCCTACAATTCTCCCTCCTCCGCATGGTTATTTTTCCCGTCACATGTGACAGTGACACCATCCGATGACAGGGACGTGACAGGGCCACCGCAAACCATGACGGTGACGCGAACTGTGACGGATTTTTCCGAAATCCTCGGACGTGTGACAGGATGGTGACGTGACGAAACTTTCGTCACGTCCCAGAGGTGCCATTCCCTAATGCTGAGATTGCTTTACTCATTTTGCAGCCTTGAAGTGGGATCTACTTTGCACTTTTGTTTGCCCTTTTGAACAGCCTTAGTCAACTTGTGATTTTTTTTGTGGATGATATTTAGATTTCATGGGCTTGTCTTCTGGATTTCAAAGATTGATGGACTACCTTTGGAGAATATGAGGGACAATGCTGAGGGATGAGATATGAGTACATTGGGGGGAATTTGTAATCAAGTTGAAGTGTTTGTCTTTTCATCTCTTATGTCTAGGTTTCAGAACTTTATGTACACAAAGTACTAATTGTTCAGTAAGTAATGTGGAATTATGTAATGAGATCTCTTGTCTGATACATTTACAGGTCATATTGATTTTTAGATTATTTTAGATGAATCCTACATGACCATTATGAGATGAAGAAGATGTTTATTGATGCTTACTAAGTTTTATTGGATGTAAAGAAGTAGGAGAAATGTTCAGGGTATTTTCATGATTTTACTTTGAAGAGAGAGAGAGAGGATTGTGATGCAGGACAACCATGGGGAGTGAGTCCTAGGCAACTCACACATATGGTTTAGCGCGTAGGGATGCATGGTCAATGTGTGGGCGGGCAAGGTCAATGCTCGCCCAAGGCGTGGGCTTAGTAAGGACAACATGACGGTGGTGGATGGCTAATTGGCAGCTCATGGGTGGCTCACATGCAGCTAGCATATGGCTCACTGATGACATGCATCCGACTTGCAAGCTGGCATGAGGTCAATGCAATGGAATGGGCTAGTCAATACACACGCAAGTGTGGTGGAGAGTGTGAAGGTGTCACAAAAGTGGCATGATAGGGATTAGAAATACATGCGACTGATAAGACAATACCATGTTCATTATTTTTTCATGTTCATTAATAGAACATATTCATTATAGTGCACGTGTGGTGTTTACAATAAAGTCCATGAATACATGATCCAACTTAGTGAATTCTCATGATATCAAAATACCACGATCAGTAGTCCTTAAACATGTGTACTAAATATTCATATTCACAGGATATTGGATGGCACTGAAATATCCAGATATAGTAACCACAATATACTCCCAATCATATGATGAGTATGGACTATCCGTAGCCATTAGTGTGGAGACACTAAGGGTAGATAGTGAGTGCTATTTAGAAAAAAATGTTCATTGAATTGATCTATATGAATCCTTGATTAATATTAAAGCAAATAATTAATTTCGTTAATTCACATAATGTTTGTTTAAGTGATCCTTCGACTTGAGACACCAAAGAGGTTTTGTAGACAAACAACTGTACTTTGAGTATGACCTATGAGTTCCTATACAACAATAAGTTTAGGAAGCGGATTGAGTGGTCAAGATGGGATCTCATCCACCCTTAGTATCAGATGAGATAACTTTATGACGATGATGTGATGGAGTCCTTGGCCAAGGTAGTGGAATATACTAGAAGACTACTCTCATGAGTTTTGAACATATCAAAAATAACTCGAATGATCGATTAGAATTTGATAGTTAACCATACCCTAAGTCATTCTAGGAGCATCAAGCACATGAGGGACCATATGTACATGGCAATCTATGATAGAAAGTTTCTATGAGTGAATCAATACACTCGTTTTACTTTTAGATCATGAGTTGTTGCTTGACACCCCACAGGCTGGAGAATGAACCTATCAAGTCAGTTAAATCGATCTCTAATTATTTAATCTATACGATGGTACATTTAATTAATTTGGAAGGCATTAAAGGTTATTGGGCCGCTAGAGTGGTTCAATAGACTAGTACATGGGCCTATAGTGTCATAGCCTTTTAGAAACGTCAAAAGATGTACTTATAGTTTACCAGTTTTATGAAAATTCCTCACTTGATATAAGTAGGAGAAGGCCCTGAAGGAAATTCACCCATGCTAAAATTGTTCACATGTCCTACCCTTCTTCTCCCTTCTTCCCTTAGCTCCCCTCCACTCTCAATATGATAGCAGCATCATAACAATGACGACGGAGCAATGTCAAGGCTTGTCAAGATGGAGGAGACAATTCAATGTGATGGGATTGCCTAGATACATCTAGATCTTGGACACATGAAGAGCTCAACAGATTTGACTCGAGGAGCTACGAAAAATAGATTTGATTATCGTGTAGGTCATTTGATCGTAGGTTTTAAAGTTTCATTATTATTCTTCTCATAGTCTTCCATAGCATGGATCATTTAAGTTCCATCTCAACCAAACCCTAAGAACCCAACAAAGAGTAGGTGGGAGGAGGCAAGTGGTGCAGTATGAGGTGGTAGTGGAGAGACATATGGTGTTAGGAACAACAAGATGTGGAGTGGACAGTGGGGGTATAATTGGACATTGAGTAGGGTTTAAAGTGTCATTATTATTCTTCATAGTCTTCCGTGGCATGAATCATTTATGTTCCGTCTCAACTAATGCCCAATATCCCAACAATGAGTAGGTGGGTGAAGGAGGCAAGTGGTGCAGCATGAGGCGGTAGTGGAGAGACATATGGTGTTAGGAACAACAAGATGCGGAGTGGACAGTGGGGGTATAATTGGACATTGAGTAGGGTTTAAAGTGTCATTATTATTCTTCATAGTCTTCCATCGCATGAATCATTTAATTTCCATCTCAACCAAGGCCGAATATCCCAACAATGAGTAGGTGGGTGAAGGAGGCAAGTGGTGCAACATTAGGTGGTAGTGGAGAGACATATGATGTTAGGAACAATAAGATGTGTATTTGACAGCGGTGGTATAAGTTGGACATTGACACCATGTCCATGTAAACAAGAGGAGAAGCACCGGCCTCTATAGGCAGTTTCTTATGGTGAAAACCTTCACATAGTGGTGGAAACTATGGGAACTAGCATTGACTATGAGAGTCTCCCCCATGAACTAAAGACATAAATATTTCAAATTTTCTTGAAAAAACAAAGGAGGTCCATGGACTCTTGTTGAATTAGAGAGTGTGGGAAAGGCAAAGGGAGATGAACATTTTGTTTCATGGGGACTGATTTCAAAAATAAATAAAACTAGATTATTTTTGCATTAGGTCTCATTTGCAATTGTGCCCCTCATCTCAGCTAAGGGAACGTCAGATCCCGTTGATTAGGTGGTGGAGTGCATATCTCCAAAATTTTCATTGATGTGGTGGACGTGTTGTCCCAACGAGGCTGTGAATTTAACAAATTGATGAACAAGATCGAGAAAATTAATGACCAAATAAGTATATAGGGAAAGTCAATTCCCCTCCCATTCTTCCTCTCCCACAACAAATCAGACCTTTCATTGCTCCATATGCACCAACTGGCATGCTAACACATGACAGCCACACCACACTGACTCTTCTAGGCTGTTGGACTATCCATGTGTTAATTTGATCTCTACCTGAAGGCCCTATTATCTTTAAACTATGCTCAATGCCATCTTGCCCAATGATTGGTTTAGCCAATTAAGAATTATTGGGCTTTTGTAGTTGTTAACTAGATCTATCCACTTTAGTGCATGGCCCTAGAGGGTTAGACACATAAGATTTATTGACATGGAAGGTTAACATAGTTCTTAAGTGAAAATGTTTTCTGGAAATTTTATTTGGTGAAAATGTATAAAAGGTTCAAAATTCCAAATTGAGAAATACCCAAAAATATCTTCTTCTCACTTGCTTCTTAAATGCCCTTCCCTTCCCAGGTGGCTGGAATGGCAAGAAGAGGATGAGGAGATATGAGAAGCCTAATATGCATGTATATCTTTTCTGC
The DNA here is from genome assembly GCF_029677425.1 of Wolffia australiana. NCBI lineage: Eukaryota > Viridiplantae > Streptophyta > Magnoliopsida > Alismatales > Araceae > Wolffia > Wolffia australiana. The sequence goes on from NC_135838.1 coordinate 22,315,298, forward strand.
CAAATCTGTGTATCCTAGGATGAGTTTTTCGAGGAACCAAAAAATACATGATTAAATCCTTGAAAGATGCTTCAGAATTTTTATAAATGTCTTATTTGATAACTATTTATTTTGTTGCATGAATCTCATCACAGTCCACTGCCTGTGGTTGAACCCAAAAAGTATATCAAGTTTCTCAACATTCTAACATGAAGAATGTGATGCAAGAATGGATGGAAATAGTTATCAGTATCTTCTATAAAAAGGTTTAAACTATTATGAAAATGCATTAAAAGGCTGATCTAACTACATTCTAGACAACAATGACAATAAAATGAATAACAAAGTGATGGATATTATGATTCCGTCAACCAAATCACACTACCATGTTTATTTAGGTTTATTGAATACAATATTTACATTCATTATTATTCTAGTGTGATGTTTATAATGAAGTTGATGGGGGGCTGATGGCGCGTCACCACCGGACGTCATCGAGCCAGCAGCAGAGGAGCAGCAGGACTTCCCCGACCCAGCACCCGAGGAGCCGGCACTACCCAGCTCGCCACCGAGACGAGTCCAGCCACCACGACGAGCCGCCGCAGCAACACGGGATCCCGCATTCCGTTACTCGGCATGGCGCGGACGCCGACCACCGGAGCACACCGACACCTTCGGTTACCTTATTCTATAGCTTTTCGGTTTTATCGTGTTGTCGTGTAGCGGGGAAGGATCCATATGAGGAACTCTTTCCCCCTTTTTATGTTGGGCCTGACAAGCCCGTTTTCATTATTTCCTTTCCTTTCCTTGTTTTGTTTTGTTGTTTTTGGACTTAAGGAAGGGCCTATCTTCACCCATATATAAGGGGAAGAGGTGGGCGCTTCCCCTCACTTTGACCTAAATTTTTGAAGAATGGTATTTTGAGAAGAAGGGTCAGGTCGTGGAGCAGAATAGAAGAAAGAAGAAGAAGAGGAGAAGGAAGAAGAAGAAGGGAGGAGGAGGAGAAAGGGAGAGGAAAGAGGAAAAGGAGCCACCACCGCGCCGCCAGCGCGCCCGCCGCGACGCCGCCGCGCGCCGCGCGCGCGCGCCCGCCGCCGCGCCGCCCGCGCCGCCGCCGCCGCGCCGCCGCGCCACGCGCCGCCGCCAGCCGCTGCCCGCGCGCCGCGCCGTCGCGCGCGCCGCCGCGCCATCGCCGCGCGCGCCGCTCGCGCGCGCGCCGCGCCGCCCGCGCCGCGCCCGTCGCGTGCGGCCGCCGCGCCTGCCGCGCCCGCGCGCCACCGCGCGCCGCGCGCGCCGCCGCGCGCGCTGCCGCGCCGCCGCGCCAGCGCCCGCCGCCGCGCCGCCCGCGCGCCCGCCGCGCCACGCGCGCCACGCGCGCGCCGCGCCGCCGCGCCGCGCCCACGCGCCCGCGCCACCGCCGCGCTGCCGCCGCGCCACCGCGCGCGCCGCCGCGCGCGCGCCACCGCTGCGCCTGCCGCGCGAGCCTGCGCGCTGAGCCGCCGCCGCGCCGCCGCCGCCGCGCCGCTGCGCGCCGCGCATCGCCGCCGCCGCCGCCGCCGCGCTGACGCGTACGCCGCCGCGCGCTGACCGCCGCGCGTGCCGCAGAGTGCCGCTGCGCCGCGCGCCGCCGCACCAACGCGCGCCGCGCGCGCGACGCGCGCCCACCGCCGTCGACCACGCCTCCCTGCATCGCTCGCGCTGACTGCGCACAACCGTTCCTCCGCACCAGTCAACCCCGGCGCACCCGACAACTCCTCCTCCGGAACCAGTTGGTGCGAAAATCCCGTCGCCAGCGCGGCGAAGGTACCTGCTTCGCTAGCCTCTTTACGTCATTTATTTCCGTCAGTATTCTTTCGTATTGCCTCCACCGCTCGGGTTAGATAGGTGAGTGGGACAGATTGAGAGAACGGCGAAACAAAGACGGCGTCTTACCTGTCCGCAGTCGGGGACGCCCGACGCGTGTGAGCATTCCAGTGGGAGTTACCCCATTCGACGGCGTGCGCGCCCTCGACCCACCTCGGACGACTTGGAGGGCTGGTCCGACCCAGCTTGGCGACCCCGTCCCCGCTCCGGGTTGGCTCTCATAGCTTGTCGGCGCGTTGCACGTACCGTTGTAGAACCATCGTCCTTGTTATCGTCATACATGTATTTCTGTTCTCCGCATATCCATCGGTTGACGTCGTGGACGTAACCCGATTATTTAGCGATACGACACCGAGTTCCTTCCTTCGGTGACGGTCGGACGCCGTTGAGACGACGTCCGGCATCAGGGGCCATCAAACTTCAAAGACCCCGTCGAACCAGTTCGTTGAGCGAGGTTTCACGCACAAGACCTAGCCTTAGGAGTACCCGACCTAGTCAATGTGCCATAAAGGTTTGATGTTAACTATCCGTACATTTTCCTTGTTTAGTAGGCCATGTATGTCGGCCGCGCATGTGTTTGTTTTTTTTTGTTCGCACGTGTTTGGACTGCAGTATGGACCTACACATTTTGTGTGTGTGTGAGCCCATGTGTGTTGCGTGTTAGGGGTCTTTCTCTCCTATTAGGGGCCCTAATTACTTTAATTGGGCCTTCTCCCCTTTATGTCTAAGGGGAAGGCCCATATTTGCCCCTATAATAGGTGGGGCCGCCCATAGGAGAGAAAAGAGAAGAAAAGGTTGAAAAAGTGAGTTTTTAAGGATTTTCTTGTTTTTCAGTTATTTTGAGTTTTTCCATATTTACAAAAATGCCACTACAAATTTGAAGTTTGAAAAAAAAACCTAATTTTGAACACCCGAAACGGCTGCCGTCTTTGCCATAAACAACTGTCGCCGACCCACCGAGAGACGCCCTCGCTTGACCGTAGTCGCCACCGCAGCCACCTCTCCGGCAGCACCCGCCACCATCGGTCGCAACTGCAAGGGTTAGCCGTGACCAGCTGCGATTGCCGCAACAACCGCGATGGCCGCATCAGCCAAAGGCAGCAGCAGCAGCCCGCGGTCGTCGTAATAGCTGTGGCTGCCGCAGTGGCTTGCGACGTGCTACCAAAAGAGAGAGACTCAATCCGTTACCATGACTGACAAGATGATTGAGCGGCCGCCACAGCCGGTAGTGACCGCCGCAACCCTAGCGACTACTGCAGCCCACCGCGACCGCCGTAGTTGTTGGCTGATAACCAGGCCACAGCTTGCCCATCCATCTAGCTCTACACTAGTGGTGCGCGCTACCGCCGAACTCATCGCCGGTGGCCTCGTCACCTTCGTGCTTGTCATCATTGCTCCTGCTATTGTTGTACCTGTTTCCCCATGCCGTCGGGTTCGGTGCCACTGTGCCTCGCCCCGCACTGAGCCACCGCACCTTATCACCGCCACGCCGTCGTGTTGCCACGATTTGCTACCAATGCACCATTGCCGCGCCCATTGTTGCGCCCAATGTTACGCTCGCCGTCGCGTCTACTCACGGCGGCGCGCCTACTCACAATACTGCGTCTACCTGTGCCATCATCGTGCCTACGTGCAGTTTGCCATCCACTACTGTCAAAACATACATCATCCCGCCTACTGCTACTGGTACGTTCATGGATTTTATTGTTGCTTTATCATTAGCAATACATCATCACTATTCGTCTCTGTTGGATGTACCCTCGTCCTTCCTGTGGTGTAACATGAGCCGTTCGATCCCAACATCCCTCGTATTACATCAGAAGTCCATGAATACATGCAATGACATAGTGAATTATGATGAGATCATAATACAGAGATCATAAATCTTTAAACATGTACTCCAAATATTCCTATGCAATGGATAGTCGAGACGTCATCGAATTATCTGGATAAAATAGCTAGCTAATCCAACTTATACGAGAAATATAGTTGATCTTGTGGCTATTAGTGTGGCGACACTAAGGACATATAATGGGTGCTCTTTGGAGAAAGAGTTCACTGAATTAATCTATACGAATCCTTGAATGTATTATACCTAAATGTCAATTATGTTGATTCATGTCACGGTTGTATAAGTGATCCACTAACCTGAGACACTAAGGACATCTTGTGAGTGGACGATTACATTTTGACTATGAGTTATGAGCTTCTATTCATGGGATTCAAACAAGTCATAGCTCGGATGTAGTAAAAAACACGCGGAGATGATTGAGTGGTCAAGACGGGATCATTCACCCTCAGTATAAGAGGATCGACTCAAGGAAGACAATGTAGAAAAATCCCTGGCCAAGGTAGTGAGGATATTGGAACGGAGTTCTCCAATGATCCCTGTTACACATCAATACTAATCGAATGACGGGTTAGGATTTGGAAATAAACCATACCCTAATTTGTTTGAGAGTCACATGCGGATGATGGATTATACATATACAGTAACCAATTATGTTAAAGGTTTTATGAGAGAGTAAAACACTACTCGATAACTTGTAGAGCACGAGGCATAGCCTGGCACCCCACGAGCTAGAAACTTAATCTATCGATTGGATTAAATCGATCCTTAGTTAATTAATCTCCATGTCGATATAGTTAATTAATGAGGTTGGCCAATACTTGTTATTGGGCCACTAAAGTTACTAACTAGAATGATACATGGGCCTAGAGGGTCACACACATAAGGTCATAAGGGCACTAGTGGATATATTTCACTTTGTAGGGAAGGACACTCATTTCAAGCACCCAGGCCAGCCAGATTTGAGAGCCCCTCCCTTTCTCCACTCAATCAAGGAGAGTGTCTTCATGGTGAGAAGATCTTCAAGATTTTCAAGAAGAGTTGAAGAAGAAGATGTGGAGATTCAAGTGCCGAGTGATATGGATGATACTTCTAGAGGCTGGACGCGTGAAAGGCTTCAAAATGATCTCAGAATGACAAAGTCAAGGGTCGAACAAGTTCCCTACAAGGTACATTCGATGTTTGTTTTAAAGATCGATTATGAATCGATTACCATGCTTATACATCCATGGAATCGTGTTTTCGTGGATGAATCAAGGCACCAAACCCAACACAACGTTAGGTTAATTTGCATTTTTATTCACAATAAATTCTCTAGACAATATCAAGATAAACTCTAGGATAGAAAATCCACTTAGAAAAGTAGGTTCAATATAATACTTTTAGTATTGGTTTCAAAAACTGATGTTAATATGTAATTTGAATGGTTCTTTATCTATATATGTTCACTTAGTAACTCAAACTCTCTTTTGTCATTTAACCATGAATAACTTTTGAGGATACCCCCAGTCTGAATAAAGTTCCACTGATCTATATTAAGATTCAATTAATCAAGTTGTAAGTATGCAAGTACATCTACAAATCTACACTTGATCTATCTTTTTTGGATGATTATGCATGACTATTTTTTGGGTTGTGTAATGTCTTAGAGTGATAAAGCCCCTTTATTTATGATGGTTTGATAATGGATGAGATTGGTAAAAAAATATTTGAATAATCCTCAATTTATGGTTACATTTTTTTTCCCAAGGGGGGGGATGGCTAATTTGTAGAGTTTTTAATGGAAAATAATATATGTCATTATTTGTTTGATATATCAGTGATTCAGTTATGAAAACATTAGATCAACATATTTTATAATTGTATGGCTAAAGTAATGTGTAGAGACTGACTTTTTAACTAAAAACGTCAGGACAAATTAGGGAAGACTAAACATGTTTAATTTTATGTTGTTGCCTCTAAATAGCGACCAGTCCATGGCACATATAATGCTGAACTTCTATAAGAGCCCCATTTCTGGAAAGAATCTAATTTGTTGACTCAAAATGCTACCCCTCAAGATCCACATTGTAATGGATTCATGTGTGTTATGTTTGCTATCACCTGTCAATAAATTGATGCGTTCCTAAGAAATCAAATCAGGATGATCCTTTAGATTTAATCAAGACCAACTCTAATCAAACTACCATGCACTATGGAAGAATCTCTCACCTGTACTTAAACATATCTCTGATAGGAAGATGTTCATAACACTGCTTAAGAAACACTACGAGTAAGAGTTTTCCTCTTTGGATATTTAAGGCCGAACTGTGGGAAAAAATGGGAGAGAGAGAGAGAGAGAGAGAGAGAGAGAGAGAGAGAGAGAGAGAGAGAGAGAGAGAGAGAGAGAGAGAGAGAGAGAGAGAGAGAGAGAGAGAGAGAGAGAGAGAGATGCAATGTAATACATCATTGCCATCAAGGAAATATCTCCAGTAAGAGAGAAGTCAGAAAATAGAACCTTTTTAAAATGCTTTATACTAGTCAAAAATGGTTTTGGGAAGTAAATAACCTAAAAAACTAAAGACATCATCACATGTTGGATCCACTTGACAGTTAAAAGACTTAATTTAGATGGCTGCCACTACACTGCTCAACATTGGATGGTTGCATGTCAACACCAAGAGAACGACAGGTTAATGAGAAATAAGGAGTAGACTTGCCAGCTGTCTGATGGGGGCAAATTATGAACATCAGAACAATTTCAGTTCCACATTTAGACTGGTTTAATACAATAAAAATTAAATGAAAACTTACAAAAATGTATACACTGGTTTAATACAATAAAAGCTAAAAAATATATTTGTACCCTGGTTTAATACAATAAAAAATAAAGCAAACTTATAAATATATATCAAGTGGTTTACTAAAATAAAATTAAAGCAAGCTTATGAATATGTATACACTGGTTTAATACAGTAAAAAATAAAGAAAACTTAAAAACACATATAAAAAATTTTAATACAATAAAATGAAATTAAATTATAAATATTTATACAGTGGTTTAATACTATTATAATTAAATCAAACTTATGAATATGTGTACAGTTGTTTAATACAATGGAAAATTAAATTAAAGTAAATATTTATACCCTGGTTTAGTACAATAAAAATTAAAGCAAATATTTATAATATATATAAGAGTAAGTCCACCACACAAGAGACTGTAGCTCTACTGATGTTCTTGGTGAGCGCATAGCTCAGATTGGCGCGCAGCTCTTGAAATGGCCTCTTCCGCCGCCGCCGCAGCGCAGTGCTCCGTTCGCGCAGACTTGTCCTTGCGCAAGGTGAAGTTCGCCTCTTTGCACCGAATTCTTGATGGGTTTTCTTTCTCGTTTCTTCTGCGTTTGGAGATGGTACAGTTTACAGTTTGTTCGCAGATTGGCGGTACGAGGGCTGTCTCAAACAGGCGGGTTGTTCGATGTTCCGCGTCCCCAGGTTTCGAATCGGGTCAGAAGCTCAGAATCGGCGTTCTAGGAGCCAGTGGGTACACCGGTTCGGAGGTGTTTCTTCTTGCCCTGATCCAGTGTTGATCATCTTTTGAATTGAATGTTATTAGCATGATAATTATGATAAAAAACTTATTCATCACGAGAGGGATCGTTGCAATTAGAGTTAAGAATTGAAATGCAGATAATATCCTGTCTGTGATTTATAAAATTACTTGAAAGTTCCAATCTCAGATTTTGGTGTACTGACACCTTGCTTTTCAGATCGTCCGGCTTCTTGCAAACCATCCCCTATTTCGGATCACATTGGTGACCGCGGATCGTAAGGCTGGGCAGTCGATTGGATCTGTGTTTCCCCACCTGATCACTCTAGTATGCGATTAAACCTCATCTGCAAAAAATATTAAGTTGCTTCGAACTACACCGTAACAAATTCTTGACATCTCTTTCTAGGACTTGCCAGACCTCATTGCGATCAAAGATGCGGACTTCTCAAAGACAGATGCCGTTTTTTGCTGTCTCCCTCATGCAACGACACAGGTCTTTTGCTATATATTGTTTTTCCATTGAGGAACACTCCTGCAATCTGATGTTTGATGTTATCATTTCCCATGTGAAGTTCTTTTCATGTCTTTGTCCCAGGAAATTATTAAAGGGCTACCAACGGATCTAAAAGTTGTTGATCTTTCGGCGGTAGGTATTTTCTTGGCTAAATCCCTCTAGATCATCAGTACATTTTATTTTATTTTCCTATTTCTTCAGGATTTTCGCCTACGCAATGTCGACGAGTACGCAGAATGGTATGGGCAACCTCACTGTGCACCAGAACTCCAGGTTCCTATTAGAAAAGAAACTATGTATGACTGGAAGAAATAATTATGACGTGAATTACTGATGACGCGATTCTTTTTCTTAGAAAGAAGCCACTTATGGCCTAACAGAAATTTACCGGGAAGAAATTAAGAAAGCTCGGCTGGTTGCCAATCCAGGATGCTACCCCACGTCCATTCTGCTTCCCCTCATCCCCTTGATTAAGGTTATGACTTCGTACTTTGCAGTTTAGCTCTTTATTTGTGATCATCTTAGGCAGATTTTTTTTGGCCCCTAAGCTGCTTTTCTTCGACATGTGTAACAAAGAATGATCTCGAAGATGGAAGAGAGGAGCTAGCTATTCACCGTACGAAAAACATGCATGAAAATATTTGTGTGTACATCCTCCTTTGGGATCTATGCAGCAGAGTTTCTCACCGATTGGATTTAGCGTTCAAGATAAAGAGGCTGTTGACGAATCATCACCGGGCTTGTCGTTTGTCCCTGGGCATGATGGCGATGATGCTCGTGACTTATCAATGTCATCATCACTCATCTACAGCTATGGATGATGCGGATTAGTTATTGCCATCATCATCCCAATCGCAGATAAATGGTGACAATGGCAATGACAATGATGATAGTTGACGAATGTAATTTTTTATAGAATATTTTTCTCTAAATGTGATTTATCTCGATTGAATATCTATCGGCATCTATCTTGACGATGACGAATTTGATGTCTCCCTTCAACTGTACTCACCAGCCTTTTACCTCATCTGTAGGCTGGTCTCGTTGGGTTATCAAATATCATTATCGATGCAAAATCTGGAGTCAGCGGGGCTGGTGAATTATGCATAATTTTCTTTGCAAATTTTTTTTTCTGACACATCTGTGTGACGAAATGGGCAGCTGAGAGTCTCTACTCTGGGATGTGTCAGGTCGTGGAGCTAAGGAGGCCAACCTTTATACTGAAGTGTCTGAGGGCATTCATTCTTATGGAATCACCAAGCATCGTCATGGTAGGAATCTAACTTATGATCTTTAAAATGAAAGAAAATCAACTTTATTGTTTTTCTCTTACAATTATTTATTTTGTTTCAAAGTTCCTGAGATCGAGCAGGGTATATCCGAAGCTGCCGGGACAAAAGTGACCATCAGTTTCACCCCTCATCTTATGCCAATGGTCGACCAACAGATCTAATTTTTCTTTGCATTATTGAACATCATTAGAGCCAGTAAAAATTTCTCAGATTTTCTTTTTATGCTATTTTTTTGGAAATTTTAGAGTCGTGGGATGCAATCGACTATATACGTGGAATTGCAACCTGGTGTCATTGTTGAGGACTTATACCGCCAGTTACACCATGCCTACCAGGTGCTACATTTCAATTGCCATTCATCTCTCTCATACCCATCGTCCTTTAAAATGCTAAATTATCCCTTTTTTCTTCAGTTACAGAACATAAATCTATTATTTTTTAGCAAAAGGCTCAAAATTTGAAGACCAGACAATTTCTTACGCCCATTGAAAGGCGTTTGGCGGATAAAACATGAAAACGTTGGGCAAAAGTTCATTCTTCCTCTTTTCCAATGAGCTCATGTTTGATATGCCCTTCAGGGAGAGGAATTCGTGAAGTTATTGGACAGGGGCTGTGTCCCTCACACGCGTCATGTCCGGGGATCAAATTATTGTTTCATCAATGTCTTTGAGGACCGGATTCCTGGCAGAGCAATCATAATATCAGTGGTATGTTGTTACCATCATAATCTTGTATTGCATTTGTGCTTCCAACTTGATAGTTTTTTTTTTTTCATGCTCTCTCTGACCCTTTGAATCCATGCCACAGATTGATAATCTAGTGAAGGGTGCTTCTGGTCAAGCACTTCAAAACCTCAACCTGATGATGGGCTCTGCTGAGAACACTGGACTCTTATGCGGAGCCCTCTTTCCATAGCCCATAGAAGCTCTCACTTGTCTGTTTCCCAAGCCAGCACTCTTTTTTTCTTATTTTCTCTTTATTAATGCGCATTATTTAGTGCCGATAAATAATTGTTTTTCTGATGGAGAGCATGCTTTGTGAAGAGCAGCTACAGATTGGTGACCCGCTGGGAAGACCTCCTTTGCCATGCAATGTGGATTAGTTTGATCAGTTGAATATCAAAGGGAAGTGGTATCAATACTTTATTGGGTAGGTATATCAGCATGGAGGGAACCAAGATTGTCCTGACTAATAATTACTACCTCCTTTGTAGCAATTCATAGCTGACAAGGCAGTCCATGATGGACAGGGCTTCATTGGATGTGCTTGAGGATTATCGCATGATGCAAGTGTGTCCTATAGGGAAAGAGTCTATGCTAGTGCATTCCATAATAGGGAGGTCTCCCTCAGCTAGGTTTGAAGGTGCGGATCACGTGACATAAGGCCAATAAACCAAGATGGCTAAATCTGCTCATAATGGAGAACAAGCAAAACAGAATCAACACCAACCCAATCTCTTGAGTCTAAGATATCTGCTGGACCAAAAAGAAGAATATAGAGTTTATCCAAATCTCACTAAGCCTCAACAGAGTAATCTCAGTAACATACTATCCAACAATGACGCTTTCAGAGAGATCGTGCCCTAATGTATGGCTTAATTTTTTTGATTAAATCCCAGCTAGTTTGAAGTAGGGATCGGGGATTGGATCTAATCCTTCGAATGGATTGGGCATTTGAACAATTGATTAATCAGGGATTTGATTCGTACATGATCTTCGCATCAGGTTTGGATCATATTTATCAATCCGGCCCAATGTTCGGATCGAATAGATTCGATTTGAACTCGCAGCTCGGATGGATAGGATCGAATAGTTCAAATTAATAACAGAAACAAAATAATATATAATAAATGAAATGAGATTGAAACAAGAGAGAGAAAATGCGAGAGAGAGAACATGCAAGAGAGAGAGAAGAAGAAGAAATAGAGAGCAAGAGAGAACGAGAGATATGAAGAGATAGAGAGAGAGAGGGCGCGCAAAAGAAGAGTGTTGAAGATCTTGAATTCCGATGAAATAAGAGAAAGAAAAAAGAAGAAGAAGAGAGAAGACACCAAGGCAAGCTTTAATTAGATCGTTGTATTCATCCGTGCTGTTACAATTAGATTGGTTGGTATTTATAATATAAAATGATACTACATATAGAAATCATCTGTTTTAATCATATCCATTATAACTGGCATACCGGCTATATTAAAACAAAACTGAACCGTCGGATGAAACAAAACTGTTTCCTATTCTACGCTTTTAATCCTAGCCATCTAGATTTGATCCTAACTATGTGGATTCCTAGATTTGATCGTAGCTGTCTATTTCTCTTAACAAGTATAAGATACGTGAAATTTTTACTGACTAATCTTTTAAGGTCCCTATTGGTGTGGCCATTGCACTTTCGTGCTGACAGCCGAGTTGGCACTCCTCAATAAAGAGAACCAGAGGAAGAGAGAGAACCAGAAGAGGAAGAAAGAGAGCTTGCGAGAAAAGAGATCACCTGAGCGAGAGAGAAGGGAGAGAACGAAAGAGAGAGAGAGAACAGGAAAGAACGCACGAGAAAGAGAGACCAAATGAGATAGATAAAGAGAGAAAATGTGAGCACAAAAAGAGACCAAGCGAGAGCAAGAGAACGAGAGAGAGAGAGAGCCACTGGGAGAGATAGAACGAGAGAGAGAGAGCCATAGGGACAGAGAAAGAGCCACATGGAGAGATAGAACGAGACAGAGAGAGAGCCACTGGGAGAGATAGAACGGAACAGACAGAGAGCCACAGGGAGAGATAGAACGGAACAGAGAGAGAGCCACAGGGAGAGATAGAACGGGACAGAGAGAGAGCCATGATGAGGAGTCAACGACTTGCCAAATGGAAGTGGCCGAAAAGGGACCTTAACCAAGAATAGTTAGTAATAAATGGACTTATATAATTTTACTTGTTAGAGATTAGATTGTTAGGATTTCATATAAGTTCTAACATAGATAGGATTCAACATAGATATCGTTGAACATAGATAGGAATGAACGGCCTAGATTAGATCCAGAGTAGCCGTTATAAACCATTATAACGGCTTTGATTATAACAGAAACATTTAAATACGCATAGGAATGAATGGCTAAGATTAAATCCAGAGTAGCTGATAAACCATTATAACGGCTATGATTATAACGAACTATATACGTTACTATCTTATATTATAAATACCAACCTTGTTAAATCATTTTGATATAGGAATACAACGATCTTAAAGTCGTGTCTCGGTGTTCTCTTCCCTTCTTCTTGAATCTTTGAAGCAAGATCAAACATTTACATGGTATCAGAGCCCGAATCAGAGATCAAGATGGGTGGGGAAAGTTCTACAACCGTCACGCCCATAGGATCTACAGTCGGAATAAGTGCCGCAACTGCAGGACAAGTCCCAGCTGCAATTCCTCTGGGAATTACAATTCATCCAAAATTGAGCAGCGATAACTACCAGATGTGGAAGGGATCCATCATTCCAATTCTACATGGGTAAGATTTAATGAAATTTGTTGAAGGAGTTTCACTTCCAATTTCAATTGCACATGCAAATGGGAACATAGTCGAAAATCCCAAATTCAAGAAGTGGTGGAGAATAGATCAGCAGGTTTTGGGTTTTCTCCATCAGACTATTTCCAAATATGTGCTACCCTACATAAATAAAGCAAGGTCTTCACACGAAGCATGGGGAAAGCTGGAGAATTCATTCATTGGTTGGAATCAAGTAAGAATTATGGAGCTTCAATGACAACTACACAACATGAAGCAAGGTACATGGTCAATTGAGGAATATATTCTCCATTTTAAAACTGTGACTAAATCACTTGAGCAAATGGGTTATTCAATTCATGAGTCATCTGCTACTTATACATTCCTAAGAGGATTAGGATCAACATATACCCAACATTTGAAATTCGATGAAATTTTTACTAACCTGAAGGCTCATGGAGCATTCTTAAGCTTTGAACAGAGGATGACAAGAATTCTATTCCACCAATGGAAAACAATTTGCAAATACAAATAAGTCAGCAAGGATACAGTTATCCGAAGAAGGACTACATCCAAAATAGGAACTATTTTCAAAGTCGAGGATGAGGAAGAGGGAGAAACCAAAGATTTCAGCCGAGATGTCAAATTTGCTCACAATTCGGACACAGGGCCAGAGGTTGTCCAGAATTTCAAAGCTCCAAGTCTGTGCACCTGATAAGCCTAAAAATGCACGTAAAGATGTCGTTGATTTTGGATTTAGACTTATACAATAAAATTTATAATTTCCCTTATTCACTAAATGTAAAATACAGAGCTAGTAAGGGGTCGAACCACAGGGAGGCAACAAATGAGAATTTTTATCCAATATCAATGAATTAATTCAAAGATGATTTAATTTTGCAATTAATAAATCTTAATTATCCTTAATAATATTCTTTAATTAATCAAAATTAAGTAAAACTTAATTTTGATTTTAATATTTCGGTCAGAAAATTCAAGATATGAATATTTTAATTTTAATCTCAGATTAATTCAGATTATTAATTTCCCAATTATTAAAAAAATTTAAAAAAATTTTATAAATTAAACTTGGGAATTAAATGATCAAGAAAGGGATTTTTAATTTGGACTTCAAGATAGATGAATTTTCGATTCAAATTTTATTTTTAGGTTTTTCATATATTAAATTCAAATTTTATTTTTAGGTTTTTCATATATTAAATTAAATTCCTAAACAATAAAAATCGAAATCTAAAGAGAGAAACTAAACAAATTAACCTAGAGAGAGAAAGTGAAGAAGTTGGGGAAAAGCTGAAATCCGACCCTAAATAATTTGTTTAGTTTTATTGAGATTTCTAGATCTCAAGATATCAAGGTTTTAGTGAGAGTAAATCTAGGCCGTTGGATCGTTTTATTTTCGATTCAAATTTTATTTTTAGGTTTTTCATATATTAAATTAAATTCCTAAACAATAAAAATCGAAATCTAAAGAGAGAAACTAAACAAATTAACCTAGAGAGAGAAAGTGAAGAAGTTGGGAAAAGCTGAAATCCGACCCTAAATAATTTGTTTAGTTTTATTGAGATTTCTAGATCTCAAGATATCAAGGTTTTAGTGAGAGTAAATCTAGGCCGTTGGATGTAGGCCGTTTATTTTGATTCAAATTTTATTTTTAGGTTTTCATATATTAAATTAAATTCCTAAACAATAAAAATAAACTAAACAAATTAACCTAGAGAGAAAGTGAAGAAGTTGATTTCTAGATCTCAAGATATCAAGGTTTTAGTGAGAGTAAATCTAGGCCGTTGTTTATTTTCGATTCAAATTTTATTTTTAGGTTTTTCATATATTAAATTAAATTCCTAAACAATAAAAATCGAAATCTAAAGAGAGAAACTAAACAAATTAACCTAGAGAGAGAAAGTGAAGAAGTTGGGGAAAAGCTGAAATCCGACCCTAAATAATTTGTTTAGTTTTATTGAGATTTCTAGATCTCAAGATATCAAGGTTTTAGTGAGAGTAAATCTAGGCCGTTGGATCGTTTTATTTTCGATTCAAATTTTATTTTTAGGTTTTTCATATATTAAATTAAATTCTAAACAATAAAAATCGAAATCTAAAGAGAGAAACTAAACAAATTAACCTAGAGAGAGAAAGTGAAGAAGTTGGGGAAAAGCTGAAATCCGACCCTAAATAATTTGTTTAGTTTTATTGAGATTTCTAGATCTCAAGATATCAAGGTTTTAGTGAGAGTAAATCTAGGCCGTTGGATCGTTTTATTTTCGATTCAAATTTTATTTTTAGGTTTTCATATATTAAATTAAATTCCTAAACAATAAAAATCGAAATCTAAAGAGAGAAACTAAACAAATTAACCTAGAGAGAAAGTGAAGAAGTTGGGGAAAAGCTGAAATCCGACCCTAAATAATTTGTTTAGTTTTATTGAGATTTCTAGATCTCAAGATATCAAGGTTTTAGTGAGAGTAAATCTAGGCCGTTGGATCGTTTATTTTCGATTCAAATTTTATTTTTAGGTTTTCATATATTAAATTAAATTCCTAAACAATAAAAATCGAAATCTAAAGAGAGAAACTAAACAAATTAACCTAGAGAGAAAGTGAAGAAGTTGGGGAAAAGCTGAAATCCGACCCTAAATAATTTGTTTAGTTTTATTGAGATTTCTAGATCTCAAGATATCAAGGTTTTAGTGAGAGTAAATCTAGGCCGTTGGATCGTTTTATTTTCGATTCAAATTTTATTTTTAGGTTTTTCATATATTAAATTAAATTCCTAAACAATAAAAATCGAAATCTAAAGAGAGAAACTAAACAAATTAACCTAGAGAGAAAGTGAAGAAGTTGGGGAAAAGCTGAAATCCGACCCTAAATAATTTGTTTAGTTTTATTGAGATTTCTAGATCTCAAGATATCAAGGTTTTAGTGAGAGTAAATCTAGGCCGTTGGATCGTTTTATTTTGATTCAAATTTTATTTTAGGTTTTTCATATATTAAATTAAATTCCTAAACAATAAAAATCGAAATCTAAAGAGAGAAACTAAACAAATTAACCTAGAGAGAAAGTGAAGAAGTTGGGGAAAAGCTGAAATCCGACCCTAAATAATTTGTTTAGTTTTATTGAGATTTCTAGATCTCAAGATATCAAGGTTTTAGTGAGAGTAAATCTAGGCCGTTGGATCGTTTTATTTTCGATTCAAATTTTATTTTTAGGTTTTTCATATATTAAATTAAATTCCTAAACAATAAAAATCGAAATCTAAAGAGAGAAACTAAACAAATTAACCTAGAGAGAGAAAGTGAAGAAGTTGGGGAAAAGCTGAAATCCGACCCTAAATAATTTGTTTAGTTTTATTGAGATTTCTAGATCTCAAGATATCAAGGTTTTAGTGAGAGTAAATCTAGGCCGTTGGATCGTTTTATTTTCGATTCAAATTTTATTTTTAGGTTTTCATATATTAAATTAAATTCCTAAACAATAAAAATCAAATCTAAAGAGAGAAACTAAACAAATTAACCTAGAGAGAGAAAGTGAAGAAGTTGGGGAAAAGCTGAAATCCGACCCTAAATAATTTGTTTAGTTTTATTGAGATTTCTAGATCTCAAGATATCAAGGTTTTAGTGAGAGTAAATCTAGGCCGTTGGATCGTTTTATTTTCGATTCAAATTTTATTTTTAGGTTTTTCATATATTAAATTAAATTCCTAAACAATAAAAATCGAAATCTAAAGAGAGAAACTAAACAAATTAACCTAGAGAGAAAGTGAAGAAGTTGGGGAAAAGCTGAAATCCGACCCTAAATAATTTGTTTAGTTTTATTGAGATTTCTAGATCTCAAGATATCAAGGTTTTAGTGAGAGTAAATCTAGGCCGTTGGATCGTTTTATTTTCGATTCAAATTTTATTTTTAGGTTTTCATATATTAAATTAAATTCTAAACAATAAAAATCGAAATCTAAAGAGAGAAACTAAACAAATTAACCTAGAGAGAGAAAGTGAAGAAGTTGGGGAAAAGCTGAAATCCGACCCTAAATAATTTGTTTAGTTTTATTGAGATTTCTAGATCTCAAGATATCAAGGTTTTAGTGAGAGTAAATCTAGGCCGTTGGATCGTTTTATTTTCGATTCAAATTTTATTTTTAGGTTTTCATATATTAAATTAAATTCCTAAACAATAAAAATCGAAATCTAAAGAGAGAAACTAAACAAATTAACCTAGAGAGAGAAAGTGAAGAAGTTGGGAAAAGCTGAAATCCGACCTAAATAATTTGTTTAGTTTTATTGAGATTTCTAGATCTCAAGATATCAAGGTTTTAGTGAGAGTAAATCTAGGCCGTTGGATCGTTTATTTCGATTCAAATTTTATTTTTAGGTTTTTCATATATTAAATTAAATTCCTAAACAATAAAAATCGAAATCTAAAGAGAGAAACTAAACAAATTAACCTAGAGAGAGAAAGTGAAGAAGTTGGGAAAAGCTGAAATCCGACCCTAAATAATTTGTTTAGTTTTATTGAGATTTCTAGATCTCAAGATATCAAGGTTTTAGTGAGAGTAAATCTAGGCCGTTGGATCGTTTTATTTTCGATTCAAATTTTATTTTTAGGTTTTTCATATATTAAATTAAATTCCTAAACAATAAAAATCGAAATCTAAAGAGAGAAACTAAACAAATTAACCTAGAGAGAGAAAGTGAAGAAGTTGGGGAAAAGCTGAAATCCGACCCTAAATAATTTGTTTAGTTTTGATTTCTAGATCTCAAGATATCAAGGTTTTAGTGAGAGTAAATCTAGGCCGTTGGATCGTTTTATTTTCGATTCAAATTTTATTTTTAGGTTTTTCATATATTCAATTAAATTCCTAAACAATAAAAATCGAAATCTAAAGAGAGAAACTAAACAAATTAACCTAGAGAGAGAAAGTGAAGAAGTTGGGGAAAAGCTGAAATCCGACCCTAAATAATTTGTTTAGTTTTATTGAGATTTCTAGATCTCAAGATATCAAGGTTTTAGTGAGAGTAAATCTAGGCCGTTGGATCGTTTTATTTTATTCAAATTTTATTTTTAGGTTTTCATATATTAAATTAAATTCCTAAACAATAAAAATCAAATCTAAAGAGAAACTAAACAAATTAACCTAGAGAGAGAAAGTGAAGAAGTTGGGGAAAAGCTGAAATCCGACCCTAAATAATTTGTTTAGTTTTATTGAGATTTCTAGATCTCAAGATATCAAGGTTTTAGTGAGAGTAAATCTAGGCCGTTGGATCGTTTTATTTTCTAAAAAAAATGATTTTTCTGATTGGCTGAGCTTAATTTCTCATTTTCCGCCTTATTGGATCACGCGTCGGCACTTTGTTGTCTGCGTCGGCCGCCTGCAATGATTGGAGAACAATCATTCTCTTTAAATGGCCAGGAAAAAGCCACGTCGCCCTGAAATAAAAAAAAACCAAAAGACTCTTTCTCTCTCTCTCTCTCTCTCTCTCTCTCTCTCTTTTATATATTTTAAATTGTACAGCTGCATTATTTGACCCACGTGCGCCGTTGATAGCCGCAAATTTTGACCAGTTCTTTTTAATAAAACGAAGGGTGGTGAGCTTACCATTTTTTTAATAATATTTTTTATTGATTTACGGTGTCGATTTTCTCGTGTACACGGAAAATCGACGCCGTTAAGCATTGATTCCGAACATGTCGGTTGCCACGTGCGTTAAATGCACGCGGCAACGCGACACCGCATGCATGCTTGCACACGTGCATGTCGGTGGGCGTATATATATATATATATATATATATATATATATATATATATATATATATATATATATATATATATATATATAAATAAAAATCTCTCTCTTATTATTAATAATAATTATCCACTCATTCGCCCGAATTTCATGTATAAAAATATATAAAAAATATATTATAAAATTCCAAATGAATTAAATATGTATTATTTAAATATATAAAAATTATTTCTTGGCTATATAATGGTAAAAAAATATATAAAAATATGGAAAAATTCCAGAAAAATCATGAAAACGCTTACCAACCTTAAGCCAAGTATTTAAAGCCCTGTAAAAGAATATTTCTTCACTGAAATGAGTTTAAATTCCATGTAAAAAAATGGTAAAAATCATAAATAATAGTAAAATCAAAATGTAAGTGTTTTATCTTCATTTTTATATGATAACATGCAAATATATTCATTAAAACACATAAATATAATGTAAAATTCATAAATTAATCATGTTAATTTGCAAGTTATCATACCCCCCTACTTAAATCATTGCTAATCCCTTAGCAATGTACTATTATTTCTTTAGATGACTTCTTCATCCATCAATCCTCATTCATCTGCATGAAGTGTTAGAATTATCAATAACATGCTCAAACGAAACTCTCCTCGACAATTTGGATTTCACCTTGTCAGGAATAGGGGTGCCATCCTCTTGGTTTTGGGTAGAGCTAATGAAATGAATAGAAAGATGTACTTCTCTCTATATATTACACTATGATCAAGAATGCTCCTCACTACACTCTTCAAGTGGTGGACCTCTCGCCTCTCATATCAAGATCACTCTCTTCCGGGTAGCAGCTACTTGTGTTAAAATTCTCCACTAAGTTTCCTCCAACTATAAGATGAAATCTAGACATTCTCCGTCTCCCAGTTAGCACAAAATATCAAATAGTGTGATGGCATGGGTAAGAGAATAAGAATGAACGAAAGATAGCATGCTCAAAGGGGAAGTGATGGATTTCAAAAGAAAGGTGTATCAAGGATATATCATTTCAGGTGGCCTTCTCCCAAGACTTAGACGAATGAGAAAGAAATAAAAAGAAAGAAATCATGAGTAATACCCTTACTAGATTCAATAATTGAAACAGTATTAATGAACTAACAATGCCTATCACAAAAATCCCCCCCTTTTTTTTTAATTTTCCTCATATTTTGCTTGAACTTGAGGACTTTTTTTTTGTAAGGGGTAAAGAAAATACTAAAAATTTTGAAAAAGAAAAAGAAAAACAGAATAGAGTTATCATTGACTCTAATACGGGCATTATGTAAAATCATTGAAGAAAAGAAGAGGTAATAAGAAGTTGAAGAGCGAAATTAGACAGAAATGGTGATAGAGATGGGATAAAGGTGATCCCATGGAAAGGGAGATAGAATGGCTTGGGAGATGGCTACCATCCATGAAAGGCTGTTTGGTTAGAGAAAAGTTCAAAAAAATGGATAGGTACATGGCTCATGGTTGAACACATGGAATGACATATGGTATAACAAATGGAATGTCATAGTGGAATGGCATGGCAAGGTAGATGGAGAATCAAGAAAGGAAATTCTGTGCTTAAAGACTTGGAGAAATGCCTATCGTCCACCCTAAAGTGAGATTGACTCAATGGAAGAATGAAAACAATCAAGTAGGATCGGCTCATTTATTGGTGGCGCGATGGGGGTCCTCAATTCACTCAACTCTCTAGCATTTTGAATCATAGTGCTTCAATCCTTTGATTTTCCTATCCCCTACACACCCACTAGATATCCTAGCCATTTGGAAATTGACTCTCATATTATCCAAAATCAAGGTTTGTCTAATTTTTTGCATGATCATGATCCGCTATAAAAAGCCAAACTTCCCACATGTAATTCGAATTCATGGATGAAGGTCTCCTAAAGGTGGGTTTTAAACTATACATGGAATTTATATGACACAAAAAACAAAGGTTTGCACTCCTAAACACATGAAATGTTCTCCCCCCCACTAAATCATGCAATGTCCTCAATGCATGAGAATGGATCATAATTTTAATTCAGAAGTTCAGAATTGCAAACCTGTTTAGGCGTGATCTTTGAAAAACTTACTAATGATGAGCTGACATCTCGTGTTGTGTCTGAATTCTACTACTACTACTACTTCTTCTTCTTCTTTATTCCTGGAAAAACTATAAACTGAAAACAAAATAAACAAGAAAAAATTGAGATCTAGGGAATTAGGTTAATTCCCATTATTTGTGAAATAAAAATGCAATAAAAAGAGAAAAGTTCTAGAATCCAAATCCTAGGTTGGTGCTTCCTGCACGGTTGGCTCGATCGGATTTAGGAATATTGTTGCTATGGGTTGCGATAAATCTTCTGCTTCCACATATGGTTTTAATAGCATGCCATTTACTGTGAACTCCTTCCCTGTCTTAGAATAAAAAATCAAAACAGCTCCATTATCATATATGTCAGTAATTATAAATGGTCCATCCCATCTTGATTTTAACTTTCCTGGAAAGAGTTTCAACCTTGAATTATAAAGCCAAACCTTTTGATGTTTCTGAAAATGCTTACGATTAATGTTCTTGTCATGAAAATGCTTCATCCTGGCTTTATAGATTCTTGAATTTTCATAAGCTTCATTCCTCAGCTCCTGGAGTTCGTGCATCTGCAATGAATGCTGTTTTACTGCTGCATCTAAAGAGAGATTAAGTTTTTTAATAGCCCAATAAGCTCTATGTTCTATTTCCACCGGAAGATGACATGCTTTAACGAAAACAACCCTATAAGGAGACATCCCTAAGGGTGTTTTGTAAGCAGTTCTATATGCCCAAAGAGCATCATATAACCTACTTGACCAATCTTTCCCATCAGGCCAAATAATCTTTTTAATAATCTTCTTAATCTCTTTATTTGAATTCTCAATTTGACCATTGGCTTGTGGATGATATGGGGTAGTGATTCTATGTTGAACCCCATATTTTTAAGCATGTTCCTGAATTGAGAATTATTGAAATGACTTCCTCCATCACTAATAATTTCTCTAGGACAACCAAACCTGCAAAAATATGTTGTTGAATGAATTTAAGCACTACTTTATGATAATTTGACCTAGTGGGAATTGCTTCAACCCATCTGGAAAGATAATCAACTCCCATCAAGATGTACTCATGTCCATCTGAATTTGGGAATGGTCCCATAAAATCAATCCCCCATAGGTCAAATATTTCTACTTCAATTATGGGCTGTAGTGGCATTCTATCATTCTTTTTGATATTTACCACAGCTTGACATTTTAAACAACTAGAGCATAACTTAAAAGCATCCGAAAATAAGCTTGGCCAAAAGAATCCACAATTTGAAACTTTAAATGCAGTTAATTTTGGAGCATAATGTCCAGCACATAAAGAAGAATGGCAAGCATCTTATATGCTCCATTGTTCTTCCTCGGGTACACACCTTCTAAAGACATGATCAACGCCTAATTTAAAAAGTTTAGGTTTATCATAATAATAGTAATTAATGTCTTTATAAAACTTCTTTCTATCATTAACATCCCAATCATTGGGTACTAATCCTGTGACAAGAAAATTTACAATATGAGCATACCATGGAAGCTTTTTACTTTGAATTTATAAAATATATTCATCAGGAAAATCATCATGGATAGGAATAGATAATTCTGTAGATAATCTATAAAGATGATCTGCAACAGTATTATCTATTCCACGTTTATCCTTGATTTCTAAATCAAATTCTTGTAAAAGTAAAATCCATCGTATTAATCTAGGTTTGGTTTCTCTTTTATTTAATAAAAACTTAAAAGCTGCATGATCTGAAAAGACAATTATTTTACTACCTAACAGATAAGAAAGAAAATTTTTTAAGGCAAAAATAATAGCAAGCAATTCTTTTTCAGCTGTTGAGTAGTTTACCTGTGCTCCTCCTAAAGTTTTGCTTGCATAGTAGGTGGCAACTGGCTTCTTGTCAATTCTTTGCCCTAAAATAGCTCCCACTGCATTGTCAGAAGCGTCACACATAATCTCAAAAGACTTACTCCAATCTGGAGCTTGTAATATTGGTGCGTGAATTAAAGCTTCTTTAATCTGCAAGAAGGATGCTTTAGCATTTTCATAAAAAACAAACAATGTATCTTTAGAAAGTAAATTATTTAAGAGTTTAGAAATTTTAGTAAAATCTTTAATAAATGATCTATAGAAGCCAGCATGCCCTAGAAATCCCCTAAGTTGCTTTAGGGTTGTGGGCAGGGGGAGGTTCTTGATAACCTCGACCTTGGCCCTGTCCACCCTTAGCCCATCCTTGCTGATATGGTGCCCTAGGACAATTCCCTCCTCCACAACGAAGTGAGACTTCTCCCAACTTAGAACCAGATTGTTCTGTACACATATATGCAACACCTTAGTTAAATTAGATAGTCAAATATCAAATGATGAACCAAACACTGAACAATCATCCATAAAAATTTCTAAACAATCCCCTACTAAATCAGAAAACATAGCAGTCATACATCTTTGAAAAGTAGCTGGTGCATTGCATAACCCAAAAGGCATCCTTTTAAATGCAAAAGTACCTACTGGACATGTAAATGTTTTTTTCTCTTGATCACTTTTATTAATTTCAATTTGGTTATATCCTGAATATCCATATAGAAAACAATAAAAATTTTGACCTGAAAGTCTTTCAAGAATCTGATCAATGAATGGTAATGGATAATGATCTTTCTTAGTCACAGAGTTAAGCTTCCTATAATCTATGCATACTCTCCAACTAGAAGCTACTCGAGTTTGAACTTCATTACCATTTTCATCCTTCGTCACAGTTATTCTTGTTTTCTTAGGTACTGCATGAATAGGACTTACCCATGGGCTATCTGAAATGGCATATATGAAATCAGCTTTTAGCCATTTCATGAATTCTTTCTTAACAACCTCCAACATGTGCGGGTTGAGTCACCTTTGAGGTTGTCTCGTTGCTTTAGAATTTTCTTCTAAGAAAATTCTATGCTCACAAATGTTTGGACTAATGCCCTTAATGTCATCAATTGTCCATCTTATAGCAGATTTGTAAGTAGATAAAACACCTAAAAGCTCTAATTCTTGTTCAGATGATAACAATGATGATATAATTATGGGGAAAGAATTGCAGGGTCCTAAATAAGCATATTTCAATGACGAAGGTAAAGGCTTAAGCTCAATTTCAGAATGTAATGAAGTATTTGTTGGCATGGAAGATTTTTCATTCAAACATTCATTAGATTCACAAGAAAATAAATCATAAGAGCACGGATCAAAATCAAAATTGTCTTCTTCTACCAACCCTAGGAAACAAACATCCTCACTTGTGTCTTTTGGGTATTTCATTAATTTTGAGATAGATAGTTAAAATTTTCATCTCCTACTTTGAGTTCCACAGTACCCGTATCCCAATCCGTGTGGCTTTCGCCATAACTAGGAATGGTCTACCTAGAATAATAGGAGCATGGCTAAAATTTCCTGTTATTTTCATATCTGCAACTATGAAATCAACAGGAAATTTACAATTCTCTACTTTCACAATAACATCTTCTAATTTTCCATAAGGTTGCCTAATTGAACCATCGGCTAATTGTAATTCAAGAAAAATAGGTTCAATTTCACCAAATTTAAACTTATCATACAAAGCTTTAGGCATTATGTTAACACCAGATTAGCCGTTATAAACCATTATAATGTCTTCGATTATAACAGAAATGTTTAAACATGCATAGGAATGAACGGCTAAGATTAAATCCAGAGTAGCCGTTATAAACCATTATAACTGCTACGATTATAACAAACTATATACGTTACTATCTTATATTATAAATACCAACTTTGTTAAATCATTTTGATATGGGAATACAACGATCTTAATATTGTGTCTCCGTTTTCTCTTCCCTCTCTTCTCTTCTCTCTTCTCTTCCCCTTCTTATTGAATCTTTGAAGCAAGATCAAACATTTACAAGCCACAGGGAGAGAGAGAGAACGAGAGAGAGAGAAACAAAGGGAGAGAGAGAACGAGAGAGAGCTAGAGGGAGAAAGAGAAAGCATGAAAGAGAGAAGGAAAGAGAGCACGAGAGAGCGAGAAAAGAGAGTTATAGAGAGAGTCAGAGGGGGAGAGAGAAAAGGAGAGAACGAGAGAGAGAAATCGAGAGAACAAAAGCACTGAAGGCAACATTGATCCTGATGATCCACAGATAAAAATCAACATGAAAGATTGCCGAAGAGTAACAAACTTAATGAATCTGTTTTAGTTTGTTTTTTTAGGAATATCGAGGACTGTCCGATCAAGTTAAACAGTTGTCAACCACTCAACAAAGATAGAGTTAGGTTAACTCTGATTGGGCCATGTGGAGCCACGAGTGAAAATTTATTTTCTTTGTAACAGATAATTGGGTTTATAAATGCAAGTGAACTGTTTCATGTTTTAACCATGTGATTACGTCGGAAAGTTTATCGACATTTGTTCATACTTTCTTGTTCCTACTTCTTCCAACTCTCAATCTCTCTTCTCTTCTTGAGTGATCTTAGGTAGGGATCGCCCATCCCGATACCAACATCAGATTATGGTATTGGGATGGATGCTGTAAAACTACGGAAAACCAAATTTTTGGTATCCATTTTTTCAGATATCCAGATATCGGATAACGGTTGCTACAATACCGACATCCGATATCTGTATCCATCTCAATGTCGTCATCCGCCCCCGTCTCTCGGGGAGGAAGACGATATCGGATATCGGAGTTGGCTATCAGATTTTGATTGTCGTAGTCGACATCGTGCACCAGTTTAGAGAGGGTTAATGTGGGCCAGGGGGTTAGCAGAGATCTTTTTAGTTATTATTTAGCTCATTTAATATATACAGACCAATATTTTTATTTTCTTTCATATGGGATAATAGGATTCAGAGCTTAATGTTAAACTCTGAATCCTGTTATCCCATATGGAAGAAAAAAGAAATATTGAGTTGTATATATTAAATGAGGCAGTAATATTAAATATATACATTTATTAAATATATTACGTATTCAACAAGGTAACAATATAATACTTATTTGTTAATTATATTATTAAATCATTTAGCTTATATTTTACCTCGTTTAATATATACCGCTCAAAATTTCTGTTTTCTTCCATATGGGACAATAGGACTCGGAGTTTAATGATAAACTCTGAATCCTGTTATCCCCTATGGAAGAAAACAAAAAGTTTTAGCTGTACATATGAAAATGAGGTAGGATAAAATTTTAAAATACCTGGTATGTTAACATAAATCATCTAAAATGATGATCAATAATGATTTTTTATGTTGATACCGGTTCCGATATCCGGATATTGGAATCCGATATTCGGTATCCGATATCTGTCTCATCCTTACCCATTCGATATTCATATCCAATATCCATTTTCACTTGTTGAACGGATATCGTCTGATATCCGATATCAGACACCTTCCAATATTTTCCTGTAATTGGATATTGAATGTCTGATACCAGATATCAGACAGATATCAGACGGACAATCTGTAATCTTAGGATCTTCCATAGAACTCCATTCGACTCTTCAGGAGCCAACAAGTGGTATCAGAGCGTTCTGATCTCGAAGGCATGAGAAGATGTCGAGAAGAGGAGAGTCAATGGTGGCTGTAGAGAAGCAAGTTGCCATTGATGCTGACATTCCGAAGATATCATCAGGTCAGCTACCTCTACTCATGTTGTCTAATATGAATTATAAACAATGGGCTATGAGGATGGAAGTGCACCTTGAAGCATGTCGACTTTGGGAAGTTATCACCGGCGAGGAGACGTAGAGAAAGAAAGATTGCCAAGCTCTTTTTGTCATTCTCTCAGCTATTTCAGATGATGCAATGGATCAGTTGGATGCCAAGAAGACAGCTAAAGAGAACTGGGAAGTACTTTGAGTAGCAAATGCTGGAGTGGAAAGGGTGATTCAGTCCCGAGTATAAGGATTGAGGAGAAATTTTGAGAACCTCTCAATGGAGGAGGAAAGTGTAGCAGAATTTCCCTCAGATTTACAAAGTTTGTTGGATAATTGAGGAGTCTCGGAGAGAGACTTACTGAGAAGGGAGCTGATGGGCAAGCTTCTCAAAGCTACACTATCAAGGTATGATTCTTTGACGTTATATCTCGAGCAATTTGGTGACTTTAATACCATGCCCATGGAAGAGGTTATTGGTTCTCTCAAAGTACATGAGATAAGGCTCAATGAACGTGAATCAAGAGAGGAGTAGCAAGCTCTTTTGGTGCAGGCTAAGGCTAGGACGAAGAAAGAAGATCCTGGTCAAACATCAGGAAAAGGAAGAGGAAGAGGAGCAGGAAGAGGTTGCGGTAGACATTCTTCTGATTCTTCCAATGAAGATGTCAAAAAGCCTTTTGAAAAATCAAAGGTCATGTGTTATAATTGTCAGAAATTCGGTCATTTCAAATCAGAGTGCTGAAAAGAAAGGAAGGATTGGAATGAAGAAAAGATGAATATAGTAGAAGAAGAGAAAGAGGAATCAGCTCTCCTCATGGCCATCTCAAATGAAGCTGAAGATGTCCTTCTTTAAGGACTGTGGTGAATCTTCAACTTCTGATTAATGGTACCTTGACACAGATGCCACATCTCACATGACAGGTAGCAAAACATTTTTTGCTTGCCTTGATTTTACTTAAAGTGGCGTAGTGAGATTTGGAAATGGTTCAGTAATTAGGTATGAAGGAAAAGGAAAAATTGAAATAGAATGTGCAAACATAGACACATTGAAACTGGAGAATGTTCTTTATACTCCAACACTAAGGTGAATGTACTCAGTCTTGAGCAGATTGACGACAATGGGTGTGATGTGAGCATGAAGGATGGTACACTTCTCATTCACAATGACTTAGGGATACTGCTTGCTAAGGTAACAAAATCAGCAGGGAAGCTTTATATTATTAAGTTGAATGTTATTGAATCATGCTATTTTACTGCTCAAGCTGAAAAGTTAGCATGGCTATGGCACAAACGTTTCTGTCATCAGAGCTTTCATACTCTGAATTTGATGTCTAAAGATAAAATGGTAGATGGATTACCTGTAATTAATATATCTGACAAATCTTGCAAAAGTTGCATCATGGGAAAACAAGTCAGAAAATCATTTCCAACTTCAGGCAATACCATCACAAGGAATCCTCTAGAGCTCATCTATGCAGATATAATTGGCCCAATATCTCCAATATCACTTGGAGGTAACAAGTTTTTTCTGCAAGTAATCGATGATTTTTCAAAGGTCATGTGGGTTTCCATGTTAAAAGCCAAGTCAGATGCTTTTTCTGCTTTCAAGAAATTTAAAGCATTAGCAGAAAGTGAGAAAGACCTGAAGATCAAATGTCTCAGAACTGACAGAGGAGGATAATTCTCATCAGAAGAGTTCAAGCATTTCTGCGACACATAAGGAATCAAGAGGCAGCTAACTACTCCATATTCTCCTCAACACAATTGAGT
The DNA here is from genome assembly GCF_029677425.1 of Wolffia australiana. Lineage (NCBI taxonomy): Eukaryota > Viridiplantae > Streptophyta > Magnoliopsida > Alismatales > Araceae > Wolffia > Wolffia australiana. The sequence goes on from NC_135838.1 coordinate 22,343,121, forward strand.
AGTTGAAAGAAGAAATTTCACAATTATGTCTTTGGTAAGAAGCATGATCAAGGAGAAGGACTTGCCCTTGGAGTTATGGGCAGAAGCAATAAGTTCATGTGTATATATACTAAACAGATCTTCTAGTAAAAGTCTGGAGAATATGACTCCATATGAAAGGTGGAGAGGAAGAAAGCCCAACGTAGAGCACCTGAGAGTGTTCGAAGCACTCACATATGTGAAGAATGTGAGTGGTCATGTAAAGAAGCTGGGCGATAGAAGTCAGCCCACAGTTATAATAGGATATGAAATTGGAAGCAAAGCATACAGATGCTATGATCCCATCACAAGGAAAATAATCGTGAGCAGGGATGTGATATTTGAAGAAGAAAGTACTTGGAGATGGAATAATGAATATGCATTAAGGAGAAGTGATGAGTTATTGCTGCCAAACTCATCAAAGCAGGTTGTCTTCAGATAAGAATCTGATATTTCTGAGACACCTGAAGCTTTGTCAGAAAATTCTGCCAATACTGATCTTGGTTGGCATTCTTCAGAGTCTATCCCCAACAGACCTGAAAGAATGAGGTCTCTCCAAGAAGTTTTTGACAGAACAGCTCCCATATTAGCGGTAGCTGAAGATTATTTTATGGTGTGTGAAGAACCTACCACTTACAATGAAGCTCAAAGAGAATAAGTGTTGGTGAATGCTATGAAGGAAGAAATGGATGCAATTCTGAAAAATGATACATGGGAATTGATCATCCCACCGAAGCACTACAAACCTATAGGTTTGATGGGTTTTTAGAGTGAAGAAGAATAGCAGTGGAGAAGTCATAAGGCATAAAGCTTGATTAGCAGTGAAGGGTTATTCTCAGAAGCTTGGAATTGATTATGATGAGATTTTTTTCTCCAGTTGCTCGACTTGAAAGGATCAGATTATTGATTGCTCTAGCTGCTAACGAAAATTTGAATATACATCATATTGATGTAAAATCTGCCTTCTTAAATGGATAAATTAAGGAGGAGATCTATGTAAAGCAACCTGAAGGTTTTTTCACATAGAGAAAGGAAGAGTATGTTCTGAAGCCAAATAAGGTTCTCTATGGGCTCAAGCAGGCACCTCGAGCCTTGTATTTGTGGTTAGATAAAGCTTTACAGTCTTTTGGTTTTAAGAAAAGTTAGAACATGTAGTATATCAAAATCATGAAGAGAAATTATGTTTACTTGTGGGTGTATATGTGGATGATTACAAGGTCAAGTCAAGACAGGGTCATTACAGGGTCAGGTCAAGATGCAATAGATTTTTTCAAGAAGAAAATGATGAAGGAAGTTGAAAAGAGTGATTTAGGATTACTGTCATCTTATCTTGGTATTGAAGTAAATGAAGAACATCTGTGGATCACTTTGAAGCAAAGTAGGTATGCAAGATTGTAATTCCTCAAAGACACCAATGGAAGCTCGTGTGACCTTCAAGAATGATCGAGGATCAGAAGTAGATGCGACCACATTCAGAAGAATCATTGGGAGTTTGAGGTATTTAACTCTCATGTCCTGATTTAATGTTCAGTGTGGGATATCTTAGCACATTCATGGAGAAGCCAACTACAAGTCACATAATGGCAGTAAAAAGAATAATGAGGTATGTGAAAGGAACTATAAATTATGGCCTTGATTATGTTAAAGGACAAAAGTCAGAAAAATTAGTTGGTTATATCGATAGTGATTTTGCTGGAGACATGAATGATAAAAAAAGTACATCAGGGCAGATTTTCTTTCTGGGTTCAAAAGCCATTAGCTGGGGAAGTAGTAAACAGAAGGTATTAGCACTGTCCTCTTGTGAAGCTGAGTACATTGCTCTCACTTCAGCTATATGTCAAGGAATATGGCTAAATAGATTGTTGGGTGAACTTAGAGGAGAACTTCCCAAGTCAGTACATATCTGTGTTGATAATAAATCAGCAATTGAGCTAAGCAGGAATGCGGTTTATCACAATCACACCAAACATATTGACACAAGATATCACTTCATTTGAGATTCTTTGGAAGAAGGCAGCATAGTACTGAAGCATGTGAGAATGGAAAAACAGTTAGCCGATATTTTCACAAAAAGCTCTTGGAAGACAGAAATTTATAGAGTTCTGTGAGAAGATGGGTCTAAAATATCTAGATCCGAATGATCAGGATCAAGGAGGAGATTGAAGGCACCATTGATCATGATGATCGGAAGATAAAAAATCAGTGGGAAAGATTGCCAAAGAATAAATTACACTTGTAAGGATTAAATTATAGCACCCCAAAGGATAAGAACAGAAAAATGAGTAAATCAAACCCATATACCCCTCATATCTTAGGATATAAAGAACAGGATTATGAGAACAAAACAAGCCACAGGACAAGGATTTTAAACATAGATATATTGTAATCATAAATATTTAAAAATAGAGCTAAAGTTAGATTATAAAAGTTAAAAAAAAAACTCATCTATGTATCATTGTAACACCTGCTGATGTACTTCATAGTTCGGCTGTACCTTCCTCAGGTGTCAAATGTGATACTGTACTTGGTCGTTCAAATCAGACCTGCAACAAACTTAACGAATCTGTTTTAGTTTGTTTTTTCAGGATTATCGTGGACTTTCCTATCAAGTTAAACAGTTGTCAACCGCTCAACAAAGATAGAGTTAGGTTAACTCTGATTGGGCCATGTGGAGCCACGAGTGAAAATTTATTTTCTTTGTAACAGATAATTGGGCTTATAAATGCCAGTGAACTGTTTGATCTTTGAACAATGTGATTATGTCGGAAAGTCTATCGACATTTGTTCATATTTTCTTGTTCCCACTTCTTCCAGCTCTCAATCTCTCTTCTCTTCCTGAGTGATCTTAGGATTTTCCATAGAACTAGCGTCGAATCTTTAGGAGCCAACAAGCACGAGAATGACAGAGAACAAGCGAGTGTGAGAGAGAAAGGGAGAAACGAGAACACTAGAGAGAGAGAGAGAACAAATAAGAGAGAGGGTGAGAACGAGAGAGAAAGAGAGTGAGAGGGTGAGGACGAGAGAGAGAACAAGTGAGAGAGAGAGGAAGGGAGATAAACAAGAGAGAGGGCACGAGAGAGACAGAAAAAGGGAGAGAGCGAGAGAGAGAAAGAGGAGGAGGAGAAGAAGAGCGAGTGAGAGAAAGGGAGAGAATGCATAAGAGGAGAGAGAGAGAGAGAGAGAGAGAGAGAGAGAGAGAGAGATAACACGAGAGAAAGAGAGCGAGCAAGTGAGAGAGAGATTACGGGAGAGGGAGAGAACAAACGAGAGACAGAGAGAGCGAGGTGGCATGAGAGGTTTTTTCCTCAAACTGTTCAATTCTATTCAAACTGTTCGAATAAATGTTCAATCAAACATGAGCGAACAAACTAAATCAATCAAAGAATTTGTTCGAACATTTTTTGATATAAAGATTCAATCTGTTCCTATCTAATCTCCAATTTATCATTTGAAATATTCGATCACGATTCGAACAATCCAATCCAAACCATGATCCCTAGTTTGAAGTACACTAGCTGTTTCATGGGCCTTTGAACAAGTAAGCAAAATAATATTAATTTTTTTATAAAAATAATTTACTAATATATCCTGATCTTAAAAATAATTAAATAAAAAATCTCAGTTATTTCAAATAAAGGTCAATCAAGGATATGTCTAGTTAAAACTTTTCTCCCTCTTAGAACTGATGCATGTCTGATTGATGATTTTGGATTTTTATATTTTTGTAATTTCTAACTAATTGTAATAATTTATAAGAGTATATTAATTAGATGATAAATTTTGGCGTTAGCTCAGAAAAATTTTAAGACATCAAAAGCTAAGCACAAGAAAAATATGAAGAAGCTAAGAGATTGGAACCCTAGATCATGTCTTAAAGCACTATGGAGATCCTGGACAACCTTCATTATTTTTTTTTTAATTTTAGGACTAGATAATTGTATTATAGGATATTTTATATGAGACTAGCCAAAAAAATGATGAGTGTTATGTTGATTGCAAAAACGTAGCACTGTGGCATTGCAAATTCCAAGGGCATAATGGACCAATCACAACCTGACATTTATTTTTATAATGTGAAGTGGCATGTTCCACGGAGAGAAAAAATTTAAAACTAATCAACATATTTTTACTATCAATATGATAAATTATAACAAAACACAAAAAAACCTATCAATATGAGGTGATGAGATGTTTCTAAAATGAAAATTTTCCTTCAGATGGTGTCTGCAAACCATCCCGACATCTGAAATTAAATTTCAAATTGATACATTCAAAATCAAGGCCAGTCATTGGAGAAAATTTTGATGCAAAACCCAAGAACGAAGTGGCAGCAGGGATGATGAGGAGAGAGAAAATAATGAAAATGAATAACTTGTATTGCATCAATTTCCATCCTCTATATCTCAAGATCCTGAAGATTGAGTGAGTTCAAATTTTGAGTACATCTTCATGTTTCTCCCCTCTACTAGGCAGGCTCTCCACTGTATTAAGGAAATTCACCAAGCAACAGAGAATATAAGGAGCAAATCCATGTGTACTAGGCCACGAACAATGTGTTGAGACCACAAATATAGTATGATATGGAAAGAAAGGGTAAATATATTAAATAGAAGTTCCCAAAGTTTCTTGTTCGTTGAATTCAAATCCGTGTGCTTAGAGGCTATGATATCTTTATATCTATTCTTGATCCATGTCCTTGATGATCATTGATATTCAAAATTTTTGGGGTTTAATTCGTTACTGGTAATTGAGATTATTCAATAAAATTACATTTAACCGTGCTTAAGAATATTTAGTTAGTGATGAGTATGAATCGTCTTCATAGGGAATGATGATTAAGCAATTACTTTCTTATGATAGTGATGATTAACGAGAGAAGAGATGAAGACGAGAGTAGAGGATATGAGCTAGTGATATCGAGTAAAAGGATGTAAGTTATATGTTAATTTAACAATGAACAAGTGAACGTTAAGGATACGGTGATGGTTGAGTGTGTGAACGATGATAGTGGTTGAATGTAGACGGTGTGATGGAGAGAATAGACAGACAAGTTAAGAGCGTATAAAGGAGTAAAATGCGAGTGAAAATACACTAATTAAGCAAATTATGATGTGGAGAAAGAAACAACGTAAGGTGAAGACACATACCTTAGATCCTTACATTTTCCATGTTCGTTAAGAAGTCAAAGTGCTTGAGATTACGTACTTTTTGTATTTTACACGAGGGCTTTTTGTATTCCATGCCACATGTACTTGAAATAAAAAGGACAAAGAAAAACAAAAGAAAAAGCATAAAAAACTCTTTCTCGAGGTCGATGTGGTGACGCGTCAGTGCGCCACGTCATCCTCTTTCTTCTTTCTTCTTTTTTTCTTTTGTTTGAAATGAGTAGACGTGAGCGTACCACATCACCCTGCGCCAAAAAAAGCCAAAAATACTTTAAAAATTCATATTTAATAAAATGAAATCCTAAAAAATACATATAAATATTTATTTTGACTTAGAAAAATCATATCTTTCCAAATTTAATGTCACAAAATTCTAGAAAAATCATATGCTGTCTCAAAAATTGTATTCTTTTAGAATACATTGTTATAAAAATCCCCAAAAATGCAAAAATTCATAAAATCATTCTAAAAATAGGTTTAATCATTTTAAGCTTGATAACATGCAAGTATGAGTAATTTAATGCAAATATACATGTAAATATGATCATATTAAAGCACTAAAAATGCATGTTATAAATAATTTAAAATAGAGGTTAAGAAACAGATAATGGGTTTATTCCACAATTCTTGAAATTATTTGATCTGTCTTTAAAAGTGCTTTACTAGACTCCAAAATGATCTTGCGTATTGAGCCTCTTTTTTATGTTTAGGCCATAGACTGTGTCTACACTTCTCATCCAGATCTTATTTTGGGCTTCTCTTTTTTTCCCATTTGTGTGTGTAACAAAACTCTGCGAATATGCGAGGAAGATCCACTTAACTCACAATAGTGAAGATATGTTAGTCATAAATGGATAAAAAATTAAACATAACAAAATAATCCAATATTTTCCATTTCAATTCTAAATCATGAATGTACAATAGAAGAATCCAAATAAACAGGAAAATCAAATTCAAAGAGCTTTTATTGACGTAATTTGATGTTATTGCAGTATGCCTTATCCCTCTAACTACACTATTTTGCATTATACTAATGTACAAGCCAGAAGCCAGAAGCAATGCATAGACGCATCATGTGTGTTCAATGGAGGGGCACACTCCATGTTGAGTACGAGCTGTTGGCTCCCATGCATAGAGCCAAGGTAGCTGCACACGTCAGGTGGATCAGATGCTCAAAACCATGAGACATTTTTTGTGGGTCCATGTGCACAAAGTTTGCATGTTGTTGCATTATTGATGACCACCATAGATCTCTAATTATGTCTTAAACCTTTGTTTTATGTCTGTTTCCATGTCATATTACACTACCATATGTTATATGTCATGTCATCTTATTCTGCCACATACTACTTCCCACATTATCACCTTCTCCTGCATGTTATCTGATAAATAATTGCCTTATCCCACTCACCATCAGAAACATTATTTCCTTATCATGTGTCACATGACACATCATCACCTACTTCCACGAAGCACTAGCCATGTCTTGCTCATTAGAAAGTCCTTGCTCACTCCTCACTTGTGCCATGACATCATAAGTGCCATGTGATACATCATCTTCTCTTGATGTATGCCACACCATTGTTTCATGCCACATCATGGAAACAAGGGATACTTCCATCACTAGTTAGTACACCTAATTATGTTGATTGTACCATAATTGGCTCATCAATTTTGACCTGGGTGCTTCAAAGCATTAGTCCATAGATCTTGTGTGTGTGACCCTCTAGGCCCATATATCAATATAGTAAATAACTTTAATGGCTAAATAAAATTGAATGATCGAACTTATTAATAAAATATATTGACATATAGATCAATTAATCAATGTTTGATTTAACCTAATCAATAAGTTAAGTTTCTAAGCCCTGGAGTCCCAAGCTACACCTTGTGCTCTAGAAGATATTAAGTATTAAATAAATGCTCTCATTCAAACATTTATTATCATCATATAGCATAAATTTATAATCTTTCATCTGCCTAAAAAACTCAAATGACTTAGGGTATGGTTAACAGTCAAATCTTAATATAGAATTCCGATTAATATTGACGTGCAATAGATATCATTGATAAACCTCTTCACCAAAACTCGCCACTACCTTGACAAGGGAATTGAATGCATCCTCTTCCTTGAGTTAATCTCCTCTCATGCTGAGGGCAGTGATGCCACCTTAACTATCTGATGATCTTCATAGACTTCTCGTTATATTCAAGCTGACTTATTTTTAATTCTGTGATCAGGGTTTAGTAGACTTATTGTTATAGTCAAAACATGGCCCTACATGCACAATAATTATTTACACTCTCAAGTCTAAGGAACACTTACATGACCTTGACATGAGTCAACCTGATTTAGATTTGTGTATCATGCCATTCAAGAATTGACACGGATAAATTCAGCAGAGGCTTTCCCTAATGAACACCTATTGTCTATTCTTAGTGTCTCCGTATTCTAATAATCACAATATCAATCATAGTTGTCATTTAAGTTAGATTAGTTATAATGACTACATTGCATTAATGTATATGGAACGAGATATGGAATGTGTGATTCACATACTTCACCCATTGACTGTGATGTTTTCAGTAAACACCTAGGACCTCCCCTCTCGTCTCACCATCTCCATCACAATGCTACGTCTTACTTGATACATATCCCTTTTCATTGTACCTGAATCACTCTCTAGTGATAGTTAATTCCGTAAGATTCCTTGTGGAGACAACTCATACTCATCCACTACCTAGAATTATTATGTGAGTATCGATTGATAATATTTTTTGCTTAAACTCAAGTCAACAATAAAATATTTTTAACCTTGAATTTGATTTTGTCAGTATTCTCAATTGTGATGATAGTGAGGCATAATCAATATTTGAGAAGATGTATGGACAATCATTTACAAACACAATATAGTAGAAGTAGCCAGATGCTGAAGAAACACAAGATAAACCCCAAATGTTGCATTGAATGAGATCTGATGGTTAGGTAAAGTTGATAGTAACAAAGCATGTATAGGGTAAATTATGATGTTTCAAAATTCACATGACTTACAGTCAAAATCACAATGAGATGTCCATTAAATTTAAAAATGAACCTAAAGATGATATTTTTTATAAAAATTGGGGACTTAATTTACAAATCCAACTACATTTATCGACAGACGAACCTGCCCTCAAAATGTCATCTTGGTCAGCTTTCTAGATCATTAGACATCAAGCACTGAAGTTGGGAAATTCCTAGTCATAGATTTAATCCAAAGATTTCTCTCTCCTAATCCTTATCAAAACTGCTACATCAGTTTTAGGATTTTGTCTTTACTTCAGCATTAAATGCAATCATTAGCTCAAATTTTGTCCATGTCATTCCTGACTGATGGCTACTATTGTGCCACATTTCCCCATAAGGAAAAAGACAAATAAAAGGAAGAACAGTTTTAGATATATAATAATATATTAAGAGAAAAGTGCATGTGATGTGTGCACGTGGTGTGTTGTGTCTAGTAACAGGTCAGCAGGCTCCACGATTTCTGACCAGTCAAAAGGTATTAAAATTCTTAAAAAATAATTTTTAATCATGCTAACATCAGTTCAAGTGTGTGTTTATTGTGTAAAAACTCCCCTATGTTTTAAGTCATCCACGTCATCTCCTGCTCCAAAAAAAAAGTAAATAATGCCATCATGGCATTGGTAATCATGATGCCATAATAGTATCATTCTAATGATTTGTTGATGTCAATCATTAATGACATCTTATGATTGGTTGATACTATTCGTTGAGAGGAATAGGATACTTGTTGTTGTTTGATGAATCAGACTGATATGTGGTGCGAAAAATTTCTAAATCCAAAAATACATTGATAATTCATATAAAGTAATTATCAAGCGAACATATAAATAGATGAATATTACCCTCAAAAAATCATGTCTTTATGAATACAATGTCGAAAAATTGAAAAAAACTCATATTCTAACTAAAAAAATTAGGTACTTTCAGAATATGACGTCATCAAAATCCCTAAAATAACTGAAAAATATAAATAATTGTTCCAAAAATAGATTTAATCATTTTAGGTAAGATAACACACATATATAACCAAATTAATGTAAAGAAGCTTTTAAATATTGTCATATTAACTCATCAATAATGTGTTATCAATGACCACTCATTATTCCTCTCCCTCAAAAACACTCTTCATCAATAATTCCATGAACTTTTTCTAATAATTTTTTTGCATGTTTTTGCAAATCACAACATTATACATAAAAATTTTTGCCCATATATGTCTCAACAAAATACTCTCTCCAAAAGGAAACATCATTGCATCATCTTTTGTGAGATAACTGTTCCCTCATACTTTCGATTGATGACCTAGTGACTACCAATTATATTGAAAATGTCCTTCCTTCTCCTCCACAAAGTACAATTCCATTTCGTTGGTTATACCTTGATGCCACTCTTTTTCACCTTCTCTTAGTTGTCTTGGTGCACAAGCCTTTTTTCATTATCAAAATCCATCTCTCATAAAAATTCATGTCATGCTCTTTAAAGGCATTGCCGAACATAGATGGGCTATCATGCTCATCTTCATGATTTATTTTTCCTATGTCAGCTCTATCAATGTGACATTACTTGATAAAAGTACATATTTAGTTACCATGCATTCCCCATCCATGACCAAAAGGAATTCACTCCATATGGAGGTTTTCCCGAGTACGATTTTATCCATCATCCTCCCTATTTATTATTTTCCTTGAGGAGGTTTTTTATCCACCACTATTCACATCATTACCAACATCAACTTTATTAGGTATATGCCCCACTAGTTCCTATAGTCTATAGATCCATTACTCCGACTGACATCCATCCATTATGATCTCAACCTTCCTGTTGTCTTACAGAACTTTGGGTGCTTTGGTAATCTTCAACCAATCTTTAACGATATTAATTTTTATCATCTACATCATACCTTTTCATGCATTTGCCTTGTAGTATCCTTTGTGCAGGGTTCAAATGTATACATAGTATTAGACTTAAGCAGATTCATGTACCTTGGTGCTTATGCCGCCTCCATGAGGTGAAAACATCGTGATATGGAAAGAAGTTTATGCTTTTATGTATAGCCTAATTATCCAGTTATTTTTACAGAAATTGTCTGGTTGCTCAAGGCTTCACCTAGACATATAATGCTTGACAAAGAACCTCTTCTGGTCATCATTTAAGTTTTTCAGGTGGCCTCCCATTGGTCTTCAACCAATTTTGGTCTCTTTATCCGCTCAAGATCTCCAATGCCTTCATCAATGGGGAGAAATAAAATCTATAGGCTATGACGCTTAGGGGCAGAAATCTTAGGTGAGTTTTCTTTGTCAAGCATTATATGGTCTCAAGCAGAGTCTATGGACCTGATAAATTTTTCCATCTCCTCAAATAATTAAAAATTACTCAAGTGTAGGTCATTTGACTGTGATGCAGAAGACAACATCTAAGGACATTGTCATACTATCTATAAGTGGAAGGGAAATTATCTCTATTAGTAGGTATGAGACAGATATATCTGCTACAAAGGAGTATCTTCATCGACACTTTTTCACTCGCTACTTTGGGGATACTCGTTATTTCTTTGGGATTAAATTATCATGAAGGGAAGTTTGCTGTATTCAAAGTATGACTTGATCTATTTAAGGATACAGAACATCTCCTTGGTTAAAAATGCCAATAATTACTCCTGGGTTAAAAATGTCAATAATGTAATAGCTTCTACATTTTAAGATAAAAACTGCTACTAACAAATAAGTGAACCCTAATTACTATGAGGGTTAAATTTGATAGTTGGTGTTAACTCTTAGGTTACACATACTAATAAATCAAGCTACCTTATAAAGGCATAGTTACAAGACCTCGCACAAGAGCAACATTGATCTATTAGCTAACATTAATATTAGCTTATAAGATAAAAATTGGTACTAAAAAAATGAGTGAACTATAATTAAAATTAGGGTTTAATTAGAGAGTAGGGATTGACACTTAGGTCAAAGATACTAATAATTAAAATATCTTATAAAGACTCATAGTTACTATGTCTACTACAAAAAAAACAATAATCTAATAGCCAACATTGATTCTACATGTAAGATTGTTGGGTTCAGTGCCTTGGTTTGTCCATGGAAAACATGTTTCCATGGATGTGGAAGCGTGTCGATCGATTCACTACCGATCTTTAAAATGAAACATTGAATGAAACTTTTTTGGGAACTTATTCCTTCCTTGACATGCTCACTTTGAGATTGTTCCTAAGCCATTCACATGTCCGGCCTCTTGAAGTATCCACGTGATCACTCGACGCTTGGATCTCCACCTCTTCCGCTTCAACTCTTCCTTAAGACTCTCTCCTCGGTTGAATGTATAGAATGAAGAGTGGGAGAGGCTCTCAAATCAGGCTTGCGTGGGTGCTTAAAATGAGACCCCTTTTCCTCTTTATATTTTACTTAAGGTTTTTCTCAAAAACTCTACAAAGTAAAATATATCCACCAATGTGCTCTAGAAAAATACCGAGTAGTCTCAAACTCTCTGATATACCCTTTATCGTCATCGGTTACCGTATATGTATAATCCATCATTCGTGTGACACTTTCAAACAACTTAGGGTATGGTTTATCGTCAAACCCTAATCTGTTGTTATATTAGTACTGATGTGTAACAGGGATCAATGGAGAACACCTTCTCCAATATCCTCACTACCCTGACCAGGGATGTTTCAGAATCGTCTTGCTTGAGTCAATCTCCTCTTATACCATGGGCAGATGATCCTGTCTTGTCCACTCAATCATCTCCATAAGCTTCTTGCTACATCCAATCTATAACTTACTTTGACTCCCATGATTAGAGGCTTGTAAGTCATAATCAAAATGTAGTAGTCCACTCACGAGATGTCCTTTGTGTCTCAGGCTAGTGAATCACTTATACAACCGTGACTTGAATCAACCATAGGATCTGTCCTTAGTGTCGCTGCACTAATAGCCACAGGATCAGCTATACTTATCGTATAAGTAGGATCATCTAGTGCTATTCTATCCGGATGATTCGATGTTCATCTTGACTATCCATCGAATAAGAATATTTAGAATACATGTTTAAAGACTAGTGATCACTGTATTATGATCTCATCATAATTCATGAACTTCACTATAAACATCACACGAAATAATAATGAACTTAAATATTTTATTCAATGAACTTAAATAAACATGGTAATGTTATTGGCTTGATGGCCACATAATATCCATCAAGGATAAGAACATATACTAACAAATGATTGAACTGTATTTAGGAGGAGGGATAAATTTGACTTTTGGGGTTGACTTGCAGGCTAAAGACAACAATAATTAAACTACCTTCTAAAGACTTCTATAGTTTCCAGACCTAGTACGAGAGGAACAATAATCTGTTTACGAGAGCAAACATAAATAAAAAGGAGGGGGAGGATGAGAGCCATTTGAGAAATAAAAAGAGGGAAATAATCTTAATAGAGAGAGAGATGTATGATATACATAAATATTTGAAAGACAAGGAACAAAAATAAGAGAGATGAATTGAGCGGGAATAAAAGGATGAGCAAGAGTAAATACACAATGAGTGATATGTAATGAAGGGAGAAATATTTATCCCTTGAGAGAGAGAGCTTAAAAAATCTATTAGGGTAGGGAGAACTAAAATAAAATTTGAGAGAGAGAGATAGAGAGCTTTAAAAAATTAGGGTAGGGAGAAATAAATGAAATTGGAGACAGAGAGAGAGAGCTTTAAAAAATCAGGGTAGGGCAAAAAAAAAGGAGACAGAGAGAGCTTTTAAAAATTTAGCATAGAAAAAATAAAATAAAATTGGAGACAGATAGAGAGAGAGGAGAGAGTGACAAAGAGGAACTTTACATAGGAAGAGAGAGCTTCAATAAAAAAAGACGAAAATGGAATACGTTATTCTACAATACAAAAAAAAATGTTTCACGGGTTGAAGGTTGGATATCGATGTATGATATCTCTGCTAATCCCAAACGAAACTTGGTAATAAGCTAATAAAGCCATTCAATGAAGAATATCACATAAACTCTAATTAAAAATAAACTCTCGAATCCATAAAAATTGGAAAATTCTCTCAAGTCCCTTCATAAATAAAAACTGTGATAAACATATATTCTTAATAAATGGAATATACTAATCAAACTAATCCCTAGTTTAAAGAATAAAACCTGGTAAAACCACAAAAATCACCATTTGTCAAAACCATCATATAACTGAAATCCATACTGGGAATGTCAAAATTTCTAATGAAGTAATCTATAAGTTTATTTCGAAAGAGGACACTAATGGGCAAAGGGAGATGAACTAACATCTTCAATGAATTCAACCAACAGGTGGAGAATCTTCATTGACATCAAGTAAAACATCTTTGACACTCGCTCATCTAGAATGCCATGGAGCTCTTTGGATGCATATTCGGCATATGTAGAAGAACATCAAGAAGAACACATAGGCCACCTTCGAGACCATTGAGAATGCCACGGCAAATGGAGCATTAACTAAATATGAACGATAACAAAAAATACTTTAAACTCATTGTCTAATTAAATGATGAGTGCAAGACATCAAGCAAGGAACTATAACATAATATACACCATTAGATGAAGCAAAACAATAACAGAGTCTAACTGGTGGGCGCATCCACAGTAATAACAAATGGCTCATCATCATCACCATCATCGTCATCTTCTGTTCCCAAGTCTTCGTTACTATACCATGACTTCAATGTCATCAGAACTTCGACGCTGTCTACTGTGAGCCTGGATTGCCTATAGTTGATTACACGATACCCTTCTAAGAATAGTCGTTCACACGCGGCACTCATCGGCTGAACTGCTAGAAATTCCTACACCACCAATACTAATGAGGGGAATGAAACCTGACCTATTATGGGGATAAAAAATCTGAAAGTAGAGTAGGTCCCATTTTTCATCAAGTAAAGTACTTTTCCTAAGAGTGGATGACATCATCATATCAATGATTATTTTCTTGTCAAGGCACCCACGTAGTATTTTGTAAGTGGAGCTCCACCTAGTAGGGTAATCTAGCGGGATCCTCCTCGTGTTTGACATATTTTTCTGTCTGCAATATGAAAAAATACTTTGCCTCTTGCTTCATCGATCCATGTCTTGCACTGACCACTTCTCTTAGGCGCCAAAAAACATCCCCCAAGGAAATATCATAAGGAGGATAAGTCTTGTCTGCATCCACCACACCATCAAGATTAGTGAAGTCTATTTCATCAACGAAAGTTGACTCGAGCCCATCTCTGACGACATGTAGTGCCTTCAATCCGGCCTACATAACTAAGTCAATCACATGCGCAATACACAAGATATGTCTCTTTGCACTGACATGGGCGTTCATTGGCCGCAACTCCCGTTCTAATATCACCATCAGTGTTGCATTGTTTGAAGCATTATCTGTCGTAATAGCACATATCTTCGTGCTCAATTTAAATTCTGCAGGAACCTCCAACACAACATTGCTCAAGCACTCCCTAGTGTGCGTGCGATCCCTCCAATTGGCGTATAGAAGGGCAAAATTCACACATTTTCATTCTGTGTCTACCTAATGAACTGTGAGTCCAATGAATGAGATTCAATTCACAAAAGTCCAACAATCTAGAGTGATGGCCACTCTATGAATACTCTCCAATCAGTCACGGATACCTCTCTTCAACTTCATATAAAGTTTGAAAGCTTTTTCCTTCTCAACCCTTGTCGATGGAATGGATATCTCCTCTTGTGCAATGTATCAAGCCAATCGTATGGAGTATTTCTTATATACAATATTCCCTGGTGAGGCCGACTTACAAATGAAATGTACAAGCTCTTCTTTTTGTGGCCTCCGGCGTGCGACCAGTGAAGTACAGTTTTTGCATTCACTTTTTGGTCAAACATGTTTGCCACTAATGGTTGGATAAAAGAGCTGCCTTCTTGTGCCCTCAAATCATTATGCTCTTTAAGGTACACATTTTTCAAATGTCTCCACAGGACCGTGCTGCAACTATACTTATTTTGCTCAATTGTCATAGCACGACCCGGATTATGTGTCACATAGAGATTGCATGTGAAAATCTTTGGCTCAACCTCTATGAAGTGTGTCCGTGCAGCCCGCTCATTCTTTCTCTTCTTTTTTTCTCTTTTTCCAACACTTCCCCCTAACGATGCAGAGCTTTCATAGACACCAGAAGTATGAGAGAAAGGATCTATAGGCATCCTAAATTACAATTAAAAAATGTGAAAATTGAGCTGAATAATTCATTCCATAGCAAACTATTTTGAATCAAATTTTGAAGGGCAACTATAATATTGAAAAATGAGAAATATAACACAATAGGATGTTGAAAGCATTTTACGTTTAACAAAAATAATTGTCACCTACTGAACTATTATCATCAGCCCATACTTTTGAAAGTTAATTGTAACAACATGCACAGAATTCTTCTAAAGAGCACTATGCTGTAAGGTGTGACAGTATATTAAGGAGGCTGAAATTTTAAAAATTTAATTATGACACTAATATGAATCATCAGCATCAAAACCTTTCTTGAAGAACATTTATCAAAATATTTACTCCAGAATTGAATGATTGCTCAGTTGATTGGAGTATCCTATATACCCACCTTGTAAAATACCTCCGAAGAAAAATCAGGATTTGCTCCTATCGTTATGGTGAAGAAAGAAAATTCAATAGAGAACCTTTTTAATAAATATGCCAAGTCGACAGTCCAGATGCTG
Source organism: Wolffia australiana (assembly GCF_029677425.1). Lineage (NCBI taxonomy): Eukaryota > Viridiplantae > Streptophyta > Magnoliopsida > Alismatales > Araceae > Wolffia > Wolffia australiana. The sequence goes on from NC_135838.1 coordinate 22,359,116, forward strand.
CAAAAATATAGAAATAATTATTTTGCATCCACTTTCGACTTTAGATATATACCATAAATTAAAAAATGGTTCAGTCAAATTGACTCATTTGGTTGTTGGGGCAATGTGACTTAATCCATCAAGTATTGTTTTCATGGATATTTTCCACATATGAACATATTGTGCAAGAAAAGCTGTTTAGAAGGTAAATTACCTTGGATTCTCTGGTATTATCGACTGCAGCTGTATCGCTCAAACCTAAATGTTCTATGGGAACTCAAGAGTTCAAAATGTTTGATTGTGTGTACCTTACAAATAGCTGATTCACCATATCCTCTAAACATTTATTTTATTTAACTCATTCACCGCATGGAATCTTGAACCATTGTTAATAAGTTATTTATATTCATATCATTGGTTTCACAACATTCCTTTCCACATTCTTCCTTCCAAATCCTAATCATTGAGTTGCTAACATTCATCTTCAGATGGATTGACTCTGTGTCATTGATTTCTAAACCGTATCTCAGAGAGTACACTCGTACAAAATACACCCACCTTTGTCAGTTGCTACTCCCTACATGGTTTTATGGAGCGCACACACAGTCCTTGCATATCTCAGGTTCTTTACAATCAAATATATGCTCACTTCAATTTCCACACCTCGCTAGACTCCCCCACCATTTCTTTTATTTCCACATCTCTCTAGACTCCCTCCCTATTTCTTCTTTTCCACATCTCTTTTAACTCTCCCAATATTTCTTTTTTTCCCCAACACCTCTCTAGACTCCACCAAAAGTTTCCTTTTTCCCCATCTCTACAGACTCCCTTTTTTCCTTATTTTCCCCATCTTTCCCCATTCCTTTTTTTCCTATTTATTTCTTTCTCCAACATCTCTCTAAACTCATCCATTATTCCTTTGTTTCCACATTTCTTGCATTCCAATCAGGGTTCCCATGCTACATACAGAACAAGAAATCAACAACAGACCCGTTCAGCCAAAGCACCTCCTCCAACCCACCCAATGTAAATGAAAAGAAAACCCTATTACTGCCCGCTTGGATCATATGATTCTCCTGTAAGTCTATCATATTGAAGAGTTCCCTTCATTGCTCATGTAGGCGCGGCGTTTAAAATACTTGATTCTAAGAATGATCCGTAGGTTCTTGAAAACAATGAACCTATAATTCTTCAAACTAGGATTTTTTTCAGCATGTTACGGGCAAACAAAACTGGGTTTTTTTTCTAGGTATATTAAATCAAGTGCCTCAGCATTTTCAGTTTTCAATTATATGTCCATTTTTTCTGAATTTCATTGGAGTGTGATAAATTTTCATAAACATTTATTAAGAGTAGAAAAAAAACATATGAAGAAAGGGAGTGAAGAATGGGTTGGTTGGAGATGAGAAAGATTTACAAATAAATTTAGAGAGAGAAGACAAGAAGAAAATGAAGAAACTAGGAACTTTTTTAAAGATGAAAGATGAGATAGAGTTATAGATTTAAGGAGAGCGCATACAAGAAAAAGAGGAAGAACTAACCTTGCTAAGAGCAGACATCAAAAGATGGATGCGCCCGCTGAGGGAGAGCCCCAAGGGAGAGGGCTGACAACTGAGACTGCCCAGGGAGAGAGCTGACTGCTGAGACCGCCGAGGGAGACCTCAGAGGGACTAAGGAGAGCCTGACTACTGAGACCGCCGATGGAGAGTGCCGAGGGAGAGGACTGACTGCTGAGACCAACGAGGAGACCACCAACGGACTAGGGAGAGGGGAAATTGTATGATTCGTAACATTTTTTTAAGAAAATGCTTTAAAAATTTTTCACAAAGCAAACAATTCAAACCACACACGCCTGTGTGCGATGACCTGTGCGAATTTGTTAATGTTCTTTTCAGAAAACCAAACATACTGAAAAAATCACACATATTCGCCCAAAAGGAACGGAACAACCATGTCTACCTTACGCATACTAACTAATTAAATTATTTTATCAGCAAAGGTTTATAACTATTATTGATTAAACTCAATTTCATGACGGTGTAATTTTTACCCTAATTTTGAGTTTGTCATACAGCCACATAAGCATGCGAGACAGGCCCAAAGCCAATGTGGATAACTTTGTCTTGAAATGGTTGTTCACTATAACAGTGAGGATCATGCAGCATACACATGGTGGCATTAATGAATGATAGGGCATTGGCTGAACCAGAGGATGAAGTGGCTAGTGGGCATGGTGATAGCAGTTGAAGGATTGGAGAGAATGCTCAAGATTCATAAGACAAGGGTGTGAAGTGGCTGAGAAGGATGGAAAGATTGATCTTACAATAAATATTGCTTCTTAGTTATGAATGGATGAGTCTATATTTTGTTTTTTTCACAAAATAGAGGTTGACACCCTCTATCAATGTCAATAATACACTGTGTGGTGCCAAAACTCATTAACTTCTCTATAGATTTATGAATTTCTTCTCCACTTCACTCTTTTCACCAACATTATAATGAATGGCTTTGGAAAATATTGTTTCACTTGGGTAGACATTCTTAGAGTGATAACTCAAATAAGCTCACAGTGAGGAGAGAAGAAATTATATAGTGATGTTGAATGGTACAAATACCTTATGGTTTGATGCCCCAGTACTTGAGGGTGAGGATGAGTAGGTCTGCTCGGCAGATCCACATCTTTGCTATGTCTAGATGTTGACCAAGCAAAATATAGAACCACTTTGACAAAGATATGCTTAATTTGGGCCTTGAATGCCCTTTGGTCCAGGTCCTGGATTGGGATTATATTTCTCTCCCATTTAATGCTCTCAACTCTCATTCAAATAACTTTAGTCTTTTCACTTAGGTTCAAGGAAATCAATCAGGATTACTATAAACATATCAACAATTATACAAATTTTTGTTTAATATAATTCATTAGTGAAATCACAACAATATTTTTTTCTCTATACGTGATGTAAAAATGTGGGTTCATAATGTGAACCTCCCAACGTCGTGCATTTAACAGTACTTTAGTGACTCTTGTTGTGCAACGTGGTGCAAATTTTCACACTGTCTGTGCGAATTTTTTCTCGCATGAAAGGCACCGTGCGATGTGCAGTGTGAATTCATGCAAAAGTTTGCACCGCACCTCACACGAATTCACACAATCAGAAATACGCCTCCAACACCCTTAAAAAAATTTTATTGCATTTTTACGCCTGCAACGCCTAACCTAGAGCTGTTTTAAGGGTATGTATGCAAGAAAACTTTAAGAAATGCCCCTCCAAATTTGGAAATGGCATGGAAATCCTATTTTCCATATAATTGTACCCATTTTATATTTAAAAAACCATGTTTTCCTCCGATATATTCCCAAAAAAATTGGTAAAATTCTAGAAAATTCTTAACTTCATCTCCATATCAATTATTATTATTATTAAACTAAGTATTTAAACCTGCCAATTTTATTTAAACAGAGTTATTCCAGGCTTAAATTAATTTCAAAAATTCGTGCATTAACAGGAAAACAGGGAAAAATCAGGCATTAACTTGGAATAATAATTCAAATGTAAATATATAAAAACCATATTTTAAACTATTGAAATGTATAAAAACGTGCTAATTATATAAAAAACAACAAATGATAACTTTATCAATTCCAAGTTTATTAAAAAAAAATTCATGTTTATGATTCCACGACTAAAATATTTATTATTATACAGTAAATTAGAATCAAGAATTGCTTTATCAATCATCATCTACTTCAGAAATAACTTTGGAAGAATTATTTAGATAAAAAAGATGAATACCTACACAAAACATAGACAATTGAGCAGGTTGTTTTTTTAAAGGAGATCATAAAAAGCTTCAATCTGTATAAATTTCATTGTGTATATGAAAGACTTCTATAAACACAAATGTGGGAGAGATTAAGAAGATGAAGAGTCATTTATCTGCTTGGTTAGTCAAGTTTGAACTTGTTCATAGATCCTTGGGCTTTGATTATCAAGGAATAGAGACTTTTATATGTATGGTTACAATAAGTTACGCTCTCAGTGTGCTTATGATGTCACACCAGGTGGATTTTTAGCTTGTGTATATCATCTTATGAGAATACAGTATGGGGTTGATCAACCGGAGGAAGTATGTATAAAAGTTTTAGTCCCATGGGAAGATCCTATAGTCCCATCTGTTTACTGGGCTCGGAGGAGTGCAGATTTTGAAGAACGTGAATCATATGTTTATGATTAGATGGCTAAAATATTTATTATTATACAGTAAATATTTGACAGTTTAATTGCCCTCACTACTCTCATATTGTTATACAGTAAGTATTTATTGTTCCATGCAAATTCATTTATAACTATGAAATTGCCAAAATGAAACTAGTTTATCATCATCAGGTATCTACTCGATAATTATTTGAAATAAATTATTTATTATTATCTAAAGTAATCATGTTTGAATTTACATCACAAATATTTTTAGTAATACACTAAATATTCCATATTCGACAAGTGAATTTGAAATAACTATGAACTTTTCACAAGAGAAAAGGTTTATCGTCGTTAGGTATCTACTTGGCAATTTTTCGGAATAAATTATTTATTGTTATATACAGTAAATATTTCACATTTTAATTTCCATGACAAGTTATTTTAGTAATATACCGTAAATATTCCATGTTTGATGAGTAATTTTTGTATAACTATGAAATTGTCACAATAAAAATCATTTATAGTCATTCATTATCCACTGGATAATTATTCAGAATAAATTATTTATTAGTATATACAGTAAATATTTCAAGTTTAATTTCCATCAAAAATTATTTTAATAATATACAGTAAATATTTCATGTTCCATGAATAATTTTTTCTAACCATAAAATTTTCACAATAAGAATAGTTCTCGTCATTAGGTATCTACTAGATAATTATTCTGAATGAACTATTTATTATTGTGGACAGTAATAGTCGGTAGTTTATAAGTATTTAATCTTTAAAATGAACATTTATTTTAGTCAGTCCTCTTAATTTAACTAGTTGGCAAAAGTAAATAAGTAAAGACTTACTTGAAGTATGAATGCCACAAATACTTTCAACACATAAAGAAATGTATAAGTGGTTCAAAAAATTGAAGGAAAAAGAAATGAGCTGAACGAACACTAGGATCATTGTCGCTATCTTCATCTGTTTGCATGATATCATTGTCGTCGCCATCATCCGCTCGCCACCAACACTTGAGTGTTATTAGTAATTCAATGATCTCTGATGTCACCCAGATTTCTTGTAGTTGATGACGGCACGACCGGCAGAGTAGAATCTTTCATAGGGCGCACTTGTCACGGAGACTGATAGGAATTCCTTCACAACCATTTCCAACCTTGGATATGAGTGTTCTCCTGTTACTTTCGACCAATGCAATGGTTTTGTCCCCTAGAGAGGAGGTGAGCTCATGTACACATCTAACTCATGCCCTGAAGTAAGGTTGGTGTCTACTCAGTGTCTGGTAACAACATGTCTAGTGCTTCACTGAATAAATCTCTAGACGTCAACTCCAATCGAAAACATACAGAAGAATCTAAACGAACGACGGTTCCATCGTTGGTGATCTCGGGGAATACAATAAGCTTTGCACATACACGATTGTTTCGTCCCTTTGGTCGCGCTCAAGTAACCGTAGCTTCATGGAGGGATCAACAAGGGAAGCAACGGTGAAGGCCTGGTTGCGAGTGAGGACTGATGCATATCAGCTCATCTTGGTCATCATCGCCTCACAAGCCTTGTACACTAATGTTCAATGCTCGGTGGACATAAACTGTTGACTCGTAACATCCTTTTGATGGAGCACATCCAAACGACGCCAACGAATCATCAGTGATGCAATCATCAGCATCACCGCCGGTCTGTGTCCAGCCTGACCGGCACGTCAAAGCATCCGTGAAGACGCCCGGGTTTAAATACCCCGGGTAAAGCGCGTCTGCGTCTATATCTTTGTGTTTTCATTATCTGTTTTCAGTCGTTTTAAATTCTGTGTTGTGTTCGTCATGACTAGTGCACCCTACTCATCGTGATGCATACGCGTCTTCGCGTTTTCATTCCTGTCCGTATCATTTTATTTTCACATCTTTTGATTTTTTAATTTTTTTTATGGGGGGGGAGGTCTCTTATTGGACTTCCCCTTTGTTGGACTCCTTGTAAGGGGCCCATCATGGCCCTATGTAAGGCCATGATAGGACCATGTTCAAAACAGATGTGGAATTGTTCTTTGTGGCAGTTATTTTCGTGTTTCAGATCTCATCCCAAGAGAGAGAGGAAGAAGAAGGAAGAGGAAAGAGATGAGGGTAAGGAGAAGGGGTTCGATATAGCCTACTTCAGCCACTGGTCGAATCTCCTTCGAAGTGCATTGCACCATCGACGCGACCCTTAATGTGGATCTACCGCATGGTACACAGCACACGGCACACGGTCAATGCATCATCAGGAGATGATGCTTCCGTCGTGCATCGCTCACGCTGCCTCCATCGTGACGATTGGTTGATGTCTGTCACATGCTGACGCCGGTGATATTTGAATCTCTCGATGGCGAAGATTCCTTGACCCGATCAATGATGTCTCTCCCGTGAATCCTGTTGATCACTTCTTGCAATGTCCTCCAAGTCACGAGTGTTACTCGTTCGACAGAAAAGATCATGGCGTCATGAACATCCCCATAGTGGTCAACTCGATTGTGTTACATGGCGTGTGTTGCGCTGGACATGTGCTAAAAGCTGGTACGTATGACACTAGTTGGCTGTCTCCTTCACTTCGCCGCTTGTCAATCTCCAGACCGACGACACGTTTTCTGGCCTGCCGCTTGTTGGATTCCAAACGCCCATCCCTAGGCACCAAGAGTACCCATCAGGCGCGTTGTTTGGGAACTTGTCGATTGTGTAAGTTGCCTAAAGCCAGTGACGATGGACTGATAGGCTACTGCACTGCGGGCCGGTTCGTTCATCAGCCCGCACTACCGCTGTTGTGCCCTCTGCATTGTCTGTGCCCTATGCTGATGTTCCAAATGATCTATGTGTGTTTCGCTCTTACGAGCCTTGTTGTTGTGCTCCGCCAGTGCTGAACAAGGGGTGTGTTTTCCAGCCACAGCTATTGCTCGAGTCGACTCTAATCTTTGTCTGTTCACACTTCCTTCGCCTTGGTTCTCTAACACTTTGCTCCCTCGCCGTGCCAACGCTGACTGTTGAGTCATCCGTACTACCTCCGGCACACCGCTACCGCTCCCGGACCACACTGGATTTTTTTGCACTGACGAAGACATCGACGACGAACACCGCCACTAACGAGGTACGCCGATCCCTTGCTCATCCGATAAATTATGTCTTTCAGTATACTTTCGGTGTACTCCACCGCGCTTGGGTTAGATAGGTGAGGGAGATTATCATGAAAACTACAAAGTTAAGCATTTTCCTAGGCATGGGCAGAGCCTGTCTGTTACGTGCGAGCCCTACAAACTTGTTACGTTTGGCGCCATAGTCATCGTCGTCACTCTGACAAAGGTCAGAAGGTCGCCGGCATCGTCATTGGTCGAACATCCTGGAGCACGAGACTTGGTAATTTCCCGCAAGCTGGCCCTGCACATACATTTCACCTAGGTCACTCGCATCACGTAGTTACATTTACTTTAGTGAATTACCCATTGGACGACACCATTGATGACGTCTGACATCATTTTGGTATTAGAGCCAGGTTGTGGACACCCACTGCATGATTCCATACCCTCGCATCATAGCATCTGCATACATACATTTTTGAAAACCCATCTAGGTGTCCCATCGAGGAACTAGCCATGGTCCTCGAGACGAGATCGAGTAGAAGGATGCACTCCGAAGGTTTACCTTCACCGCGACGAGACAAAGCATCGCTGCTCAAAAGAGTCAGTCCTATACGACTCTTAGAGCCACATCCCATCACATCCGAAGATGGTGCACCACCGCCACCTTCCCGCAAGCCGGCCCAAAGCTCAAGACTCAAAAATTTCCTACAAGCCAGTCGTGCACGTACATTTTACTTGGGTCACTCGTATCTCGTAGTTATATTTACATTACCTTCCCTCTCTAATACCAGTCATGACACCATTCAAGTGTCTCATCACTCCTCTAATGATAACAATGGCCTCATTTGATGTGGGCACTTTTGATTGGCATGTGACCATAATAGCCAACTAAAGGGGCTGCAATATACCCGCAAACTCCTTGTTCATTGCTCATTCCTCATCACACAAGAATTATTTCTTTAAAACGTTCAACGCAATGATATCTATAACATCCCTTTTCTTAACAGTGGCTACTAGCATGGCATACGTAGAATTCCATCTTGTTGGGCAATCCAAGGGAATCTTTTATGATCAGGTAGGCCAAACTCTTTGCATAATGCTGCATAGCATTCTTCACACTGTATTGAATCCGTATTCATGTGACTTCTCACAGAGCCAGAGTATGACATCACCTAGTGTAGATGTATTAAATGCAAAAAGTGTGTTAACTTGTTCTATATTATTCATACCAACCATATTGCCCTCGTATATAAGATTGACTCTAATGGTGCCACTGTCACACGTAGGAAGCTCATCCCTGCCTGGACCGCAAGATTAATCACATGCACAACGCAAAGCATGTGTCGACTTGCACTGAATTGAGGGTTCTCTAACTTTAGATGTTCATCCAAAATACTCATTATCCTTCTGTTATTCGATGTGTTGTTTGTGTTAACTGCACACACCTGCATAAATTGGAGGTATCAATATAAAGGAATGTAGAAAAACTCAGTGATACCAAATTCAATGAAGTAACCCATAGCTTCCTCTTCAAGTCAAACTCCTCTAGGATTTCAAGGATGTGTGCACTCATGTTTTCACCAGTGTGGGACCCACTCAATTGTGTATTCCCAAAACAAGCTCACACAACTTCCACTCAGAGTCTATCAAATGCACAATCACACCTAGGAAAGTAATGTTGTTTTCTAAAGTCCATGCGTGAAGTGTTAATGACACACGAGCAACGGCGGCCAATTTTTTTTGAATGCTCTTCATATCTTGGTAGAGAGAAAATGCTTTCTCCTTGATAGCCTAACTGATGGGACTGATATTTCTTCTTGGGCAATGTAACAAAGAATTCGTATGAAGTACTTTTTCCTAACAATAGCCCATGGAGAATCAGACAAACTTATGAACCACACCAACTCCTCTTTGGTCTTCTCCGCTATACGATCGGTATAATACTGTTTCTTTGTATCCCCAATGTCAAACATGTCTAGTACTAACCTCTCTTGTGTAACTCGATTTAACTTTGCTTTCAAAGTTTGAAATTTTTTATGGTGGAACTTTTCCATATGCCTCCACAATGGAGTGATGCTTTGATATGTGTTACGGTCTACAATGTTACCACACAATTTGCATTTAATTTTTTTCCACCCAAATGTGTGTGGTGTCTTAGCGCATCACATGCATTATAGCGAGGCTATTTCTGTTTGGTGTTTGGGCTAATGTGATATTCATCTTTTACAGACATTTATGATGCGTTCGGTACATGCGAAGGCATACCAACTTCCATCCTACAATTTGCAGGATCATAAATTCATGATAAATTGAGCGCATAGATGGATGGTGCACACAGAACTACATTAACAGGATTGTAAAAAGGATATATACACATAAGATATCCAAGAAGTTGGGACAAATAATCATAATTTGAATGACATTAGACATTCATATTACTTTTAAATAAATGAAATCATCGAGCAATTTAAACATATATATACATATGCCAAGCAATTTAAGTTAAATCTGAAATTATCAAGAGTCAATTTCATAATCTGGACATTTAGACGTAACCATTCATAAGAAGAAAAAAATCAAAAAAAAAAATTTAATACTATTATCAAATAACTCACAAGAAGGCACACCTCACAATCAAGACAGACCACAGTTGGAGTGTACAATTGCTAATCGTTAAACTGCTGATATATGTCACTCGCTTTTTGTATTGTGGTCGACCCTTACGAACAAGAAGAAAATAATAAATTTTAAGTTAGTAGTATTGTGCATATTATTATCGTCATACGGCATCATCATCACAATTTTTATCATCATTACTGATAACATGCATATTTAGTATGTAAATATGATCATATATAAATGTATATTTGCATTAGATCACTCATATTTATGTGTTATGACGCTTAAAATAATTAAATCTGGTTTTAGAATGAATTCCTGAATTTTCTACATTTTTTATGTATTTCTTAGGAATTTTATAAGAATAGAATCTAAAAGAATATAATTTTTGAGACAGAATATGATTTTTCTGGAATTATTTGACATTGAATTTGGAAATATATGATTTTCTATGTCAAAATATATATTTATAAGTATTTTTAGGCTTTTATTTTAATTAATATGAATTTTAAAGTATTTTAGGTCTCTTATTTGCACCGCCATATGTCGTCGTTCAATTCGTCGAATGGCGGCGAAACGTAGAACTTGCTGATGATTGGCGCCAGCCAATCATTAGCTAAGTTAATGATTGGTGTCAACCAATCATTTGCCATGCAATCAACGCTCTGCGATTCGCGAAGTAATGATTCCATTTATGACTGACACGTCAAATGTTTATTTTTTCTATGCAGGATGACATGGATGAATAAAAAAAGACACCCTTTTTTTTCAATAAATGCGCTTGCTGACGATTCACAAAACAACAAAAAATATTTTTCATTTTTCTAATTGACCCTGACGACGGGCAATGTGGGTGCAGGATGGGGGGACACGTGTGCGTGTGTCCCACGCATGTACACGTGGCACGCTCGTATCCGCTGTTATGAAAGTAAAATAAAAAAATAAAATAGAGAGAAAGAAAGGGAAAAAAGCAGCGACGTGGTGCACGCTCACGCGCTGCAACGTCAGCCACGAGAAAAAATCATTCTTTCTCATTTTCTTTGCCTTTCTTTCTTGTCCTTTTTCAGGTACATGTGGACTTTAAAAATTTCATGCATGGAATATAGAAAGCATGGAATCTCAAGCGTTTTATACTTCTTAACGGAAACAAAAACGAGGGCGCTAACGAAAAGAGAAGGAAATCAAGGGTTTTGATTGGCTCAACTTCAAACGGCCATAACTTTTGATCTACAAATCCGATTGAGCTGAAATTTTCAGTATTTCTTTGTCTTTCCTGCTCTTTCCATTCATATCTACTGATCTATAAATAGAGGCCTGGATCACTGTGAAATTCATTTTGAAATTTCATCCTACTTGTGTGGGCTGATTGAAAGACCGTGAGTTTTGAGATCCATCAAGTGTGAGGAGAACCATTGAAGAAGAGGGGGAACTTACCGGCACTCGTAAATCACCATGATCCTGGCCAAATCTAAGGATCTAATGTAAATGTCTTCATCTTACATTGCTCCTTTCCTAACACAATCGTCCGCTTAATTAGTGTTTTTCATCATATCTTCACTCAGATTTTACTCATTTATATTCTTTTATCTCGTCTCTCTATCCTCTCCATCACATCGTTCTACATTTAGCCACTACCATCGTTAACACACTCGGCCATCATCGAACTCTTCACATTCACTTATTCGTTGTTAAATTAACATATAACTTACATCCTATTACTTGATATTACTAGCTCACATCCTCTACTCTCATCTTCATCTATTCTCTCGTTGGTCATCACTATCATATAAAATTAATTCCTTAATCTTCATTCCCTGTGGAGACAATCCATACTCATCACTAACCAAGTATTCATAAGTACGGCTAAATATTATTTTATTAAATAATCTCAATTACCAACGATGAATTTAACTCCTAATTTAAGATTTCAATCACAAGGAATCATCACAAGGTGACATCATCATAAAAAGGAACCATCATAAGCATCACCATAACGCATCATCAGCTGTGCGTGGATCATTGTCATTACTCTGATTTATATAAGAGGAGGAAAGTAATGAACATTCTGTATCATTGTTTTTATGATAAAACTGGAGGAAAAAGAAGACGAAGAAGAGGAAGAAGAAAAAGGAGGAGAAGAAAAAAAAAAAGGAAGAAGAAGAAGAACGAGAAGAAGAAGAAGAAGAAGAAGAGGAAGAGGAAGAAAAAAGGAGGAGGAAGAAGAAGAAAAGGAAGAAGAAGGAGAAGAAGAAGAAGAACGAGAAGAAGAAGAAGAGGAAGAGGAAGAAAAAAGGAGGAGGAAGAAGAAGAAAAGGAATAAGAAGGAGAAGAAGAAGAACGAGAATAAGAAGAAGAAGAAGAAGAAGAAGAGGAAGAGGAAGAAAAAAGGAGGAAGAAGAAGAAAAGGAATAAGAAGGAGAAGAAGAAGAAGAACGAGAAGAAGAAGAAGAAGAGGAAGAGGAAGAGGAAGAAAAAAGGAGGAAGAAGAAGAAAAAGAATAAGAAGGAGAAGAAGAAGAAGAACGAGAAGAAGAAGAAGAAGAAGAAGAAGAAGAAGAAGAAGAAGAGGAAGAGGAAGAAAAAAGGAAGAAGAAGAAGAAGAAGAAGAAGAAGAAGGAGAAGAGGAAGGAGGAGGAGGAGGAGGAGGAGGAGGAGCAGCAGCAGAAGAAGAAGAAGAAGAAGAAGAAGAAGAAGAAAACAGGCAATCTCTTTCTTAGTCTCTTATATTTGGTCTTTCTCCCCCTGTCCTGAAATGTATTCAGTGATGTAACAATTGATAAACCAATCTAAGCTGATGAAGATCTCACATTTATCAATCTATAATGAGAGAGAAAATTTCCATCTAATTTTAATAAACTTATTGGATTGTTATTTATTACATTGAGAGAAATAGAACAGCCCTATAATAATCAACCTCAAACTGATATTCCAGGATTGTGCGAATAATGGTTGATTGAATATTATCGATTGGATTAAAGTATGAACCCACTTATAGATCCTCCCTACAAATATCAGCTAAGAAGCTCATAATAAACAATTTAGATCGCTAATTACCTTCACCTTCGGACTTGGCAGCATCTTCTTCAAAGGAGAGTAGCCAAAAGTGATAGAGAGCGAGGGGAATAGGGAAGGGAAAGATAGAGAGAGAGAGAGAGACAAAAAGAGGGGATAGAAAATGACCGATACAGCGAGAGTGAGAGAGAGGAAGACGAGAAAGAAAGCAAAGGAGCCAAGGACAGCGAGTCAGCATCTCAGAGACCGAGAGTCCAAGAGTGAGAGAGAGAGAACAGGAAGGGGGGTGGGGAATCCTTGATAAAATTTGCACATTCGCACCGATTCTCACCCCACAGAGGTTTGTTTAGTGTGTGGTGACTGGTGTGCGCTGTGCAAATATTTTGTGCGGTGCGATGAGCGAAACAAATGCATGGAATTTTTTCATTCGCACATTTGGACCTTCACTAATATTATATTTCATTAATATACTGTTTTTCTCCATTTTGTCTTTCCCTAGGGTGACATGTGGCACAACAAGATCCGTCGATCACAGATGACAAGGAAGAATTTGAACCAATCATCACATTAAATGCCAAGATGACACAAAATCCTAATCGAACGACATGACGATACTGACGAGGACGAAGGGAGAAATCTTTTGATAAAATAGATGGCAAGAAATCATCCAACTTCTAGGCTTGATATCCAACAATCCAGATCTCGCATAGAGCTGAATTTTAAGGGTAGCTTCATCTTTATGTCTTCTATCCATCCGCACGATTGGATCTATAAGTTGAGCCCTGATCTTTGCTAAATGCGTCTTTAAACTCACTTCCTCCTTGAGAGGCAGGTTGAAATAAAGTAAAATTTTGAAGGTACATCAAGGGTTCCATGGTGTCTTTAGTGATTAGAGAGGTTTAAGTGAGAATTGGGGAGGTTGATCTGCATTAGGAAGATGCCTTCATCCCGTCAGAATATAGGGATTTAAGGTTAGCCTCTTGCCTTACATTGAGTCTTCTTCAACACACTTAGGTAGTTTAACTATCATCATCATCCATCACTTTCACTCATCTACCTTCATTTTCACCCATCATCATCCTTATCCATCTTCATCTATCATTCATTTCACGTGTCATCTTCCCATATTCCTACATTATAAACCCTAATTCATAAGCCCTAAGCTGGATACCCCAGATCTTTCACTCCCATCTTGTTTCACGCCACCATTCATGCCTCCCTTCATCTTCTCGTCCTACTCAATGATCTACTACTAATACTAGCATGATACTCATCTATCCACTTAAATTCCACCTATCTCTGTCATAACCACTACCTTTACCCATCCACTAGCTCGTACACTATGCGTAACTCTTCTCATCTTCTCTACTTCACCCGAGCGAGAGAGTTCCTTCCCTAATATTCATTCCCCATGGAGAAGACCCTTAGTCACTAGTAACTAAATTATTTTACGAGTATCGGTTTATAAATATTATTGATTAAAATCAATTCCACACTTACATAAATTTACCTTAATTTTGAGTTTATCAAGAGCCATATGCAATCTACCAATGGCTGAGGAAATTCTTTCCTCAATTTTTTTTGCTGCCAAGCTTGGTGATGGTTCTACTTTCTGTTTTTGGATGGGCAACACTCTGCTCAAGACTCCTAATGTGCAGAGTTTTCATGGATATTTTCCCCTCTGAGGATGCTTACGATCGTAGTTTGTTACTGTTGGGATGGCATGTACAATCTATAACTCATTGACAACTTGTCAGTAAAAAGAGTGGAGAATCATTAAACAATGTTATGGTCCTTACCACAGCTAAAATCTACGAATGGGCACGACATGGGTGGATGTGGCCTGCCACACCCTTTCCTATCAAGTGTCCATATGAGAAAATCATACATGAACAATTAGAGAAAGAAATGTCGACCACCAATGCATACTGAGTCATACAATAGATAAAGCTCCCCCTAAATTTGTGGTTGTTTGGGTAGCTTCTCCTTAGATGAATATTGGTGATTTAGGCCTTCAAGAAGAATTGGGTACTTTAAATCAATGTTTGCTTTGGAATATTGGTGATGTATTCTGACAGAATGTGGTATTTACATGGGAGGCGAAGAATACTACTCCCATCTTTTTTAAAATCAATGCTTGCTTTGGAATGTGGGCCAACAAGCTTGTGAGAATTATAGATGTCTCCTCAAAAGGCTGCCTTCTAGGATAGTTCACGTGAGGGGGCATCTAAAGTGCAGGAGGTGTGGGGAAAACTGTTTTTTTGTGCACTAGCCAAGAGATGTGGCTAGGATTTGATGGTCCTAGTCTGGACTCGTCTCGATCCTTCCTTTTATCAAGGACTTAAACCTTATGTAAAAATCACTCTGATTCTGGTACAGTCAGTCCGATCTGTGTCAAGTTATGTGGAATAATCAAAGTCAAAGAAGAAACTGAAAAAAAAGGTTAATGAAAGAAGAATAAAAAAGTAAGAAAACATGTGTTCTATACTCATATATTCTAAAGGAACTCTGGAAGTACATCAATTTTTTGATAGCATAACATTGTCCACTCCCACTCACATGATGAGTATAGGTGATCCCATAGTCATTATTAGTGTGGTAACACTAGGGACACATGGTGGGTGATCTTTATGGAATGAGTTCACTAAATTGATTCCTATGGATTCTTGAATGATAGTATTCCTATCTTTAATCAGGTGGATTCATGACACAATTGTGTAAGTATCCATTAGATATGAGACCCCCAAAGACACCTTGTGGATCGACAATTGTGCTTTTACTATGACCTATGAGTTCCTATTTAGGAGATTCCAAACCGCCCAAGCTCATATATAGCAACAAGTCCATGAAATTGTCCACCCTCAGTATCATAGGAGATTGACTCAAGAAAGATGGTGCAATTGAATACATGGCCATTATAGTGAAACTATCAGAAAATTCTCTCATGATTTCTCCTTGCATTAGTACTAAAACAGAATGAGAAATTAAGGTTTGACGGTTAACCAGAATGAGCTATTAAGGTTTGACAGTTAATCAGAATGAGCAATTAAGGTCTGAATTAACTAGAATGAGAAATTAAGCCATGTTGGGGTCTCCCACGAATGAAGTATTATACAAGCACAATAACTGATGACGTTAAAATTTTCACATGTATTTTTTAGGGCAAAAAGTGTAGCTCAACATCTAATGGGCCAGCGACCAAACCAATGGACTGATTAATGGATCTACATGTGATATGGTTAATTAATAAGGTTGGCCCAGTAAAGATTATTGTGGATCTTTGTAGATATACTTTAAGTTTGAGGTCTTTTATAATTTGTTGTCGAGAATGGGGAGATTTATGAAAAAATCCATGGGCTTCCAGTAAAATTTCTTCAAATGGTTTAAATAGAAGGGCACCCTCATTGGATACCCTTCTGATTCAATTTTAGTGTCCCCCTCTTCTTTTCATCTTCCCACATTGATGCTTCTAGTGGGGACCGGATGAGGAGCAAAATAAGTTTTCCAACTACAGAGTTTGTAGAAAGAAAAGAGATCCAGCGCTCTGAAGAACATATGGGTGCGTCCAGAGATCAAACATCTTAACAGCTTGAAGATACTCATTTAAGGAACAAAAAATTGGAGATTTGATTCACGCAAAGATAACATTTTTTTTATTTTTCTATATACTTGGTTTTCAGGTTTGTTTCCCATTTGATATTCTGCGCACAATTGTATTCAGATTGTGTCCATCAAAGCCTGAAATTCTCAACATTATCATAACCTGCCATTGAGACAGTTGTTGACTAGCTAGTCAAAGCAGATGGTTCATTGATGACTTGCTGTCTCTAGCCTCACCAGTGTGTTGTACGATGAGCAAGGCATCTGTGTTTGGCATTGATTAGCCAATCTCGCCAGACCATTTGTGTACTAGACTACATCTTTTTCTCCCCCCCACATGTTCACCAACAGTTTACCCATTCGCAAACAGTGTTTCTGCCACAATTTTCTCATTCATGTCTGTGTTCGTTCAGGAACATCTGCATATTTGCAAACATTCATGTACTGGGAAAAAATCATTATTTTTATGTCTATTATGTATTTCCTGATCTTTACTTTGAATCAAGTGTGATTGTAAAGTCATGGAGAAGGAGAGATCTGCGAAGGTTAAGCCAAACGTCACAGCAGATGCGATAGCAAGGTATATGCAACAGTTGTGGCGCCAACCCCTGCCAACTCTTCCATTCCAAAAAAGTGAACCTACATGTAGCTGTCAAGATAGTACATAGAGTGGAGAGTTTAGTCTCTGTTTTATTTAGAGGGAGAACAGAGAGAGTGGGACTCCTCGGTCAAAGGTGTTGTATTTATTAGTGAACCTTCCCCTCTTTTTTTGAAAAGAAATATTTGTTAGAAGTATCTAGATTCCTACCTTGAGGACAATATGAGATATGTGGACATAATTATTCGATTTAATTGCAGCTAATTATGGATTTTCATGTGGACAAGCACACAATTTAACCGTACAAAAGAGGATTGAACAAAATTATTGAATTCGGCCTACAATGACCAATAATCTGCACAAAAAATCCATTAAATTGACGTATTAATACAAGGATAGAAAAATAGGAAAATTATGTGCTCTAATTGAATCTGGTCTTCGAAAGGTCAATTGTATTGTTCTATACAATACAATTGTGAGGAGACACGTCTTGGGCAAACATTACAAAGAACTGTAGAAAGTTTGGAATCAAAGATGTTAAGGACAAGAGGCAGAAAAATAACAAAAATCAACATGGCGGAGACAATTTTTAGACATAAAACGCAAAGTAATAAATATAAATAGTGAGCTCAACGTTGAGTTCAACACAGCGTAGAAACAATAAATATCTAAATGTTAAAAGACAACACTTTTATAGAAATTGCAAAAAATGATAAGTATGGAAGCGAAGGTGTTAAGCTCAAGAGGGGGATCTTTTGGCTGAGGATTGTCTCTGTTTTCTGATTTCCGAGATAATCGAAATCAACTACCGTTTGATTAGAGACAACACATCCAAGATCATGCATTCAATGTCTCTGAGTTTGTGGTCTATTCGAGCGCTGGCCACCTCGAGTGCTGGCATCCTTGAGCCCTGGCACTGTCAACATGCAAAATAAACTAGTGCAGTTGATCATCTTTGAAGGTTGATAAGAAAAAGGATAAAGAACTTGATTCCAACCCCCTCACAAAGTCAGATATATCACTTCACCTTGGAGGGACAACTCCCAGATTGTGGAACACATCGCCACAAAGGTAGACAATGAGCAAGTTCTGACACTTGTTCCATAGTAGGGTTAGACAGATAACCAAACACTGTTGCCCTTGGATGGTGGAATCTGTCTGTAGTGTGTGCTAGTCCGAATATCAATTGGAGAGCATCATAGGATTTGGGCTAGTGGGTCTCATCCTACCAGAATATCAATCAGTTTTCGATGCAACATCGTAGAATCATATGAATTTATTTATTACCTTAAAATGTACAGCGTTTAAGATGCACACCTTATATCCATGGCGTCCATCCTTCATACATGTTGCACAGGTTATCGACACTTGTAGCTTCCTTCAACAGATACTCCACCTGCTCCGCCACACCCATGCACCTGAGTGGCAACAACTCTTCCCCATAAGCCCAGAAGTAGGGTTCTCGTCAACGTCATCTACTTGTGTTGACGCTGTTCAGTAAATGCTCTTACCTATGGAAAGTTGACTTTGGCATCGACAACAGTTGACATTATCGCTTCCATGAGCACAGCATCAACTGTTTGTCAATGTCCAAAGCCAATGACAATGGGACACACTAAAGACCACTGAGATGCCCCTCACAAAAAGATAACCTAATTCCAAATGATATATCAGGCAAACCTCTTTTCATCGGGTTCCCTCCCATTCAACTTGCGCTCCACTTGCTCCAGCACCGTAACAGCGTACAGATTCTTGCCTGCATAACGGCAAACATGCTCAGATTGATTCCCCAAGGAGTGAGAAAAATGGGTTATATAATGATTACTCACCTCGAATCAGTCGGCTTCCTCTGACATGTGCCTTGGTTGGATTCAAGCCCTCGTTTTCACATTCAAATGCTTCCTTCTGGAAAGGTTCATTCTGCTCTGACAAATTCAGCGTCTGAAGAATGTCGCTTTGATCCAAATCTTTCGTGCTTGAAGCTTGTGTGCCAGACCCATAACCCCATGAAAGACAGTTTATCAGATCTGATTCATCAATCCTGTCAGAGGTGCTATCTGAAGATGGGCTACTGCTGTCTATGCTGTCTGGAGGTGATAGCCAAGCATCTTCTTGTGATATGTAGTCATTACCACTGTTCAAGTCCTCGAACTTCCCGTCATTGCCTACTGAAGACAAGCCCCGATTTTCCCCCATAGTTAAGGCCTCGTTAAACTCCTCAGGTGACAAAGAAAAGTCGTGAGATCTCAAGACCTGACTTTCTCCAAGGCCAACAAACGCCTAAGAAGGATTTAAAGGTTCAGATAGATGACGCAATAAAATAATGTGAGAATTTAATCACCTTATGAAGGTTGCCAGCATGATCGGATGCAGTTTTTGCAAGCTTCGTCATCATAGCAAGAAGTTCCTTCATGGAATATGTGATTGAGGGGACAAGTGATCTCAAAAGCTTGCAAGAGTCTCTGAGCGTGGAACAGTAAAATCTGTACAGGGCTTGTCCTTGAACGGGAGTGATTTCTAACACTGTTTCTCGCTCCTTGTACCTTGCGCCATCAGACAAGGCGGCAGCGTCGTTGGATAAAGATTCCTCAAGAGGATGAAGTGTTGAGCTAACCTGCTCATTTACAAAATCATGAGCCAGACGATCACTTACCATTTATCTTCTTCAGTCAAGCAACTACATTTGAATTGAAGGAATATTTGAATAAGAAACTTGATGGGATGATGAGCTTGGATCAGACCAACACAATTTCGAAGCTTTGACCATTCGATGGGTAATTACCTCGGAGATATCTGACAGAAAGGCAGCATGGAGTGTGACCGCTTCTTTTCCTAGTCTGTGAATGTCATGTACACCTGTAATGGCTAAAACCTGCGAATGATAAAAAATATGAAGAGCACTGGATGGACAACAGAGTAAATATCCCAAGAAATTAAAATACAAATGATGCAATAACCTTAGGCACTCTTCTTTGAGTGCCTTTAATTTTAATCAAACAAGCTCCAGTCCTATTACGAGATTTACAATTTCCACACACAAAAATAAAGACGTATTCCTTCATTGAATTCATGCTACCCATTCATACCCAAAAAATACTTCAGAAAGTTGTGAATACAAGACCAATGGAGATGGCCTAAAATCTCCATTAGTCAAGTCCAGAATATAAAATATACTATGAAAAAATAAAGGGTGGCCAGCTCTTTTAGAAAAGAAGTTCAATACCTCCTCGAGCAGATTTCCGCACTCCACTGTTAAAGCATTATGTAACTTCGAAGCATTACTAAAAGCAGATAAAGCCGTGCTAGCTTCAAGGACAGAGTCCCGCAACGCTGATAATGTACTTTGCAGATCATCTACACTTAAGATAGGGACAAACACTTACAAACGCCCCCAAAATCAGAAATCTAGCTTTAATGTCCAATTTAATCAAACCTGAAGCTGCATTTCTTCTTGCGGAGGCAGTTGATAGATCACTAGCCACCAGTTGCAAATTATTTGTTGCCCCCTCCAGGTTGCCTTGTGCCAGTTTCCACTCCTTTTCAACACCTGTATATCCCTTATTTGTACTAGCAGTTCACGCTGTAATCACAAAAGGAAATAACAAATAAAACTGAGTACTTACGTGTGAAAGAAAGGAATGAGGACTCCAATCTTATAAGAGAATTCAGAGAGGTCTTCTGCCACGTTTTGCTGTCACCCAGCATCGTACAATCATCTTCTGATATTCTGATGAAGCCTTCCCTTGAAGCCTCAAATGCCAGGACAGACGTACAGATGCTTGTGACACTTGAAGCCAGTTCTTGGACAGCTGATAATAACTGCCTCCTCCTCAATAGATGGTTGTGAAATTCAGGAGGTATTCCAGAGTTTTTAGATGATAAACTTCCGCTGTTTCCGGCGCCTGGCCCAGCGCAAGCCCAGCTCATGGCTCTCTCCAGCTGTGTTTCTGTTTGAACAGACATCCTCTCAGTTGCTTTCAGTTGCTCCATAGATGCAGAGATTGCACTCAAATAAGTCTGAATTTTCTCCAATAATTTTTGCCTTCCTAGATTAAGTATTGAGGAAGATAGTTTATCAGAAGAAACAATATCTTGGGTCAATTCCCTGACGTTAGATCTCGGGGATAGAGACTGATCGTAAAGCCATTCTATCTGAATCATTTCCAAAACCACTCTTTGAAGGGATTCAGTCAGCTCAGCATCCTGATATTTCATAAGAGAAATAGCAGACTTGGTGGCCCTGTCACGCTCACAAGCATTCCAGTAGTTCTCTAGCAATTGTTGCATTTCCTGCACAGCTTGATGATCCCGTGAGTCCATTTCTTTTATTGATTGTGACAACGGGTGCAAGATCTCACCCTCCTTTTCAATATGGAGCAAAAGAGCTGGGGCTACCCTCTCTCTCAAGTAGAGGTTAAACTGCCCTTGGAGTAGCACTGATGTCTTTCCCTTTGTACAATTGTAAATCTGGTCAAAACCCATGTTTTTTTCAACTAATGAAGTTATGTCCCCGAGACATGAATCTAGAAAGGAATCCAGAAGATGGATTTTCCAAACAAAGAAAGAGTGACTCTCCAACAGATTAGCGAGCTTCCAGATTGACACTGATTCTTCTGAATCACTGGAATCGAGTAAGTGTGCTACATTCATCGATGAATACCTCGGACCAACATCATATGATGAGAATACCTGATCAATACACTCCAAGTCAGAGAAGGTTTTGACCAGCAAAGCGAAGAGAGCCCCACTTTTCTCATTGTGAAGATCCCCTTCTTTCCTCACTAAAGACAAAAACTGCCTCTCAGAAGAAGCAAGAGAACTTAAAAGATTCGCCTTCCTCTTCCTGAGGCCAGTGCTCTGCGTGTGTCTTTGGTTCCATCTATTATGGAGTTGATCCAACTGTGCTCGACAGGAATCTTCCTGGGAAGCCCATTCTTCTGCTTCTTCCCAAGACAGATTGTCCTTGTCCTTGCTGGAAGCTTCTTCTAAAGCAATTTTCTGCTGAGTGAGTTGGCCAACCTTCACAAAGTAATTCTCCTCAAGCTCAACCAGCGATGCTCTTTCTTTTTCAATTTCTATAAGCTGCTGCAGTGCAGCGTCAACAGAGCCACGAATTTGAGAGAGAGAACCAAAATATTCCATGACTTCTTCTGCATTATACGAGATGACAGACATTATCACTTCAGGGAGGGCTACGCTTAGCATTTGATCGATCATAACCTTACCAGAATTAATACAAGATCGGAAAACAGATGTCCATTTGGTATCCATTGTTTTATTGAAATCCGACATTTCAACATGCACCATCCTTTGAACTTCATCGGCAAATCCAAACAGTAGGTCACACATTTCAACTTGTTCCTCTAACTCACGTAGTACGTTCTTCGAAGAGTGTTGAAGACATTGCTCTCCTGATGTTCCACCCAAGACATCAGATATTTTATTCCACAGCTTTTTTAATAATTCATTCATGGACAATCGAAGGACAGCCAACACCTTCATTTCTTTCTCTCCAGGATCACCCTGTAGCGTAGAATCCCCAAAAATATCAGACCTGCAATAGCCAAGAGATCTCATGTACTTCACTAATGCTGTCAATAACCGGTCCTTTGATCTCCCTTCAGCATATGAATCTGCAGAGCTGACCAGCCTAGAGCACTCTGTCCTAATCTTTTCAATCTCAAGGACAAATTCATCAAGTTTAAGGCCAAGCTCTCTGTGCCTCTGCTTGAGGGAATCAGGAATCTCATCTGGGGCCTTTGCCAGAAGTATGCTAGACTCTTGTTTTGATAGATTAAGTCCATCAGGAGTGAGTTTGGTTACAGATTGCTGAAGAATTTGTGCCCAAGCATGGACTGGGCTTGTGGTGATGTAGTTCAATGGGAGAACTCTCTGTAAGGCCATGGCATAATCCTGAAGAGTACCAAATGCAACTAAGAGGCTGTCACATAACTCAGACATAATTCTTGAAACTTCCCTGTCCAAATCGTAGCACTGATCTTGAGCAGGTTCAGGGACAATTGGGAGCGGCACCCCAGCCGCTGAAACAGATGCAATGATAGATAAAGACTCTTCCGATTCAATGGGTTTTATTAGAGGTTTCAGTTCATCCAAATAACCACTTCTCAGGGCGTCAAGAACCTTTCCATGGTGTTCCAACCATCTGGCAGTTTCTTGGGCTTTTCCCATGACTGCTGCTTTAGCTTGGGTAAAATCTTGGGCCTGCATCTCATAGGAGAGCCGAACCTTCTCAGCCATTGATGTTGCTTCAGACATAAAGGTTTTTGCAGAAATTTCACGTTGTAGAAGAGTAGACCTCTCTTGATCAATTTGATAGAATATGGACGACACAATCTCATAACGATTAAGCACATCCAAGAATTTCTGAAAAATATTAAAGGCAAAAGTACAGCAAAGTCAATGTTTCACAGTTGAACCGTCAGTGAAAGAAAATCAGAATACCTCAAGAGCAGATGCGCTAGCAGGTAAGGAAGATAACATAAGCTCGTGATGTTCCTGCAAGGAGATATGCATAACATTGTTTACTCCCAAAAAAATGAGGATAAATGATAGGACACAACAGCAGAAATAAATGAATGATTACTGTTGAAGAAGATAAGATGGATAGCTCTTAGTTATCTTGAAAGGAAGGGATACATGCCCTTATATAGGGCTGAGAGAGAGTACGAGTAATTTATCCCATGTGGGACTAAGAGAAGGAACCCTTAGTGGGCTAATGGTCTAGTGGGCCTAATAGGCCACACCACCTATTTCCTAACAATAACATCTGTTAAAAACAACTGAAAGGGATAACCCAGTTTCTTTTGAAATCCCTTCATTAAATGGAAAAAAATCTAAGCGCTCTCAAATCCGTACAAATGAGTACATCAATCTGGAATAACTCTAACGCAAACCCAAAGGGATAATCAAACTTTTGGAGTTTTATACAATTGAACAGGCGAGAGCTGTAAAACTACTGTCAATTTTTATTTTGTTAACTAAATGATTCAGAAAAAAGATTAGAATAGGACAAATGGAAGACATCAGCTCCAGCTTAAGGCTTATCATCCTAATACATGGTGTTTTCTTGTAATCACATTTATTTTATTTTTAACTTTATCATCTATAATCAGGTGGAATACCGATATGAGGTACAGAATTGAGTCAGATCCATCTTTACTTGAATCGGATCCGATTGCCAAAGACTGCAAAGGCAGGTTATCTGAATTGAGTGTGTTATAGGATCTAATCACCATAATTGAAGAATTAATTAAAAAAATGCTAACGGAAAATCATCAAACAGCCCTGTACTATAGAATCACCTGCAAAGGAACTCGAATTTCTTGAAACCTAGATGCGAAAAGGCTTAAGCTAACAGCCAGCTCTATTCCTCTCTTCTCTTCCCCACCAATTACAGCTTCATCGTGGCCTTCTCCACGTGTCCACTCAATCAGAGGATCCCAAACAAATGTTTCCAAGAGAAGCAGTAGAATATCTTTATTGTTCCGTAGAATATTGAGAACAACTTCACAGTTAGCTTTAAATATGCCCTCTTTCCCGGTGAAACCCAAAGCAGCTTCAATAGTTGGTGTGAGACGAAAAGGAACAATCTCAGGAATCTTAAGTCGCCTGCCCTTATCAAAACATACATTATAATCTATATGGACAACATCACCAGATGAAAAGTCAACAAGCATGTTATCCAAATGTCTGTCACCAAGGCCAAGGATATAACCCAGCATACTCATCACAGATACAGTACCAGAGAATCTGCAGGGACATATTTTGAATTTTTCACCACGTTAGTTTTTCCTCGTAAACTATATTTATGAAAACAAACTGTAAGAAATACATATCTCAATTCCCTGCACAGCATGAGAAGCCACAGAGAAAACTTTACAACATGAGACTAATAAGTTGTGAAACTGGAAAAACCTCTTCTGCACATCTGACTCAGCAGTTTTACCTTTAGGTGGTTAGGTTTTATCATCAGACAAAAATATGAAATTAAAAGAAACATACTGTTATCATGCCTATGTATTAGGCATGGACATCAAAGTTAAAGGGATCATAAGTCTCAGTGAAGCAACAAGATTTGTGTCCATCCAACAACGCAAATGACAGATATGACAAAGTATAGAAACTGAAAATCAAATCCTTCAAGGAAAAAAAGCTGAAATTCATCCAATGCAGAGAAGTATTAGAGAGGAACAAGAGAAGAGAGGATCGCTCCTAAAATATTTTCATTTGAGCAGCATTTTTATGGTAAGAAATCACTACTAGATTTCAAGGAACTAGACTGAGTTAATTCTAGCAGAACAGATAAGTTAGAAAAAAAGATAAAACATCCAACAAGTCCACAATTTATCAATTTTTGAATGAGGCGGCAGCTGATTGTCATCCCCCCCTTAATTGCCACTATCAGATATTATAAAAGAAAAGAAAGCACACAATGCCCAAAGGTGGACTGGAACTAATACGTGAGATGGAATTTCTAATAGTGTTTGCTGATGACGCCAAATGGAGGATGATGCAGGACAGGAACACGCGGATGTAGGTGATACAGGAGGGTGTGAGTGGGATGGGGGGGTTGGAGGCCAGAGGGCCATTTGACTGAGAACATTGAACAGGGTGCCACCAGACCGGTGACACTCATCAGAGCACAACATCAAGGAACAGGGGCAGTGTTGGGCGTAAGACATGTGGATGGCAGTTCCAATACAGGGGTGCTGTCTCATCACAGAAGCACTAGATGGTTTTGTTAAACATAGGAGCACGTTCGCCAGCATTCCCTCCATTTCCTTTCTTGACTGACTCTTAAGTTTATACAATAGTAGACTTAATGTCATTATCAGCCTACCTCACTGATAAAGTGACTTATTGTGAATCTTAAGTCTCCTTTCCCTAGTTTGCCATCACCAGGCTTATTAGGGATGGACTGAAAGGAAGAGAAAAAGAGAAAAGAGAGAGAAAACCCTTCTCACACGTGAATCAGTTGGTTCACTACCAGAGTACATGAGCCACATATACATGGTCCACTGGCCCAAGTTGGTCATTTAAGTCATGTGGGTCACTTATAACATGTGTCCTACTTACACAGACTAAACAAAACTGAAAGAAAGATATATGATTAAACTAACACCGACCCAGAAGTTGGGTGTGGATGTTATGCAAACCCAACTTAGATACCAACTTCTGGAACTGTGGGCCGGGTAGTCCTTTAGAAAATATGCCTGCTGCATGTTCAGATGACACCACGTATGCCGGAGCAATAATGCCTCCATCAATCTTCCCCTTCGTAAAATGTTGGTCTATCTCAATATGTTTGGATTGGATTGTGGGCAATAGCAATGGCAGACTGACTGTCGCATAAAAAAAAGAAAAGCATCTTGACTGGTAACGTTTAGGTCTTATAATATACCCGTCATCCAGAGGGATTCACAAATTCCGTTGGCCATGGTACAAAATTCTGCTTCTGCACTCAATCTGGAAACGACCTTCTCTTTCTTACTGTGCCAGGTTATAAGACTGCCACTGATAAAGGTGGCAATATCCTGATTTAGACCTTCTGTCTATGACGGAACTGGCATAATCAGCATCAGTGTATATCTCCATAGATGTACCCCTTGTTCTGGTAAATAAAGACCATAACCAATGGGGTTCTTCAAATATGAGAGTATTTGGTTGGAGGCTTGTAAATGATTCTCATGTGGATCTCTCATAAATTGACTTCGAGAACTGAATGTATAGGAAATATACAGGCGAGTATGGTTCAGATAAATTAGACTCCCAACCAATCTCTAGAAAGAATATTTAGTCCCAGCTGTAAGTTTTACATTAATATCTACTGGAGCACTGATGGTTTAAAACCAAGCATACCTGTCTCCTTGAGTAAGTCTAAGATACACTTGTACCGAGAAGTAAAAGTGTCTTCCTTAGTGTGAGCCACTTCAATGACCACAATATACTTCATAGTGCCCAAGGTTTTAATGTCAAGCTTCTGCACCAATTCCTTACTGACTCTCCAGTGATGAGAATATCATCAACATAGACAATGGGAACCGTCAGTCCATACAACTGTCGATGTTTGAAAAACATTGTGTGATTTCCATCGCTCTGTTTAGAGCCAAAGCTTTTCATTGCTTGAGTGAACTTCCGAAATCAAGCCCTTGGGGACTGTTTAAGACCATCCAAGGCTCTCCGCAGTTTGCAGACAACATTTGGAGAATCCGGAGGTGAAAACCTAGAGGAATTGACATATATGTCCACTTCTAAATCTCAATGCAGCAATGCATTCATGACAGCAAATTGACAGATATCCCAATTCAGCTTCTCAGCAAGAGTAATTAGGATCCTCAGCTTCACGTTTTCAAAAAAAAAGGATCCTCAGTTTCTCAGCAAGAGCAATTAGGATCCGTATTACGTTGAACATCCCCACAGGGGCAAAAGTCTCAAAATGAACTATGTTGTAGGAGTGAATGTAGCCCAAGGCAAAGAGTCTTGCCTTATAACTTTCCAAAGATCCATCCGCATTAAACTTGGGGGTGTAAACCCATCAACATCTAACCACCTTCCCAGAGGAAATAGAACCAACTCCCATGTTTATTCTTCTCTAATCCCATCATCGCTTTTTCCATGGCTCTTTTCCAGTCCTTGTCATTAAGCACTTAATCAATATTTTGTGGAGCTCATATCCCACTTAATGTAATAAAAAAATTGTATTGACCACCCAAGTGACCATTAGACACAGTGCCCAAGGGGATATTTTACCTAATTTGTGCATCTTCTTACTCCTTTAAGCAGACCATAGGCCACTGTGGATCATTTCCTTCCCTTCAACTGACTGGTATTTGTCTGCTTCAGTTGGGTCTTCTCTACAAGACATCTCTCATGCACGCACAATTCCTTCTGAATTTCTGGTCTGAGTGAACCTTGTCTAAGTTTGGGTGGCTGTCTTTTAATGCAGACACATTTGGTTCTGCATCGCTTGGCTTAGGGAGTTCCAAATTAACTGATTGTGTTCTCTCTGGCAGCATCGACAATCTAAGTTTACCTTCCTGGACATCAGAGATATCCTTCCCACAGAGATGATAAGAATTCATTCCTTGGCCTTTATAGAATCATGTTCCACAAATGTCACATTTGCAGAAGTGCAAAATATTATGGTGGATGGGTACTAACATTGATAGCCTTTCTGGGTACTCAAGTACCCTGAAATCACACATTTGAGTGATCTGGGATCAAGTTTCCCAGCCTGGATGTGCACATAGGCAATGAACCCAAAAGTCTTGATGCCAAGCCAGTTGTCAATTTCAGGTCTGGAAATATCGAAGTCAACAAATTACTTGGAATTTGATGTTCAAGTGCTTTAGTGGGAATCCTGTTAATTAGATGTGAGGAAATGAGAACTGCTTCCATCCAATATAATATTGGCATTTGAGTCTGAAACAAGAGGGCACGTGATGTGACTAGCATATTTGTGATGTGTTTACACATGATGACTTATGTATAACAACTTTTTTGTAAAAAATGAATCCACAATAGAATTTAACTCCCACTCCTTGGCATTATCAGCTCTAAATCATTTGCTTCCCACTCAAACTGATTCAGAATCATGACACAGATTGTAGAATGAATTGAGACACATCGGCCTTTGATTCCAAAAAATAGAGCCATGAAACCCGTGGGCAGCCGTCAACAAAAATCACAAACTATCTACACCCAGAGAAGCTGTTGGTGGCCCATCATCCC
Organism: Wolffia australiana; assembly: GCF_029677425.1. Classification (NCBI taxonomy): domain Eukaryota; kingdom Viridiplantae; phylum Streptophyta; class Magnoliopsida; order Alismatales; family Araceae; genus Wolffia; species Wolffia australiana. Next base: position 22,387,988 of record NC_135838.1, read on the forward strand.
CAAACATATATCATTATGAATACGATCAAACGGTCTCAAAAATCAATTAATGACTTAAAAGAAGAATGCCTGTGTTTAGAAAGTTGACAAGCTTCATATGACATGTGATTGATATTGACTCTAATCAAAAGAGAGGGATAACAGGTCTTTAATAACATGAACGGGGGATGACCCATTCGCCTGTGCAGCATCATAACTCGATCTTAATCTGCACCTTGAAATTTCACTGTGGAGAGACACGGCAGAGGTGGATCATCCAACAGCATTAAACCGCCATCCTCTATGACATACTAATTTCTGTAAAGATATAAGATGTGCTCTGAGCCCTGGCACATGTAACACCCCCTTCATAGTGCCCATGTTCTTCAATTTCATCTCACTGCTACCAACTGACAGGACACCTCCTAACGTGATTACTCTGTGGGGTTCATTCACTGATACATAACTTGAAAGACAGATAACACTTGGTGACATATGATCAGTAGTCCCACTGTCTACTATCCACCCAACTCGATTACATTGAGATGGGCACAGACTCACCAGGATTGACAAGAGAGGTAGAGCAGAAATTCAAGTTTATCGACCTTCTCCTTGAAATGCCCAACTTCTCCAGCTTCCCCCTTCTCTATTAGTTTGCCTTTGGTAGTGGATGGTTTGCCACCATCAGATCCATTGCACACATACAAATGCCTTCTTCAGTTGCCGTTGATTCTTGTAGACCAATCTCCGATATGATTTGCCAGTGTCTATGCCCAGAAGAACCGGCAGCAGCCCATTTCAGACATGCATGCCCAGCCCGTTTTGGCTCCTACTTAAGCCCTTCCTCCCTGGAGGTAGGGCAGAAAGTATGATGCACTGTGAGTCTTTCTAGTTATCTCCTCCCTACCACATTCTGGTCATGACTCCCCTTTATGGTTTTCAGGCCCGACATCTTCCCCCTGCCGAGTAACGCATTCTCGTTGGCAATCCTTCGCCACTCCCTCCACCCTTCCTGTTTCTTCTCTCTCAACCCCAGGAATATCTCTACCTCCCTCTCATTCCTCTGTGAACGCTTTGAGCTCTTGGATTATCATTTCAGGTTGGGCATCAAACTACAGTGCGGAACGATAATGATACCAAACCAGGATCGTATCGATCTCCAGCAGGTCACTTTGGTGTGGTGCTTCCTCTTGCAGTAAGCACACCATAGAGCATCTTAGGATCTCTGCCCGGGCAAGTCCACATAAGCTTTTAGGGCCTCGTCGATTCTGCCACTGGTCACTTTGAGCTGGCTTGAACTATCTTATTCTGTTGGGAAATAGGTGGTGTGGTCTATTAGGTCCACTAGACCTTAGCCCACGAAGGGTTCCCTCTCTTAATCCCACATTTATAAATCTCCAATACTCTCTCTCTCAGCCCTATATATGGGCATGTATCCCTTCTTTTTCTAGGTAACAAAGTTCTATCAATTTTATCTTCTTCAACATGGTATCAGAGCCTAGGTTGATGACCTAGGGCTCCTCTTCCGCATCGGCACCAGGGCGGCGGAGGTTCTCCCTCTTCCGCCCTGCATCATCTCTCGGAGGCGCATCTCTCCGACGACTCCTTCTGGCGATTTCTCTCTCATGCGCGCGATTCTCTCTCCTGCGCGCTATCCCCTGCATCTCCGGCGGCGCATCAACTTTCCGGTGAAATCATCTCATGCGTGCGATCTCTCTCTCCTGCACGCGATGTCTCTCTCCTGCGCGCGATCTCCACATCTTGGCGACGCTGCATCTTCTCTGGCCGCCAACCTGCATCATCTCCGGAGGCATTTCCATCCAGATCAGTGGCGATCCTTTCCGGAGACGCCCTCATCAGCATCGGCGGCTCCAATTGGCGGCAGCGACCTATCAGGCGGCGTCTCCTCTCGGCGACTGCAACTCCGACCGGCGCTGACCTGTTGGCTACGGCCTCTTCTTTCGGGTCGGCGATCTCTCCTCCCCGGCGAAGATCTCTCCCCGTCCTGCATCTCCCCGATGATCCATCTCCCTGGCGATCTCTACGTCGGCATCATTTCATCATCGCCGGCCTCATCCAATTATCTCCATCGGCAACGATTGAACAGCAGCGCCATCGTCCTCTCCAAATCCGGTGGCGGCGTCTCCCTCTTCAGATCTGGCGGCGACCTCTCATCCGCGAGTCACCATCTTCACTCGCTAGCCAACCTCTCCGTGAGCCCGCTGCCATCTCCGCTCATCACCGATCATCTCCTCGTCGGCAACCATCTCTCTGAAGATTCGCCGAATCCCCGCTCGCAAGCTCGCGGGGAAGAGGGCGAATATCATTCCACTCTCCATCGGAGTATCTCCATCAGGCATCAGCTCCTCAGTGGCGATGTCTTCTCTGGCGACATCTCTACCACATCGGCAACGCTTTCCTCCATCATCAAATACGTCATCCTCATCGTCGGCATTTTCTCTCTCCGGCGACCTCTCCAACCTCCGCGCATCTGGCCATCTCCACCCGTCGCCGACTCGCTGGTCATCTCCGCGCATTGCCTATCTTCTCCGTCTGTCGCAGTTCATCTCTGCCCGTATCGGCCATCTCCGCCCATCGCCGGTCATCTGCATCTCATCCTCCAGCAGCCCTCCGGATGCCCTCCGGCCGTCCATCCTGCCGGCCGCCCTTGCCGGTCGCACCGGCTGCCCTGCCGGCGGCCTTTCCCGAATCATCTCTGGCGATCTCCTGCGTGCGATCTGCATCCCTGGGGCGATCTCTGTCCCACGGCGTCCCCTCAGGCTTCTTCAACCGCCTCTGGCACCTACGGCTGCCTTGGGTGCCTCCGGCCGCCTCAGTTGCCCTTGGGCTTCCTCCAGCTGCCTCGGTCCCCTCAGGCTTCTTCCGCCGCCTCTGGCGCCTACGGCTGCCTTGGGTGCCTCCGGCCACCTCGGTTGCCCTCGGGCTTCCTCTGGCTGCCTCGGTCCCCTCAGGCTTCTTCAGCCGCCTCGGCCGCCTCCGGTCGCCTCGGCTGCCTCGGTCTCCCTCCACTGCCCTCCGCCGCCTTCGGCCGACTCCGGCGCCTACCGCTGCACCGGATGCCTCCGGTCGTCACCGGCCTTCTCCGGCCTTCGGTCCTTCTCCAGCCGTTGGGCCTTCTCCGGCCGTCTCCGGCAGTCACCGGCCGTCTCCGGCCGTCGGGTCGTCTCCGGCCATCACTGGCCATCTCCGGCCGTCTTCTGCCACCCTAGCTTGGACGGCCCTCGTCAGCCATCCTCAGCTCTACCTCGGCAGTCTCAGCTGCCTCGGTCACCTCCGGCCACCACCGACTGCCTTGGCTGCCCCAGCAGCCTCCGGCGGCCTCGTCGCCTCGGTTGCCTCAGCTGCCTCGGTCACCTCCGGCCAACACCGACTGCCTCGGCTGCCTCAGCAGCCTCCAGCAGCCTCGTCGCCTCGGTTTCCACCAGATGCCTCGGTTGCCTCAGCTGCCTCGGTTTCCCTCGGGCTCCCTCCTCTGCCCTCCACTGCCTTCGGCCGCCTTCGACGCCTACGGCTACCTCAGTCGCCTCAGCAACCTCGGATGCCTCCGGCTGCCTCCTGGTGCCCCCACCGCCTCAGCCATCTTTTTCAACCGTCTTCAGCCTCCAGCCATCCTCTGCCATCTTTCCGGCCATCCTGCTCCACGCTCTACACCGCCTCCTACTACATCACAATCTGGGCGTGGATGACGAGCATCCACGCTCCAGCTTGCGGGGGAGTGTTGGGAAATAGGTGGTGTGGCCTATTAGGTCCACTAGACCTTAGCCCACTAAGGGTTCCCTCTCTTAATCTCACATTTATAAATCTCCAATACTCTCTCTCTCAGCCTTATATATGGGCATGTATCCCTTCTTTTTCTAGGTAACAAAGTTCTATCAATTTTATCTTCTTCAACATATTCGATAAAAACAACTGTAATTGTTTGAAGGTGGCTCTGGCACAATCTTCTGGCGATTTCCCTCTTCCATCAATGTTCCAATGGATTGTTCAAGAGTATCATTTTTTTCCCAGTGGAGTATCTGGCTTCTTAGGCTTTCCTATTCAGGGTTGAGGCCCATCAAGAATGTGAAGAACCTCTGTTTAAAAAAACTATCAGTTCACGGACTGGGGGTTTTTGCTTGGTTATAGATAGTCAATTTTTCTCCGAATGCTTTCTAACTTGCAGGCATAAGTCATGACATTATTGCTTCCCTGTCGGGCCTGAATGGCCTTAGCATTCTGCTCATTAAGGCACCAGTCATGATGCTGCTTCAAACTATACTCATGGATGTCATCACGCAGCTCCTTCACAGTTCCCACGTACAAGAAGCCCTTTCATTCCTTAAGTCATGGTGCCCAGAATCCACTCCTGGATACGGGTCTCTTCAGCTTTGCACCTCTTGTATCTGGGGTCCTTCCTTGAAACTGAGCCTTTACAATCTCCAAGCTCCTGCCCTCTAGTCTAAGCTCCACCAATGTGCTCCATTAAAGCATGCTCACGCGATCGAAATTGACTTCGGTGTCAGGAAAGACTACCAAAGTCCTCAAGACGTCAATGGCTTTGGTCGTCTCAGAGACCTCTGCAGGTTTTGTCACTGACATTGTAGAAATATTTTCTCAACTTTCTCTGAGATGTCAGATACCAAGGGAATGATCAACAGATGGCTGCGAACAGATAAACACAAAATGGAGAACTGACGAAACGCAATCTCATCAAGTAGGATCGTGCTCCAATGCCATGTCAATTGGAAGTATCCTCCTAGTTCACCGTCACCTGTCCTATCAGGGTTGGGCGGAAAGAAAGAGACAGAGAAAAGCAAGAAAGAAAAAACCCGTCTTACACATGAATCAGCTGGTTAAATACCAGCATACATGGGCCAATTATCCATGGCCCACTATCACTAGTTGGAATAAGTCATGCAGTTCACTTGTAACACGTGGTCCGCTCATACAAAATAAACAAAATTGAAAGCGAGATATATAAATAAACACTAATTCACACCTGTCAGCCACTACACGTTGTGTTTTTCATGTTTTTTTACATTTGTGCCATTGTGTCCCTGCACAGTTTTCATGCAATAACGGTACACGGGGATAGATATAAAACACTATGTATTGGGTCATTTGACCTACAATGATTAAGACACTCTTTTAAAAACTTCCCATCACCACAGTGATACGATCCCGGCTGGGGAGTGTGACAGGATTTCCAAACCAGAAATGATATTCCAAATAATCACGAAGCGTTCTTGAGCCTTCACAAAGAGAGGAGAGAGAGAGAGGTTCCCGGGTAGAGAGGAGAGAATGGGAATGGTCAAAAGAATGGAGAAGGATTGCTGAAAAACAATCATTTCTCGGCAGGGAGATGATGCCGGGCCTGCGAGCACCGACAGGAAGAGTCACGACCAGAACGGAGCAGAGGAGAGGGTACTACAGGGACTCACAAGTGATCTTCTTCCTGCCCTTTCTCCAGGGAGGGAGGGCTCATCATGGGCAACGGTAGTAGGGGTCACACACTCATCATATGTCCAATGCAGGCAGGCCGACGGCTGAACACCAAGCATTGGAAAGTGGGCACATGACATGCCAGAAGCGCACAAATAGTACACCTCAGCAAGCTTGCATGGGATGTATGTGGCATGTTGATATGTGGCACTGCACAGGAGTAGATCTGTCAGTGAAAGCATCAACAAGCAGAGCAATGAGGCACTGCCGGGGACGTCATCATTTTTTTGTTGAACAGGCAATTTGGTTCATGCCAGGCTTGTTAAGATCACAGGTCTTTCGAAGATATAGGGATAGCTATAACAACACAGCTGGTAATGTTGGCACCAGCAAGGAACGTGGCAAAGCTGCTAAGCTGCCAGCAGAGGGAATCTCAGCAGCAAATTCAACGAAGCAGAGGGCAGAGCCAAAACAGCAACAATGGGAACATGTGGCACAGATGTTTCACAGAGGATCTGGGAGAAACACAGCATATGGTGATCAGTATGAGACAAAAAGGAGACTTTCTGACCAGCTATTACTAATGGGAATGCTGGAGAATGGGAAAAAGGTTAGGATAAAGAACCAGAGAACTATGATACCATGTAGAACTCTCCAAGAGCGGAGATAGAGTGTGTAAGGAAGATAGAGAGAAAACGGACAGAAGAGGTGATATATCAGGGGGATAAGCTGGGCAGTGGATCCTGCTCATCAAGTGGGGATGATGGAAGCTGTTGCTTGATAATAATGTTCTACTTATCGGAGGAAAAGACTGTAAAATGAGAGGAAGCTGGCGAGGGAGAGAGCTTGGGAGGAAGTGAACAGCCAGGTGTGGTTGAACGTAACAACTGAAGAAAGTAGGGCCTCACTAACACCCCACTGTAAGTGGGAAGTACAAATACCAGATTGGGGACGGGAGGAAGTGGGGGTGGGGGGCGAGAGGGGCATTGAAGGGAAAGTTGGCTGTTCTTGAAAAAAGTAGCTGCATTTGGAATAGACCTTTGTGGGCAGGATCATGTTCTAGAGGGGACACCAACCTATCGGAAATGTAGGATCGAATGTGTTCTTGGACGAGCAAACTGAATATGACACTCAGTGAATAGTTCTTTTCCAAGGTATTCTGATTTGATTGGTTGAGTTATGCCAGATGTAAATCCAAAATCATTTAAAATAAAGGTTTTCTACTCTTTTACTAGAGTAGGGATTCTAAAATTATCTCCAGCATCATCAATAGTTACAAATGGCTCAAAAGTTCTCCCAGAAAGTTTGATTTAAAACCCCCTTCTTGGATTTAGAAGGAATCAACTAGATATATCTTGTGCGTAGCCATAAATTTTTTTTTTCTAGAGAAATAGAGGGAAGATCTAACTGAGCAGCCTGGTTCCCTTTCTGCCCTTCATTCCCTGATGATGTAGTGTTCAAGGGAAATACCCTTTCCCTTGAAAACTACATCATTACGGCGCAACCATATCACCCTAAACACCGCGAGGAGCCTTCCCAACCCCAAACGTCCTCAGCACCTGCCACCCCAGAGCAAGCTCCAACACGCATCATCTGATGTCACATCCAACCCCATGAGCTTCTGCAAGCTCCAAATTGCCCAGGTGCATGAACAGATGTGAACAATCTTCCCACCTTGGGCACACATGGGACACATGCCAATGTATTGGGGAGGATTCACTTAGGGAAGGCTCATGTTACAGGTGTTACAGATGTTACATCTCAGAATGTGTCTGTTGATGCATAGCCATACACGTTACGGAGGATTTGAACCATTTATCGGATCAATCTATAATTATTGACTGCTTCCATTATGTTTTTAAATACCACTATTCAGAGTATTAACAATGATTTTGATGTGCGAAAGAGAAAAATGTTAAACGAAAACAGCAAATTCAGTTACAACGGCATGTAGATAGAGGACTTTACCATTGTATGGCAATTCAGAAAAGTTTTAACACATGCATTAACACCAACATGAATAAGTAAAAATACTTCAAGAAGATTATCCTTGAAAGACAAGCAATTGTGAAAGAAACTTGAGAGGAGACATTATCACATATATCCACAAATTTATGGCTTATGAGAAGACACGAAATCTAGTAAATGAGAGAACGTTATAATTGAACATACTTCTAGCATCTTCAGGCATCAGAATAAGATTTAAGACACAACTGAAACAAAGTCCCACCTCTTGGATCTTGCAAAAAAATATTTGAACCCTTCACTAGCACACCAAAGTTCTTGATAGAGAAGTTGTCGAGGTGTTTCTTTCATTAGGTCAAGAAGAACTTTTCGTTTCACATCATGGGGCCAATCCTTGCGTGACACAACTTTTCTTAAACCCTTTTCCTTCAGTGCTGGAATTATCTTCCCATAAAACATGTCACTGGGACGGGGAACACTAGGAGCTGGGCTCTTCAGGTTTCCAACTCCTACAGACGACAATTGTGAAAATTGAACACGGGTTTGCCAGGACTTATAAACACTGTATATGCTTACAACGTGGTCAACCCACTGGATAAGACCTGCCCAGTCGCTGATAGGGGTCACAGAGTAGTACCGGACAGCAAGTGAACGGCCCCCTGTATGAGAGTATGAGTGCAAAAAGCGGTCAACTACACGAAGCAGTTGCATGATTCGTGCATCAAGACGCAGATCTTCTCCGCCTTTGAGAAGGTAGGTACGCTGCCGCCCGTCTGAACCCAGCAAAATAAGCTTTTTGGGCCTTGTCTTTGTCGACAAAATAACCAAATTGTCAAAGAAAGAGGAAACTGTGACAAGACAATTGATATCTAGCCCAGGCATTGGCGCATCAGATGATCTTAGAAGTAATAAACGTGGGGCTATGTCGGACAAAGAAACCAAAGGTTTTCTTTGGTAAGCTAATAATGATGCTGCAATGGAATCGAAAGGCTTCCAAACGTTCCCAAGGTACAAGGAAGAAGAAGGTGGTTTTTTCAATGACAAAATGGCCAATTTTAGCAGTTTTCCGTACTCCTTTTGGAACCATATCTCGTGGGGAGTTTCTGGATCTCTAGAAGTTGAGGTTAAACGACGTTCCAGAGCCACAACAACTGGCGCCATCATTGCTGAATACTTAGCCGCATTAATCTTTTTTTTTTCAATGTAGCTAAGAGCAGCATTTTCTTCTATGCGAACAGCTTCCTCCTTCAAGGTGTTTATGCGCTTCATTGCATCTGGGAAATATAAAAGTTTCAGTAATCCCGTATTGAGACCAAGCCGGACCAAGTATGCAACTTAAGACTAGATTTGAAGACAATGCATTAGAAAAGATTAATTTCGGCCGGAAACAAAGGAGATTTTTTAAGAAAATTTGCAGAAAAACAAAGTTTATTGCTGAAAAAACATAATAAGAATTCCCTGAGGTGATATTGTATGAAAGTCTCACTTTGTGGTTAAAATAAGTTAGCGATAGCATAAACGTTTCAGCATTAAGATTTAAATACCTTCCTTTCAAAAAAAAAATAAGATCAAAATACCTGCTACAGAATAGGAATTGCATAGGTGGAATAATGTATATAAATATCATATGTTTCAGCCTCAAGCTCATACATGTTCAAGCCCATCTTTTCCGACTCAGTCATTGAGTTGAATGAAGGATAATCAGAGTCTGATGACCACTAAAGCAATTCTGAGGCCTCAATGCCCAGTTATCTTTGAAGACATTAACACGGTCCAAAAAATCAAGGACACATTTTAAATGTTCAATTCCCGGGGGGTGATATTTTGTGATTGATGGGAAATTCCAGTCTTCTAAACATTAATATGCGTTTTTAAGAGTATTACCCTTTCAAAAAAATCTCGAAAATATTCCAAACCCAATAACAGTGGTCATGAAAGAAGCTCATTAAAAAAGAAAAATATGGAAGACGAAATAGGGAAACGTCAGATTTGCCTGGATGAAGTTCTTGAAGAGTGTTGAGCCACTGGTCCTCCCAAAGAACCGTTATCGAACCTAGTTCATTGATGAGAAGTTGAACGTCTTGTATAAGTTTTGGGTAGAGCCCCGTCTGAAACAATTGAAGGTGTTGAATTATTTGACAACTGATAAAGAGGCTCATGATGTGAAAATTATAGACGTTTAGAAAATAATTAAATTTTAAACGTCCGTTTAGTCAAAAAAGACACAATTTATGAGGGTATTGTTTTAGTGCTTCCCGAAATATGATATATGAAAAGGTATGTCGTCTTTAAAAAGAGTTAAAATGTATATGATGATACAGTAGGATAGAAACGTAAAATAAATACTTAGTCGGAAGATAAAAACAAATTCCCTGAGGAGGAGAGAGGTTGATGCATGACAAAAAATGAATTATGAGCGAAATTCCTAATAATCCTCAAAGTAGTAAGTATTAGTACCAAGTAGGCCAAAACCCGGGATAGCTCTTCTGAAGTCTTGTCGTCTGACACATTGGCATCCACTAGTGCTGGATACACAATAGACCACGGATAATGTTTTGCAAGCATCATCAATAACCCTTCCAACTGTTTCCTCACTTCCTCCAGAGGATGTGAAGTTAATCTAGCAAACAACTGAGGAATAATCTCCTGCACAGAAGAAGAAAACGATTCTAACGTTAATGAGTCTGTCTACTCCATAAACAGTTCAAACTAACTGCAGAACATAACAGTTCAAACTAACTGCAGAACATAACAGTTCAAACTAACCTCAGGACAAATCCACTTTTCAGTTTGATTTAGGGTTCAAATTATCTTCACTCTCTTCAAAAGTTTTAACCCTACTTCAAGTTTACCACTCCGAGATTTATGCTCTTTAAAGTCCTGTTCTCCTTACCCATGTTCCCTATTTTTTGATAGATCATCGCACTAATCAAAATACAAGTTGAGGCCTATCAGTGGCTCTTTAAAAAAAAATAGTTTACAGAAAACTGGCTAAAAAACATATTCCCAGACAGTGGAAGATGAGCATAATATTATATAATGTTCACCTGCCATGGTGACAAAGGTGCCTTTGGTAAACTTCTTTCAAGTGTTTCCTTCAATTCCACTCCGTAATTCAAAATTATTTGAAAAATATTGAGGGTTGCTTGGATTGTACGGCTCCAGAGTTTTTCATTAGCACAGATGAAGTCCGACTGGTCATTTAGTGTTTCCGAAACTCTGGAAGAAGAATAAGAAAGATATTGCACATATCCATGTGCAGCGAGCCCAAACAGTGAAACCCGCCTCCTCCTTAGCGACCGCCACACGTCAACCAAATCGGCTGCATACATTGGAATATCATTCTCACTGTCGTAATGTGTACTCCGAAGAAGCATCTCCAACTGGAATGATACTGCCTCAGATAAAGATTTTCCATCAACATCCTCAGTGCCAGGTTCACCGGCTGCCATTTGTATCAAGTATGCTGCCTGCTGAGTCAAAGATTTCACCAGAGTTTCCCCAGCTGGATGATGTTGGTTACCTAATTCCTCCTCATCTAAGCTCCCAGAGTTCATTGTATATTTCCTACGATGAAGAAAATTTCTCAAAACAGTTTCAACCTTCAATGTTTCTTCTTCTGTCAATGTGAAACGGTCTGGCAGGACTTCAGGCACCAGAACAGAAGAAAGCGTGCAGCACTGAAGAACTGTTCCTTTAGAGCAAAGGGAAGCTCTGGCTTGATTATAACACCAAGAAGCATATTCAAACCACGTTTTACACATGTCCGGACAAATTATGCTGGAAAGTTTCACTGCCATCCCAGCTATTTCCTCCAGAAAGACGGTCCAATTCACATCAGAAATCCGTATGTTATCGTCCACAGTAGACACCAATGATTCCACGGAAGAAGCATTTTGGAGGTCATCTTGCATCTTGTAAATGACATTTTCGATATTTTGGATCAAATTACCTCGCTTCAACCAGGCATATAATTTCAAGAGTGCTTTTGCTTTCAACGTTTTCCCAGCACTAGAGGAAATAACACTTTCCGTAGACATCATTTCTGGGAGTACGAACATCCACAGGTTGAGCACTGCTTCTTCATGCTTCCCCATTGAATATTTCAATAAAACTTTTTCATAAGTTAATTCATCCGAAAATAAATTCAAGTTGGCCTCACGCCAACAAAAAGAAACATGATCATTGAGGTACTGAGCCATACGACCGGCTAGCAAAAAATTTCTCTGCTTACGGGCCAAACCCATCAGTCGTTTACAGAGAAGCAGAGCCAAAGGTGATGATGGCATCTGGGTACGATAAACTCGAAGAACTTTCAGCCATGGACTACAGTCTTGGAGAGATTTACAAAATGGGAACTGTAAAGCATGGCTCAATGTATTCAAATTATCTGAATACTCGGAGTGATCCTCACTATCTAATTTGAAAATGGCCTTCAAAGCTAAAATACAATGCAGCTGCATAGCATAAGGTACTGCCTCATTCAACCCACCAAGGCAAATGATAGAAAAGCCTTCGTTCAGCATGAGCTCTGATTTCTTCAGCTCTTTGAGCATTTCATCTTTCTGACCTGTCAAGAGCATAGCCCGTAAAAGCGTCTGTTCACTTCTCTCCAAACCTATCCTCAGATCAAGTGAAAGTTCATTACAGGTTTTAGGTGTTAAATCAAGATACCCACGTGATCCCTGCACATCCCCATCATCAAAGCGTGCCAAAGCTAGAATTGCATTCATGTCGATCCCGGCAGTAGTTAACGCGCCAGAGTAGGTTTTACCAGCGTGCATAGACCGGAGCCGTTGTAACTCCAATAGCCAAAGTTCCAAGGATTTCCAGTCTGAGACAGCAGTGTACCCTTCAATGATTCGTGCAATAGCAAATTGTATGCCCTCTGCACCCATGGAGCTTAAAGACGCTTCAGACTGAAGCAAGAGGGAGAAATGTGCAGTGGCCTTTTCATATTCACCATAAGCTTGGTAGACCAGCCCCATCATCCAAGAAAAAAGAAGAGAGCTATCATTATGTCCGCCACCAAAAAAAGGAGATAATGTCAACACTGCCCAGTTATGAAGGCCAGACAAGAACTCCGGCTCGTGACTTCTGCATAAAGCCAATGATGCATCTCTCAATGCCTTCATAACATCTCCAGCCAGTTTTCCAGAAGAAATATTGAGATTATCTGGGTGGCTGTCTCGTGAGAAAGACGAAATTAAATTTTGGGTGTCCACCAGGCGAGAAGTGGAGTAGTGAAAGGTGGCCTCGTTACAATGTAATGCAAGGCTAGCATTGAGCATCGGTTCACAAATGCGAGAAAACCATTCCTCACAGACTTTCTTGTTTGCCCGAAAGAACAAAGAACTTTGGCGAGATGGGCACGGCAAAATATATGACCCTTCATATGCATTATACACATTTTTCTTAAAAGATTCAACAAAATTGAGCAGCAAACGCATGGGAAGGAGATGAATACGAGAAAATCCAGTATTTGAATCAGACTGTTTGTGCTCATTTTCCAGAAGCAGAACCTGAGATACATCTAAGAGCATGCGCTCTAACGCTGCAAAGGTTTGTGCTGGGCCACCAAAATTGGTTCGCAGACGAAGGCCAACACAATGCCTTGCAGCTTCATGAATTGACCACCATAAGGTTGCAATATTGTTCACAGGGGATATTCTAGATAGAACATCATCTTCAGGCTCCCTGTACTGCAGTACACCGTCAATGTTACCCTTTTCATCCTGATGATTTAAAGAAAGAGCATTCAGATTACGACAACTTAAAGGTAGCCGTTGAATCCAAGAAGAAAGTGACACTTTAGACCTTGGAGAGATGTAACTCAACACGCCCATAAGTTGCGGTGAGCGCAGCTGATAAGGCGATTTCATTAGTGCAAATAAGTGTTTCCAGTTTAGAAGGCAACCTCCTTCACATAATCCATGGATCGACCCAAATATTCCATGAGAATATGCAGTAACAGGTATGATAATAGAAAGTAACCTAACATATGAATTTTTCACAGATATATCGTGGTCACCAAGTCTATCCAGGGAAACTTCAACAACATGACACAGACTTTCAGGGGAGATAAGTCTCGCTTGCAGGCATGCCCCAAGAACAGATGCGATCCCCAATCTTACCTTCACCTCCCTGTCTGAAGCACACTTGAGAACAGAGCAAAGCAACCGCCTGCCCAAGCATACATACTCACAGGATTCGCAAAATTTTAATGGGCAGGTCTGGTCATATATTTTGCTGGCGATTCCACAGAAGCTGAATAAAAATTCTATGCCTTCAAGTTTAGCAGCTAGAGGAGATGAATCAGAAAGAAGTTGAATAATGTGAGTCTCGTGCCTCTTCAAATGATCAGCAAATACAGGCAAATGTGTTTCCTTCGTGTGCAAACTCACGGTTATAATCTCATTCCGTAAAGTCTCATAACTTCTGCGTGAAGTAAATCTGCTCCGCAATTCTACTTCACCGAGTCTGCGAAATACTTTGGAAACAAGCACCTGCAACTCGAGTATATCTTGGATTGGTGACTGTAAGGGATCAAGATTTTCCTGGAGAAAAAAAACCAGCTTCGTTGACCTCTCAGAACGGGAAGCAACAGCGTTTGTTTCACCTAGCATGTAATCTTCTTCATCAAGACAGAAACAACTCATAATCATACCCAAATCAAATTTAATCAAATATATCAGTTCATTCTTGGTGTAACAGCGTTTGGAACACAATGATAAGCGATCATCTGACGATAGATCTTTCGTCTGCACATTTCTATAACTGGTAGTTTCATCATCAAGCAAAATTAGCATTTTTTTCAAGAGTCTCAGTTCTTCCGTTAGCAAGGAGACGGCCTGATTTGCAACACCAATACACTCATGCTTAATGATGAACATGTATGTGGATGCGACAAGACCTACCACTGATCGACTAGGATGCAACCTTAGGTTGGAGAAAGGCAAATCAAATTCTAGCATCTTATGAATGGATGACGGAAGCAAACCAAACTTTTGTAGGGACAATACCCTTCGATTATCCCTCAGAAGCTTCTGTAATTGAAATGATTGGAGTTCCTCAGAGCTTTGAAATAAGATGTCAACAGCCACTGGATAATATGTCGAAAACTTCTC